>NC_063052.1:4853000-5453000 GCF_018812025.1 Megalobrama amblycephala
TTTGAGGTTATTCTGTGCTATGAGTTAAAAAAGGTTAATAATACTAATACCTATATAATAACAATTATTTCTAAGGAAAGCAACACTATTACTAACACAATTGTTAATATTGAGGGTTACGGTGCATTCACACGTGTGATTTTTTTTTTTTACCAAACCAGTTCAATTCAATTAAATTCAATTCACATTTATTTGTATAGAGCTTTTCACTATACACATCGTTTCAAAGCAGCTTTACAGAGAATGCATGTCAACATTACAATTTAGAGAATCTGGTATCGGAGGTGGCTGTCCAATGTATGTACACTGTAAAAAATGACCGTGATTTTAACAGTAAAAGACTGTAAAAATGCTGCGGTGAAAAACTGTTAATTGGTTTACAGAAAGTTCCCGTACTATATGCGGTGAATAACTGTAATAGATCTAACGGTACATTTAATGTAATTTTACGGTAAAATACCATTAAATTCACAGTTTTTGGAAGTGAAAATAACAATTCATTGTAAAATTTACAGTGAAAAACCGTACATTGACATTCCCACAATTCCCTGCGTGACACTTCACATTTGATATATTTTCGTTGAAATAACTCTGTTTCTTCTTAGTTTTTCTCATTTTTTTCTAATCAGTTATGTACATTAGGGTTTTATGTTACACCTAATGTTGTTAAATTAATGTTTATTGCATTTTTAAAATGTCATGTGTGTTACCATGATGGTGTTTAGTGTGTGTGTGAATGACACTGTGTGCACCTTCTATATGTTAGTGCTGTCCTTCTCAGCTTGTGGAAAAGCTGCTTGTGATGAACTTTGATTCATCATGTGACTCTCATCACCACTGTGTTTGGTGATTGTCAGTGTATTATAAAGGTGCAAAACAGATATTAGTACTTCATTAGGTTGGTAAATTAACATTAATATCAGTTAATGAAATATGTTATTTTACCGTAAATTTAACAGATTTTTTTTTTACGTTGCTACCGTATTTTTTACTGTAAAGTTCTGGCAACCACAGCTGCTGTTTTTTTACCGTAAATTTTACTGGGAATTTTTTTACAGTGTAGTTTCAGTGGAAATCCCGCCCTGAAGCCGATTCTAAACATTTAATTGGCCATGTCAGTCACAATAACGATTGCCTACACCCAACCCTGATCCCTAAACCTACTAGTCACTGTAACCTGAACCAATGAAATTGGTTGCAGTGCGGGGATTTCCGCTGAACCGCTTGGGAAAAAAAATCACGCGCATTCACACAGGTATTAACGTTGCTAGCCAACTGCATTCATGCAACACCGGAAAGTAATGTGATTGGCTGTTGCCACTATGATGGTCGCATCAGCACCGAGCTTCAGACACGCCATCCGTCAAGAGTCAACACCGACGCCCCGTATGAATGCATCGTTAGTGAACTCATCCCGCACCTTTTGTGCTACAGACATGAATGATATTTCACTCATGTGGCTTGTTGAGGAGAGGTGTGCTATTACCTGTCTAACCATTTAGGCCAGAGGAGCCTAAGTCAAATTCAGAGTTTAGCTCCAACCTCAACCTTGCATTCACAGTACTTCAGAAAAAATCTGTTATTAAATCTGATATAAATGATAAAATATTAACATAAATAAGAAATTAATCAATATAGAATATAAATTCAAAGTCATTCAGTTAATTTCCTTATATTATTGGGGGGAAAAATCTAATTGAGATACAAGAGATGGTAATACACTATCTACTCAATGAAATTGTGGCAACAGATTACAAGCAATATTATTAATTAAATTCAACACATAAGAACTGAGTTAGAATTAATCAAAAGAATTCCTTAAAAGTCAACCATTGTGTAAAATTAGCAAACACTATTACAAAAACTACAAACTGACATAAAAAGCAAAGAGTCAAACTGGCCAACTAAATGAAACACTGATCACCATATTGGTGACCAAACATTTAAAATAAAATCAACATCAACATCTAAACCTCTGTTAATTCTTGTGTTTCTATTTCCTTCAGTGATTCTGCTTGTTATCATCAGGTGTCTTCAATGTTGGCAATAAAAAATAAAGTTATTCTGATATTTTTGTTTAAATTTTACTTAAATTTTATTCGTTTTAAATGGTTGACATTTAAGGAATTAATTTGATTCATTCTAACTCAATTCTATTTGTTAAATTTAATTAATAATATTGCTTGTAATCCGTTGCCAAAACTTTATGGAGTAGATATAGCGTATCACTTTTTACACTGCAGAAGATAATCTAACCAGCTAAACAAAATATTATAAAATCATTATAATTTGTGGTTTAGGACACAAAGATTTAAAGCTTCTGCTAGAGTACAAAACAACAACATTGTAAACTGTTTTTTTGAATAAGCGTATGTCATCCATCTCTGTAGGCAGAACAAAATATTGTACCATTAAACGGCTGTTCCAGATGCTGGAATAATAACTTGAGCACAATCAGTATTTAGTATTCAGAACGGTGTGTCACACAGGTGCACAGCCTTTCTGTGTTCATTTTATTGTGCTGCATTTGATTTAAGTGGCTTGGCAGGCGGTATTTGAACTGTGCCCTCTCAAGGATGGCACTTGGGGGGAAAATAAATGGAATTATGAAATGTGGTGGCCAGTTTGGGCAGTCGATGTAGTGCACTGCAATGCCTCTAAAAGAAGTGCACTACACTGGCGAATAAAATTTGTTTGCATTTTCCTCTGAAAAAAATGTGCAAATCAATCGTAAAAATCAAAAGTTTGAAATTTTAGCACTTGGGAGGTGCAAATGTATGTTTGTATGAATATGCTTATTTTCTATTGTCAGTTCAATGTCAAATCAATTTGTGTTCAGATCAATAAGCTGGAAACATACAAGCAGTCAGATGCTAAAGGATGTGCTGCACCATACTATCTATAGATTGGATACACAGTGGGCGTTATTCTATGCCAACACTAGGTTTGCCATGGAACAGTCAGTCCTACTTCTGAAAATCAGCCTTATCATGATTTGTATTTTATATCCTGCCTTATCTATATGCTGTACCATGTTGGGTAAGCGCATTGAACAATTTGTTTCTAACACCCCGGGGCGTCATCCGATAACTCCAGCTGCTAAATGTATCTGACAGCATCCCCCCGTTATGACACTGTACTTGCCTCTCATTCAAATTCAGAACAGGAAGCAGAGCAAAGAAGAACAACAACAACAACGCCAGCAAAAAAAGATTAACAGAAAGGAAACAAGCCAGATCGCTTCTGTTTGACATGACGAACATGCACAATATTAACAGGATCCTATCTGAGAGGGGAACAATACGCAATCGTCGTCATTCGTTCTTCCATGCAGGCATTCCTTTGTTTTTCCATGTCGAGCTGCCCAGAGGCCATTAGATCGGCCTCGCCAAAAAGCTGACAACTGTGTGTGGCTTTCAGAGCATTGCCATTTTAAATCTGCCATCCATCTCCATGAAAACCAGAGCGTGTGACACGGGTAATCAGTCAGTCGGCCATGCGTGTGAGTGTATTGCGATACTGTCCCCAATGCTCTTGTTGGGGACAAAATCAAGGGGACGGTCAGACGTGTATGTGCTGACCCTATGACCCACAGTCTAGTACTAGTATCTTTAAGTTCACTTAAAAAATCATCTTCAACCCTAAAAAAGCCTACTGTACCATATCTGATACGCAAATATCTAAAGCCTCTTATCTTCTACATGCCTTCTGTCTTCTGATTGATATAGTGTTGTCAAAAGTTTATACATGTCAAAAGTCAAAAAAATGAGACGCTTTGAGCGCTGTTGAGTGGATTCGTAAACCCCTCTGATTGGCCTTTGTGTTCACGCGCTCATCAGATATGTCTATGATTGGCTACAGTGATCAACGCATGGGAGCTTTTGAAAGCACAGGATTTTGCCGTGTTCACACCGCAGGAACTAGGAATGATTTTAGTTGTAGGAACTGCTTTTGGGGGAACTAAATTAGCCCCTACTTCAGAGTAGTGTCTAAACCAGCACTATAGGAACTATCAGTGACGTAAGTGTACGTTGATTGGTCAAACGCATGTCAAACACAGACACCCAGTATTTTCAAAAAGGCGTGTAAACATATTTACTTCTCGAATGTGGAAAACAGCGTTAAAGGCATTTACCGGTTGTCTGCGGGGTTGTGTTCTTTTCTCCGCCCCGATGATATGTAATACTGAAAGCTGTCATAGGAGATTTCGTCTCTTAGCCCCACTTTTTGCTCTTTCAGTCGCGTAGATTATGCGTTTACATTCTATCTCAGTTATCACAAAACCCATGACACACAACAAACACAGGTCCAATCACGGCATCTTCCATTAACCGTTTTTTAGCGTTTGCAAATGCCATGCTTAAAGACGCAGCTGTTGGCCACATCTGAGTTTCCTATTCCCGTGCGAATGCAATCAGGAACATGGCCCAGGGGAGAAATATGTTTCCGGGGAACTATCCTAGTGGCTAGTTCTTATAACTGAGTTCCTAGAACTATTCAGTGTGAAAGCCCCTTTTGAAAGCATTTTGAAAGCTGGACCGGTCTACTGATGCGTGCTTTCAAACGCTCCCATGTGTATCTGTGTAAGTGCTCGGTGAGAGCATCACTGATGTCTATTTACAACATGTTTTTGAAGCATTGATAGCAATCACAGATATTATTATATATTGTAGCCAATCACAGATATATCTGATGAGTGTGTGAACACAACTGCCAATCAGAGGTGTTTACGAATCTGCTCAACAGTGCTCAAAGCATCACATTTTTAAAATTTCAGTACCGACATGGTATTGCGGCCGGTAATTTTGACAACATTAGATTGATATTTTATACTTTTTTTTAGCTGGTAATTATAAAAATGTCCCTCTTCAGGTTGTGGTACACTTGTTTTTTTTTTTGCTGTGAAATCATTACTTATTTAAGAATAACTTTTATATTTTTAGTAATATTTCAAGATGAAAACTTACTGCACTAAAGCAACTGAGGTTTACTTGATTATCCATCACCAAAAAAATCATGTTAAATTGTGAGTATTAAATATTATACATCAGGCTTTTGAGGAATGTTTATCTCTCAATCATCAGTGTATTGTATGTTTTGCCCCCCACAGTTAAAATTGTATGTTTTTGCTCAGTTTGGGCCTCTGAATTAAATTGAAACCCTAAAAACAAAAAAAAAAGACAAAAAAAAGCCTACTGTACCATATCTGATACGCAAATATCTAAGGCCTCTTATCTTCTACATGCCTTCTGTCATCTAATTGATATAGTGTTGTCAAAAGTACCGACCGCGATACCAAGTCGGTACTCAAATTGTAAAAATGTGATGCTTTGAGCGCTGTTGAGCGGATTCATAAACACCTCTGATTGGCCTTTGTGTTCACGTGCTCATCAGATATGTCTGTGATTGGCTTCAATGATCAACGCAAAGGATTAAAGAGTCATTCTTACCTTTATAGTTCGAAAAGTTCACTCAGAAAATGTGTAATATGAGGATGCGCAATGCTAGAGCCTTTATGTAAACAGGTCACATGCTGCATTTGTCCAGTCGGTGACACTGGCACCGCAAATATGCAGATTAGGACTTTAACCCGGGGTTTAGGAATGTGCATTATGAAACGGTAGATTATGAATACCCAGGATTAACTGTCAACCCTGGGTATTGTATGAGCAGTGTGAAACTTGAATAAAATTAACCCAGGATTCCGTTTACCAGGGGTTTAGAATGACCCCGGGTTAAGTGTGAAAATCCCTTCTATGAGTTATAATAGCCTGCTTTATCAAATATGACACTCTCATGTATCAAACACATATGCAAACTTTAGTTTAGATTTGTTTTTTTATATTTTGTCTAAAGGTTCAATAAACTGTTCCATTTAAAGAAAGATTTTTCTGACTAATTCATATGTCAGGCTTTGCAGGGTTAAAGGACAAAGCTGCTGCCACAACAGCACAACTTTTCAGAGCTTTCAAACTAAGCAGATATTACAAT
This sequence comes from Megalobrama amblycephala, assembly GCF_018812025.1. Lineage (NCBI taxonomy): Eukaryota > Metazoa > Chordata > Actinopteri > Cypriniformes > Xenocyprididae > Megalobrama > Megalobrama amblycephala. Next base: position 4,858,992 of record NC_063052.1, read on the forward strand.
CGCCCTCCACTTCAGCAATTGAAGTGTGTCATGGTCAGACAAAGTAATGAGACCATGGACCTCCACTCTTCACATCATTAAACCATCCCACATCTCTCCAGCTCTATGCTGTGTTTCATCTGAGCATACATAATCACTTCTGCATCCATTCATTATTTGAGCTTAATGAGCAGTAGCCGCGAGACATACTGAGCTCATTGAGGCTTCACGGCCACTCGCAGGCCCGTCCAAATGGCCGCATGGACGCAAACAGACGTGGCGCCAACAAGCCGATGCTCTCACAACTCACTGCTGATCATTTTAGTGACAGTTCAATGGTGAGCACTTGGTGACCAGTGAACAGAGCACTCAAAGAGCAGTCAATTATTTATTTAACTTCAGTTTATATGCAGATTGTTTGCAAATGTAAGATCAAGAGTTGCACAAGCACACATTCACAAAGAAAGAGATGGAACAGACATGGGAGGTGTTTTAAAATCAAGCAAGCTGCATTCCTAGACAGCATCTTTGGTGCCTGACAGGGTTTATATTGTTAAAGAAAACCATTAAAAAGTAAAATTTTCATTAATTGAAATGAAAAAAATATGTTAACTGAAATAAAATAAAATATAGTAGCTAGTTGCTAAGGCATCATTTCTCATTTTATTTTATTTTACCTGGAAGTATTAAATAACTAAATCTGAAATAAAAATTAATAAGAACTGTATAGACATTTAAAAAAAAAAAAAATACTAAATTTAAAATAAAAACAGAACATTTTCAAAGTAAAAACTATAATAGTATATCAGTGATAAAATAACACTATGCCTGATCCCAAAAAATTCTCTACAAGGCTACAGTATGGTGACCAAAAAAAAAAAAATGCTACATGAGCTTGTGATGCCTAAACAATTCTGCATGCGCCTATGATGCCAAAAACGTGGCATGTGGCAGTGCCTATGATGCTCAAAAATGCTGCACACATTCATGGTGCTCAAAAAATGATCCATAAAATATGCTGTACGTATGATACGCAAGCTGCACAAGTGTATAATGCCAAAAATGCTGCCCAACGAAAGCGTCCGTAAAGGCTGCAAGCACATATGATGTCCAAAAAAGTCTATGATTCCCAAAATTCCTCTACTCACTTATGAATGATGACCACAAATTCTGCACACCTCTGTGATGCCCAAAAATGAGCTATAAAATATGCTAAAAAATATGCTGTATGCACATGATGTCTAAAAATGCTGAATGAATCCATGATGCCCAAAAATGAGCTATGAAATATGCTTTATATGCACTTATGATGCTCTCAGCTAGCTGCACATGCCCATAATGCAACAAAAAAAAAGAAAATCTGCCCTATTAAACCATTCAAAAATTCTGCAGGCATGATTCCCAAAATTGTTGCAAGCACCTATAATGCCCCAAAAAATGCTGCATGAGTCCATGTTGCCCAAAAATGCTCTATGCACCTGATGCCCAAAAATACTGCAGTTCCCTATGAGGCACTTTTGATGCCCAAAATGCTGCAAGCACCATGCTGTCTAGGAAGGCAGCTGACTAGGTTTGGAGACACAGCCATGTTGTCCCACTGATACATGCGTGGCGCAGCGCAGACACAACACTGACTCACATCCACGCATTCATGAACTTTTCTGGCACCGAGCTATTGATAAACAGACCTTAACGCCTCGTCATTATGTCAATAGCACGAGCAAATAAATGCAGCAGACCAAGTCATCAAATAAGTCATAAGCTAACTTAACACAGTTATTTGAATATAAGGGCAAACTAACAATCACGCAACAGACTTATTGGCTTAAAAATGCATGTATAAATGCATATTCCGTTTTGTTTAATATTACTTCAATGACTGTACTGTATCTATATGACTGCACAAGATATCAATACAAGAGTAAGAATTAACTACATGATATTTATTAAAAGTTGTAATGGCACATTCTTGAAAAACATACATCTCCTTATAGCAAAGGGAAATAAATATTAGTGTTTTTTAGTGTGTGGGTTCATTTTTAAAATATAAAATCTGTATGTTGTATTCAGCGAACCTTGAAGGAGCAATGCGCACATTATGAAATGATATGAAATGACAAAGAAGAACTATTTTAATACAGATACAATATTACTCACCCAAATATCGTCAGAGAAGTATCCGGTCTTTTATTTATCGCTCAAAGTGACTTGTACTCTCGCGGTTGGAGGAGTAAACTGTACTTCAACAGAGAAACGCCACCTATTTGTTTCTTCCCTATGAGGAGGATGAATGGAGCGGTTTCGTTTCCCTTGCCAACACATTTGCATAAGGACCGCCTAATCCGCCTTCTGATTGGACAATATCAGAGATTAGCGCGACTGTCAAAAAATATTCGCTTTTAATTGGATAGTATCAACTGTCAGTCAAAAAACAGCTAGTTGCCGCATACCTTACAAACTAGCGCTTGTTGCACCTTCCTGCGGGCATCACTGCATGCCAACAGAGGAAATGTGCATGTTTATCTTAACTAGAACAGGTGCTTTAATCATTTGCATTACACTTGTAGAAGTATCTATCTATCTATCTATCTATCTATCTATCTATCTATCTATCTATCTATCTATCTATCTATCTATCTATCTATCTATCTATCTATCTAAAATTGAAAGTCAACCCAGGAAATATTTCAAAATACAAATTTTGACACTGCTTACTATACTATACAAGAATGTCAATTTTGCAATTTTGTCTAGATGACTGCTATTGTATCACACTAAGATTTCAAAAGTAGGTAAAAGTTTACTGGGAAAGTTCATGTAGGCTAGTACACAAAAAATAATTATGCAAATGTCTATACAGAATATATGTTTTTTAATAATGTGTTACATATAAACAGAAAATTCACATTTGCATGTCAATTTTTTGTATGTAAAGTCATAAAATATACATTTGCAGACATTTAGTAGACATCACAAACATTCCATGTCATGTATGAATATACATGTATGTCTAACAGATTTTGATAACTGAATGGATTTTTTTTTTTTTTCAGATTTGATTAGCAAGTCATGTGCATTTAGTTATTGTGCAAATTTTACTTCCTCTTTTGCACATGTGCCAAAACACATGCACCTTTTACTGTTTAGAGAAAAACAGAGAGAATTGAGACAAAGTGATTGAGAAAAACTGTAGTATAAGATACCACTAGGTGACCCTACCTTGTATTGTTTTACATCCAATACCCAGCGATCAATTCTAATGACTATATTGACACCTGAACAATTGCTTGATTGGCAGGTAGTTTTCTTCTGTGACACAACATTTCAGTGTTTTGTCTTTAATTTCCCCCCTTGCATCTTTTTGTACGGTTTTGTCCCGTCCTTCCTCTGCATCACAGTGCCTTTGGATCACCTTGGTCATTTAGCATCACATCAGGAAGGATGTATTTGTTTGCTGGACTCACCTTCACGCATATTCTGGGTCAGACTAAAAGAACATCAGCAGACATGTCATGCATGTCCCTCTCTGTGTCCTCCCACTCCAGGCTCTCTCGCAGATGAGAAAATAGGGCACTTTAGTGGCAGGTGCCAGTATGAAATAATTTCTGAGAGGAAAGCAGCAGGTATCTTGTTTACAACCAATTGCAGTTTCTCAGAGATGGGCAGCATTTGGTTAACAGTTGGTTCTCACTGTGGGCTGCTGTCACAGTCAATTGAAAGTGCGCTGTTTTGCCCTGCCATCCACCCTGCTGTTGCACACATGCTATTCTAGAAGTTGATCAGACCCCATAATGATACTGTGAAATCTCACTGTGATGAGACCTCTTTTGTGGATTCTTCTTTGGAGTGGATTGGAAATTTTGGGTATATTTTCCCTGCTGATTGAAAATCCATTGCTGGTCACCAGCATAAGGTATGTTTTGCATGTTGGGACCAACATGGGATGCTGGTTGCTGGTTTGCTGGACCCCCAGCTCAGTTTTGCTTGAGAACAGCACTATAGCTCTAACCAGCATAAAAATAAAGGTTGCAAACAATTTTGATCCCCCAATAACCTTTCAGTGAATAGTTCTAAATACTATATGAACTTAATCTTAAAACTATATGTACTTGCAGATAATTAAATAAAATATCACTTATTTTTACTTAGGAAGAGTACACTTTCTGTTTCTTAACACACTTAAGTACTTTACAGTAGATTTTAAAAAATTATTATTGTTAATAAGTATGTCAAAGAATCGGCATCAGCATAAAAATGTGCCAATCGACTGTGCGGATCACTCCTCTGTGGTGACCCCTGACAAGAAAGGGAGCAATCTGAAAGAGAGAGAAAGAGAGCGAGAGAGAGTATGTCAAAGAATCACTCTTAAATTCCACTAATTGATTTAATATAAATTTAAACTATAAAATACATTTGTACTTAATTGCAAATACCATGTACTTAAAGGATTGGTTCACTTTCAAATAAAATATTCCTGGTAATTTACTCACCCCCATGTCATCCAAGATGTCCATGTCCTTCTTTCTTCAGTCGAAAAGAAATTAAGGTTTTTGATGAAAACATTCCAGGATTATTCTCCTTATAATGGACTTCAATGGCCTCCAAACGGTTGAAGGTCAAAATTACAGTTTCAGTGCAGCTTCAAACGATATCAGACAAGGAATAAGGGTCTTATCTAGCGAAACGATTGGTCATTTTCGAAAAAATGGAACAGGCGCTGCGTTCGTTCCGTAAGTAGAATAGGGAAGGCGTAGGACATACAGCGTAAGCTTTTTGAAGAATACGAAAGTGCGGTTTAGGCGGAAGCACTTGGAAGGCGATCATTTGTTTATATAAAGCATATACATTTAAATTTTTTTCCGAAAATGACCGATCATTTCACTAGATAAGACCCTTATTCCTCGTCTGGTATCGTTTGAAGCTGCACTGAAACTGTAATTTTGACCTTCAACCGTTTGGAGGCCATTGAAGTCCATTATAAGGAGAATAATCCTGGAATGTTTTCATCAAAAACCTTAATTTCTTTTCGACTGAAGAAAGAAAGACATGGACATCTTGGATGACATGGGGGTGAGTAAATTATCACATTTTATTTGAAAGTGAACTAATCCTTTAAGTGTCCAAAACATTACATTTAGTTTGCATGAGTACATTATTTCTGTACTAAGTACTCTTTTTAAACATATGCTTTTTCATAAGGGTAGGCCACATAGACTAGCATTTAAAGTTAACCAATAGCCAAATAGCTATGTAATTATTGTTTTAGGCTACTGTTGTAAGTAATGTAGACTTTCTAAAAACTGTGCCAGCAAGTAATTTGATGCCAGTTCCAGTTTGTGATGTTCATATAATCCTTGAGTGATGGTAAACAGATTTGGCTTGCTGTCCAAGAGGGCTCGAGCTTGAGACTCGACTCGAGCACTAAAGTCCTGCCGCACTACTTAATAAATGAAGTTAGAAATGAACGGATAGAAATAAGGCGAGAGATGGGGTTGTAGAGGGATGCCAGAAGAACTGTCACGGTATTGAGGTAAGCAGCTGTTTATATGCGCTTACGTAATGATTGACAGGATTATGAACCAGCTCCTCCAGAGCAGCAATAACTTTATTATAAGTTTATGGTAATAATGGCCCATGAAGATACATTTAAAAAGGAAGCATTAAAGGGATAGATTACCCAAAAATGAAAATTCTGTCATTAATTACTCACCCTCATGTCCTTCCAAACCCTAAAGACTTTCGTTAATCTTTTGAACTCAAATGAAGATCTTTTTTGAATTCTGAGAGCTTTCTGTCCCTCCATTGACAGCTACGCAACTACTACTTTGACGCTTCAAAAAGTTCATAAAGAGATTGTAAAAATAATCCATATTAATTTAGCGATTTAGTCCAAATTTTCTTAAGAGATACGATCACTTTATATGATGAACAGATTGAATTTAGGCTTTTATTCACAGTTTAAGCATGTACGCTCAACGTGCGAGAACCAATGAGGTTCATTCTTATGTGTTATGCAGCACGTTTGAGCTTCTGCAAGAGGTTTGTTCTCGTTGTTCTCAAGCAGGTTCGGATGAGCTTCTGTTTATGTTCAGTGATCAAAGTTTATATGTGAATAAAAGCCTAACTAAATACTCAAAATCGAAAACTACTTAAAATCGACCTTTATGGCTCCACATCAACTGCAAGCTTCATGGAATGGCCTTTATATTCCTGATAAAATTCACTACCTACTTTTTTTTTTCTTTTTTTTCATAAGTTAAATATATTGCCAATGTTGTTTAATGTAAAGTAATATCTAGTTTTATTCCAGTGTCCCAAGGTGCTGCTGTTCATGGAAATGCTGTAAACACTGTAATATAAACGTCTGGTAATACATCATTCCCAAACCTATAGCAGATTGCCACCTCAGCTTTGTTTTTCCACACACAGCCCCATTTAATCTTCATCCATTATTTGGCATGATGGAAAAAAACAGTTTAACAGTTTAAACGACCTTTCCGCTTGTCTCAAAGGGCGCCCTCCCCAGCTTCCCTCCCTCCATCTCTCTGCCAACAGCCCACCATTGTAGGGAAAACAAATTAATTAGAGTCTGAAGAACTGGAATCTTTGTAGCCAGCTAATCAACAGTGGTAATAATTAAGCAAAGAAGGGACAGCATGTGCATTTAGAGAGGGGTGACGTGGCTGGATCAATGGGAAAGGTATCATGGCACAGAGCATCCAATCAGGCTATTGTGGCGCTGTTGCAGAATTACCTGACCTCAATTCCCCTTCCCCACACAACCTGACCTTTAAAACAGAAAGACATTTTATTTCTTTTTTATATCAGAGGCCTTTTAATCAAGTTAGGGCAAATGTCTGCCTCTGACACTCTTTGCTGAGGTCATGATTTGCCATTTTGTTTATCCTGTGACAGAAAGGTTAGCTCAAAAGACGAGTCTGCATGATGATGGTTAAAGAGGCTCACTCAGGATCACTTAGTAAAATCAGGTAAGAAATATATTGACAATCTTCTTGTGACAAACATATATAAGTAGGAACTTGATTTGTACACTTTCAGAAGAATTTGTAATTGTTGTTAGCCTGTGCAAAACTTGATGCCACAATACTAAGTGTTGCTGAGTTACTCTGAGTGGATTTTACCATGGATGCTAGGTTGTTCTTTATAGTTTTCTCAAGTTTATATGTAATAAATTGTCATGGTCTGTTGCAGAAAAGAGGTGAGATTGGCAAGATCTAATCGTAGGTAATAGTTTATTTAACTTGATCTCATAAAAACTAATAGACGAAAAAGCAAACAGGAACAGAACAACCGATAGCATGTGATGAGAACCAACAAAGAACTGAAAGAAACAGGGCAAACCAATCAACGAAATCGAGAACAAGTGCAAAACTTAAACAATCAAAAACCATGGAAACAAACTGAAACACAGGAAATTGAAGTAAAACACGCATCAAACGCACCCCAAAACGGAAACTCACAAAGATTACCAGTAACATACACCACTCCCCCCCATCAAGAAGGTGCGTCCATGTGCCTTATTAACATCAATAATAATAAAAAAGTTCAACGGAGGAGGGCAGGAGAGGGATTAGGTGGGGGACGCAGAGCTTGCACAAGGGATAACCACAGGAACTAGGGCAGAGAAGATAACAGGAGGAGCCAGGGAGGAGACTGGGGGGAAACTGTGGCAGAAACCAGTGAGGAGTTAGCAGTAGGGAGAGCCAGGGCAGAATTCCCAGCTAGAATCCAGGGACATAAGCCCACAGTGGAGTCGAGGGAGGGAGGGAGGGAGGGAGGGGTGGAGACTTGGCAGATGGAACCAGGGGAACGAGTGACTGAGGTGGAGCTGCTAGTGGTAGAGACACAGGCTGAACCAAAAAAACAATGAGACTGGGTAACACAGAGGGTTCTGAAGACCAAGGTGGAGCCATGGGGATAAGCGTTTGAGGCGAAGCTGGTGCACCGGAGGACTGAGGTGGAGCAGGAGGCAAGGCAGAGCCAAACAGAACCATAAGGGTGGAAGGAACGAGTTGCAGACGAAGACCTGTAAGTCCAAGGTGACTGACCAAGGCAGAGCCAGAGGGATGAGGAAGCCCAGTGGAGCCGTAGGGACATCGGTCCCAGGTGGAGCCAAGGGGGCAAGGATCCTCGGTGGAGCCGACAGGTCCACGGGCCAAAGTGGAGTGACGGGCTCAGAGGTTATAGGCGGAGTAAAGGGGTGGCAGTCCAGGGCTGAACTGACAAACTATCAGCCCGAGGCATATCCATGAAGCAGATAGTGCAGGAGGAGACAAAGGCCTGATAAGAGGCAGTGAGGACAGGGCTGAAGGACTAGGTAGTGCAGGCAGGGTGCCATTTAGTAAATGGCCCTTCTGGTTGATACTGGACAGGCAGATTTCTCAGGAACAACCCTCTTGGATGACGTGGAACAGACAGACATCTCAGGAACGGCCTCCTTGGCTAATGCCGAAAAGGCAGAATTCTCAGGCACGGCTCTCTTGGCCGACTCGGAATAGGCAGAGGAGGGAACATCATAGACATCAATAATTCAGTGCTGGGCAACAAAACAGGCTCGATGCAGGGCATCGAAACAAGAATAGTGCTCTCTTCATACTCCAACAATATTAAGAGTTCAGCGCACTTACATCCGCTGAAATCGAAGGGACAGGGCTTTATTCCACTCCCTCATTCCACCAATACATCCACAGCACTGGCACGGACGCTGTTGCGTTTTTGTTGGGCTTGGGCTCCGGGACGATCTTAAGGCTCATTCACACCAAAAACGATGACTGTAAAGATAATTATAACGATAACTATATTAGCGTCCACACCAGCAGATGATATTGTTCTATATATTCTAAGAGCGTGCTTGTCTGCTGCTTTAAATGCTCAAACTTGTTATAGCAGGATTGATTCTGATTGGCTGTCAGTATTTTTATAGTTCATCAGCTGGTTAAAATCGTTCTGAAAGTGACTCCAACTATACCGTTTCTCTGTGCCGTTATCGACTCTGCTATTCTTAATATTGAGAATGATTTTTAGAGCTATATCTTTATCGTTATCTTTTTAATTATCGTCCTTGATGTGAATGGGCCTTTAGGCTCAGGCATTACCTCTGGCGCTGACATTGTGGTGGACTCAGGCTCTGCGTCTGTGGTAAGCTCGGGCTTAACGCCCGAAGGGCTGGTGGCTGCGGATGGTAAACGGGGAACCATTATAGAAGCACCCGTTTTACATACTACGTGGTCCGTCTCTGTGTTGAGACCTGCCTGGAAAACACACACACACACACACACACACAGGCTGTTGTCGTCATAGTGGACAAGATGGTATCCAGGAAGGCCTGTGTGTTTCTCTCGAGGGACTGTTCCCCATGCGAGAGGAGGAGGATTTGTACTGCAGTTAGATCCATCAGTATAGGTCCATTCTGCGGTCATGGTGGGCTGCAGAATAGAGGTGAGATAGGCAGGATCTAATCGCAGGCAATAATAGTTTATTTATCTTTAAACTCAGGAACCAAAACACGAAAAAGCAAATGGGAACAGAACAACCGATAGCGTGATGAGAACGGACACAGAGCTTAAATACACAGGGCAAACCAAAAAATGAAATCGAATGAAACACAGGAAACTGAACTAAAACACGTGTCAAACCCACCCAAAACAAGAAACTGAAACAGATTTCCAGTAACAATAATTTTGTCCCTTGGTGGCCCAGTTTTCTCTTTCCATGAAAGTCCATAGGATTTTTTTCCACCTGTTTTATCATCCAAAAAAATCCCATCTGAATGCTTAGAAAGCATTAGGATTTGAGGTATATACATATACATAATGTGGGTTTTGTTCAAAGTATGAACAATAATAATTAGGAATGCACAATATATCTGCAATAAATCAGTTATCAGTCAGATATTACATATTACAAACATTGCATTAATATAATATTTATAATATTTGTAATATTTAAACATATTTAATATCTGTATTACCAATATTGGACATTTATATGCTAATTTCCCCTACTTTTACATATAAATTACCTTACCTTTTTATCTAAACCTCATTTAAAGGATTAGTCCACTTTTAAATACACTTTTCCTGATAAATTTACTCACCCCCATGTCATCCAAGATGTTCATGTCTTTCTTTCGTCAGTCGAAAAGAAATGAAGGTTTTTGAGGAAAACATTCCAGGGTTATTCTCCTTACAGTGGATTTCAATGGCTACCAACAGGTTGAAGGTCAAAATTACAGTTTCAGTGCAGCTTCAAGGGCTTTAAACGATACCAGATGAGTAATAAGGGTCTTATCTAGCGAATCGATCGGTCATTTTCGAAAAAAAATACAACCGTTTATGCTTTATAAACAAAATATTGCTTACGGAAATATTGTTACGGAAAAAAACGAAACTGGCGCCGCGTTCTTTCCGTAAGTAGAATAGGGAAATCGTAGAATATTCAGCGTAAGCGTTATGAAGAATGCGGAAGCGGAAAGTACGTTCAAGGCGACATTTTGTTTATAAAGCATAAACGGTTGTATTTTTTTCGAAAATGACCGATCGATTCGCTAGATAAGACCCTTATTACTCATCTGGTATCGTTTAAAGCCCTTGAAGCTGCACTGAAACTGTAATTTTGACCTTCAATCTGTTGGTAGCCATTGAAATCCACTGTAAGGAGAAAAATCCTGGAATGTTTTCCTCAAAAACCTTCATTTCCTTTCGACTGACGAAAGAAAGACATGAACATCTTGGATGAAATGGGGGTGAGTAAATTTATCAGGAAAAGTGTATTTAAAAGTGGACAAAATAAAACAATTAATGATTTAGAATAAACAAATAATTACATGTAATCTTTAGCAAATCTCAAAATGAGTATTCGTTATAATTATAATGTTGTATAATCATTATAATGTTGTGATGCCTAAATTCACTTGTAGCATTTAGTGTTTTAATTTAATTTTAGACAAAATAGTATAACATATTGTATTGTAATATTGTACATTTATTTGAATATGAAATAATTATCTTAATTTTATCAAGCAGAATTTTTATATCAGTCTTGATTTTCTTGATGCTCCATGCAAACACGTCCTCCTTGGCTCTGGCTAGAGAGATTTATTAAGTTCACTGTAGGAGGTGGATGGCTGCAACCTGTAAGATGTCTGTCTGATGGTAATATGTGTTACCTGGGGCATATATGCCAAAACCTATGACCTGACGAACAAGTACTGAGAATCTGTGCTGACATGCAGAGTTAACAAGTCTTTTAGTGATCTCAAGCATCTCTCAAGGTATCTAAGAAAAGACCTGACGTCTGAGTCACTGAGGTTAATGGCCTGAGGTCTTGCTGAGACCCTTCCGTTGTTAACAAGAAAAAATCTCAATGACTCACAAAGTATCAGTCTACTTCTGATGAATGGAAAAAAACCCAGAAACCTGAGGTAGAAAAGGTGTGTAGTCCGAACAGTTTGCTCTTCTGTTAACATTTGCCTCCGTCAGTGTGATCCAAGGACACAGAGGCAGTTCTTCTCAGCTTGTCATGTAGACAGACAGTCTCCGGCAGTGACATTGATGTTTGATGTTTTAGCGGCCGTTGGCTCATCTGTCGCACGTCCAGTGCACATCTGCCATCAGCAATCTAAACCCTGACACAAACCATATCTCAGATGTTTGACTCTAAAGAACAGCCTCTGAACACACACATCCATCAGGGTGGTTTAGCTCATGCACATTACTTTTTGTTAGTATGTCTGGATAAGAGCATCAGCTAAAAGCTTTAAATGTAAATGTTTACCTACATCATTACAGTAAAATGACTGTGCTAAACTGAGAGTTTATTCATAAATAGAGAGTAAGAATAGATTAAATGAATCATCTAAATGCTGATGTTTACTGAATGCTTGATGTTTATTCACTATACAAATCATCAGATACTGTTGGACCATGTGTGCTTATTGTTCAAAGCTTAGATTAGGTTAGGATTTATTTATGCTATTAGTTCTATAAATAGGTGGCCTTGTGGTTTTAAAGGAAAAAAAAAAACAAGAAATAACTGCATGAAAACCACTTCTGTATTGCTCTCAGTCTTAAGTCATTTCTATTGGAATAAAATAAAATAAAATAAAAAATGGCTAAGATATACTGCATTTTATTAATTCAAAAGTGTCAAAAAAATTAAAAAGTGTTTTGTTTGTTTTTTTGCAGAAAATATTTGCACCGCCAATGGAAATAGATCCAAAACAAAGCAGAATCAACTGCCTTCCAAGCAACAGAGTTTCAGAGTCAGTGTTTTTAAACAATTTGGTTGATTGAATGATTCAATGACTCACTTACAAACACATTAATTTGTTTCATTCCTGGATGAATCAGTGTTTTTGAGCTAATAGGCTGAAATTAATTATCCAATGATTCACTCACAAAGACAGTCACTTGTCGCCACTTACTGGAGTAATTCAACCTACATAAAGAGTTAAAAAAAAAACTATAAAATTAATATTGTTAAACATTATGTTCATTTTCTAAAATATTTTATGTTCTACTATATTTTTTCCCCCTGAAATCTGTAATTTATGACCTGATTTGGGCATATAGTTGTAGCAGCAGAACTGCAGGTTGAGGGTTTTAATGTAAACAAACAATCTCACATCCATGTCAGTCTTTCTTCCGCTTTACCTCGACCCCTCCTTTCCTCAGCACCTCTTCATACACCTGTCACACACTCACACATTCTGCCTCCCTGGATGCGGCAGCCCTGACCTAGTTTCTATAGCAACCGCACAGGTCCTCCAGGGCAAAGAAAAGGCCTGTGACAACCACCTTGCAGGTTCCCTCTCTTCTTTCATCCGCAGAGAGGCTGGTGAGAATAAAGAGGAAGGGATGGAAAAAAACAAACAAAAGAACAAAAAAAAAACCAAAGTAATCTATCTATTAATGTCTACTTTCCTGTCATATACATTTTACTATAAATATCCTCTCACTTTCTCATACCCATCCCTCTCTCTTCTTTTAACATGCCAGCTCTATCAGGTCTCAAACAAGCATCTGATCTCTCTTGACCTCACATCCACTGTTACTGAAGTAGAATATTTCTTATTCTTGTTCTTTCTGTACAAATAAATCACTCTCTTAATCACTTACATCCTTAACTTACAAAAAGTACTTTACAATTAATAGAAACCAAGATAGATAGATACCATGGTAGTACTTGTGTACACTGTACCTGTGTACACTGATGAGCCAAAACATTATGACCACTCATAGGTGAAGCAAATTTTGTTGATTATCTCCTAACAAAGCCATTTGTTGAGGTCTGGGTAGATTAGATGGTAAGCAAACAATCAGCTCTCATAAACAACGTGTCGGATGCAGGAGAAATGGGCAGGAGTAAAGACCTGAGCAAATTTGACAAGAACCAAATTTTTATGGTCAGACGACTGGGTCATATAGCATCTCTGAAATGGCAAGGCTTGTGTGTTGCTCCCGGTCAGCAGTGGTAAGAATTTCCCAACAGTGTTCCAAGGAGGCACAAACAACAAACTGTCAACAGGTTGTTGGGCATTCAAGGCTCACTGATTGCACGTAGGGCAATGAAGGCTATCCCGTCTGGTCTGAGCCAAAAGAAGGTCTACAAGTCACACAAAATTTTAATAATGGTTATGGGAGGAATGTGTCACAACACACAATGCATCGCACTCTGCTGCGTATGGAGCTGCGTAGCCGCAGACCACTCAGAGTACCTATGATGACCCCTGTCCACTGTCAAAAGTGCCTACAATGGGCACGCGAGTGTCAGAACTGGACATTGGAGCAGTGGAAGAAGGTTGCCTTGTCCAATGAGTCCCGTTTGGACGGCCGTTTATCTGGGGAAGTGATGGCACCAGGATGCACTGTGGGATGACGACAAGTCGATGGAGGGAGTGTGATGCTCTGGGCCAGTGGTTCCCAAACCTGTCCTGAAGGACCCCCAGCATTGCACATTTTGTATGTCAAACTTATTTGACACACCTACTTCAGGTCTTGCAGTCTCTATACTAATGAGCTGATGAGTTGAATCAGGTGTGTTAGATGAGAGGGACATCCAAATTGTGCAGTGCAGGGGGTCCTCCAGGACAGGTTGGGAACCATTGCTCTAGGCAATGTACTGCTGGGAAACCCTGGGAAACCTACAAATTGTTGCAGACTAGGCACACCCCTTCATGACAATGGTGTTCCCTGGTGGAAGTGGCCTCATACAGCAGGATAATGCACCCTGCCACACTGCACACATTGTTCAGAAATGGTTTAAGGAACATGATGAAGAGTTCAAGGTGTTGGCCTGCAAATTCCCCAGATCTCAATCCAACTGAGCATCTGTGGGATGGGCTGGACCAACAAGTTCGATCCACTTTGGCTTCATCTCGCAACCTACAGGACTTGAAGCATCTGCTGTTAACGTCTTGGTGCCAGATACGGTACCACAGGACACCTCTTGTGGAGTCCATGCCTTGCCGGGTTGACGCTGTTTTGGCAACAAGTGAAGGACAGACAGTATAATAGGCAGGTGGTCATCTGGATATGTTCTTTTTACAGTATTAATTCCATTACTTATAAAATATTATATTATATTATATATCAAGTATTACCATCTGATACCATCATCTGACCATGGTACTACTCTAGTGATTTTTGCAAGGGATATAGCTGCAAAAATGATCGCTAAAATTATTCAGTTGTTATTTTAAACTTTAAAACACATTTCACATGACAAAAAGTGGTAAAAAAAAAGGGTACCACAATGTCTTAGTGATTGCAGAAACAAAATATACTACAGGAGGGGCTCCAACATCCTTCTAGAGGTGCTACAGGTATTTTCAACATTGCCCCAGTAACAGGTGGTGTGTGTCTCTGTATTTTGTGTGTGCGTGTGTGTAGGTTTGCAAACAGGCCAGTTGGCTTCGAGCAGGCCTGACCACAGGCTGACCATGGATGTGTGTCCGTGTTGTGAGGAGGAAGGGAAGGTGCCTCAGATTAGCACTTCAAAGGCACAAGAGCCCAGTGTGGAGATTAAAGCCCAGCGTGTATCAAAGCCCCTCAGGTGGCCAACAACACACAGGTGTCCCCACACAACAGCGTTTGTGTGTGCGTGTGTCAGTGGTAGAAGGAGTACAGTATTGATGATAATATGGACAAATGACTACGAAATGTAAGATTATGAGAGGAAATGAGCATTGCTGATAAAAATGAGGATACTTATTGTTATTAACCCTTGGACAGGTGTTTTCCACACAAACATGTCTGGGAACTTTTACTTCAAAATAATAATAATAATAATAATGAACAGAAAATTACATTACATTTTATTCCAAAATCAAAGGAAAATTAAAATAAACCATTAGAAATGATATTTTGCCTAAATATAATTGAGACAAACATAATTATGAGATAAAGAGATAAATATGAGATAAATATGTATGAGATAAATATACTATAATTATTTTCAAACTTGCAATGTAACATTTTTATGACCATTAATCACCTTTCCCCCCAGACTATCTTTTATATAATGCTTATCATATTTAATGTTATTTTTATTTTAAATTAGACTATCATACAATCCAATATTTTTACTCTACTATTTTTTTGTGGTAAATTTCATTTTTAATTTTGTTTTGCACATATACACTCTTGTTCAAACTTTTAGGGTCAGTAAGACTTTTTTTAAAATGGTACTTTTATTCAGTAACACTGTAAATAATATTTATATTATTTATATATAATATATAATATATATAATATATATTTTTATGATTTGTTATCACAACATTTTTTTCTTTTGTCAAATCAACTAAACCAATCGCTTTCATTTTATTAACTCAGTTTTTACTCAAAATTAAGGCAACCAGGTAACTTACTTTTTTTAAGTTAAACCAACAATTCATTTATTTTTTACAGTGAAGAATGCATTAAATTTATCAAAAGTTGCTGTGAGTAAACACTTACATTGTTATGAAAAATGGTTTCGTTTAAATGCTGTTCTTTTAAACTTTATTTTCAATGAATCCTGAAAACAGGACAAATTTTTTCCCGCATATTAAGCAGCACAACTGTTTCCAACAGTGATAATAAAAAGAAATGTTTCTTGAAGACCAAATCAGCATATTAGATTGATTTCTGAAGGATCATGTGACACTGAAGATTAAAGTAATGGAATTCATCTTAAAATAGGCTATTCAAACTGAAAACAGTTATTTTAAATTGTAATAACATTTCACAACATTACTGTGTTTACTGTATTTTTTATTAAATAAATGCAGCCAAATGTTGAACGGTAAAATGGGAAACATTTTTTAGTCAATACAAATATTACGTAATCAATACTTCATACAATGTTATTTGCTGAGTTTTATCACATTTATCAAAGACAAGACACACCACTTTAATTTTCATTGTTGCATTAACCTCCAATGTAATGCTGTAATGCCCTTTATCACTATCCGGATTACTTCACTAACTTGTTTTGAACAGACATTTATCCAGAGGGACTTTATCCAGAGAACACTAATTAAAGATGCAAGGTTAAGTGCACAGCTGATCTGAATGAAGGAAGAACACATAATAACTCAATCTCATGAAGAGCTCGCATCTTCTCACCCATCTCCAATCCTTAACCTTTAAAGACCACCCCATACACCTGATCGATGTGAAGTACATCTTACATCAAGGGGAATATGTGGCATATGTGATGTGCCGAGCGGATGTCACGACGCATCCAGACGCACAAGCTTTCCTGAGGATGTGACTCAACCGCCGAACATCCATTAATTACACAAGCTCTCTCCTCTTTTAGAAGAATGTATGCTTGAAAACACACACACCAGCACTTATGGAGAGAACGACACTCGATAGGCTTCATGTTGAAAGTCACATGAACAAACAGGAAAACAGGTCTCATCGCATCCGCTTGTCGAAGAAAGTGTTAAAGGTGCCCTAGAATTAAAAATTGAATTTATCTTGGCATAGTTAAATAACAAGAGTTCAGTACATGGAGATGACATACAGTGAGTCTCAAACTCTATTGTTTCCTCCTTCTTATATAAATCTCATTTGTTTAAAAGACCTCTGACGAACAGGAGAATCTCAACATAACACAGACTGTTACGTAACAGTCGGGATCATTAATATGTACGCCCCCAATATTTGCATATGCCAGCCCATGTTCGAGCATTAGACAAGGGCAGGACGTCTGGATGTGCACAGCTGAATCATCAGACTAGGTAAGCAAGCAAGGAAAACAGCGAAAAATGGCAGATGGAGCAATAATAACTGACATGATCCATGATATCATGATATTTTTAGTGATATTTGTAAATTGTCTTTCAAAATATTTCGTTAGCATGTTGCTAATGTACTGTTAAATGTGGTTAAAGTTACCATCGTTTCTTACTGTATTTACTGAGACAACAGAGCTGTCGCTATTTTCATTTTTAAACACTTGCAGTCTGTATAATTCATAAACACAACTTCATTCTTTATAAATCTTTCCAACAGTGTGTAATGTTAGCTTTAGCCATGGAGCACTATCAAACTCATTCAGAATCAAATGTAAACATCCAAATAAATACTATACTTACACGATTAGACATGTTGCATGACGAACACTTTGTAAAGATCCATTTTGAGGGTTATATTAGCTTTGTGAACTTTGTTTATGCTGTTTAAGACAAGCGCGAGCTTCGTGGGCGGGGAGCGTGAGCATTTAAAGGGGCCGCAGCCTATCGGCTCATATTTAATGATGCCCCAAAATAGGCAGTTAAAAAAATTTATAAAAAAAAATCTATGGGGTATTTTGAGCTGAAACTTCACAGACACATTCAGGGGACACCTTAGACTTATATTACATCTTTTAAAAAGATGTTCTACCGCACCTTTAACAGCAGCAGTAGATATTGGTAGTAGCAAACTGACGGCGATATCTATGAACTTTTAAAGTAGTCAGCTAGCTAGTTCTTTTTATTGTTGACATTTTATTTGATTTAATATATAAATGTTACAGGGAAGAAGAAAAAAAAAAAACGTTAAGATATAAATCTGCATATGCGATGAACATCGGTTATGCTCATCTTTGCTCACTCCAATCTTGAGTAAAACGGCTCTATCATTAACGAAGCACATATAAAAGACCTGAACTGGAAGCGAAGCATCCTGTTTTACAGAATACGGAAGTTTGTCATAATTCCTTTCAAATGTAGCCTATATTTTCTGGGATCCCCGTTCTTACTTTTTGCCTAAAACAAGGCAGCAGCTGAACAACAGAGAGCATTATGGGTGGAGTTGTCAGGGTTAGGCTACACTGTAGTTTTGACCCCACTTCACAAAGCTGCGATGTGACCGGGACCATCCACATGAGAGAATTTTTATCCGATATCCGGATCAATAATACTCGGCTATTGATCGACAAACCACAGGGGTGGGAGTATAGAGGGATGAAGGGACAGCGGTAAAAAATAGAAACAGGCAGACATAAAAAGAGGGGGGTGAGGAAAAAAGAGAAAAACAGGGGAAAAGAGACCTGAGAGTACAGACGGAATGGAAGGAAGAGAAATGTCATGTATTACTGATGCTCACTAGTCCTATTTATAGACTGAATGGTCAAGTGTGTGTGTGTGTGTGTTTTAGGGGGGTTGGAGTGACTGATTATGTGTAGAGGAGGAAAAGAGCTCAAATCAACCAGTACATTTGAGTGAACACTGCACAATTCTCAACAACAACAACAACACACACACACACTTGTATATGTGGTTTATGGGAACTCTCCATAGGCATAATGATTTTTATACTGTACTAACTGTATATTATATCCTCTAACCCTAAACCTATCCATCACAGAAAACTTCCTGCATTTTTACATTTTCAAAAAACATTATTCTGTATGATTTATAAGCTGTTTTCCAAAAACGTACGCAGTACAGTCTGTCTGAAGTAGACTACAAAGTGTGTGTGTGTGGTTCAGGTATGACAAACATGTCCCCACAAGGATGGCAGTACCAGAAATCTCTGACCTTGTGGGAATATTTTTGTCATACCTGAACCACACACACACTCTGTACTTCAGACAGACTGTACCTGCGCACATCTTCACAGCACTGTCCAAATAAAACAAAGAAGAAGAAGAAGAAATAAGCAAGAACTTTTATTGAATTATTATTTTTTACAAACAGAAACTTTGGTGTGTAAATGTTAATTGAATATTTGAGTAAATATTTGCTCTTCTGTGGTTTTAGTTTTAGCTGTTTGTGTTTGTTCACTTTGAGTTTAATGTGAGACCAAATATTGAAATCTGGACACTGACCAGAGCCTGATGGACTTGTTCTCAAGTTCACTTCTTTGCAATTTGGGCAGGAGCATTGTCTTGTTAGAAAATAACATCTGATCATTCCTCTTTAGAAAGCAACTTTTCATTTGTGGGAAGCAAGCCATTCTGTAATATTCTGCTATACTCCAAAGCATTAAATGACTTTTCACAGTGAAGTAGTTCACCTATTCCAGCAGCTAAAAAGGCTCCCCACACAATGACACCTCTTCCTCCATGCTTCACTGTGGAAGAGATGCATTTATTATTATATTTTTCATCAGAATTTCGAAGACACTGCTCTGGAGCATCAACATGAAACTCATGTTTCATTGTGATTCATCACACCACACAACTCTGCTGAACACTCTGAATCAAACTTCCAATATTCTGCCAAAAATTTCATTCTGTCTTTGATGATTTTCTGAGATGGCAGTGGCTTAAAGGTGCCCTAGAACCAAAAATTTAATTTACCTCGGCATAGTTGAATAACAAGATTTCAGTACATGGAAAAGACATATGTTGAGTTTCAAACTCCATTTTTTCCTCCTTCTTATATAAATCTCATTTGTTTAAAAGACCTCCGGAAAACAGGCGAATCTCAACATAACACCGACTGTTACGTAACAGTCGGGATCATTAATATGTATGACCCCAATATTTGCATATGCCAGCCCATGTTCAAGGCATTACAGAAGGGCAGCCAGTATTAACGTCTGGATCTGTGCACAGCTGAATCAACAGACTAGGTAAGCAAGCAAGAACAAGAGCGAAAAATGGGAGATGGAGCGATAATAACTGACATGGTCCATGATTACATGATATTTTTAGTTATATTTGTAAACTGTCTTTCTAAATGTTTTCGTTAGCATGTTGCTAATGTACTGTTAAATGGGGTTAAAGTTACCATCGTTTATTACTGTATTCGCGGAGACAAGAGCCATCGCTATTTTCATTTTTAAACACTTGCAGTCTGAATAATTCACAAACACAACTTCATTCTTTGTAAATCTCTCCAACAGTGTAGCATTAGCCCGTTAGCCACAGAGCATATAGCCTCAAACTCATTCAGAATCAAATGTAAACATCCAAAAAAATACTATACTCACAGGAATCGATGCATGCATGCAGCATGAATGACGAACATCTTGTAAAGATCCATTTGAGGGTTATATTAGCTGTGTGAACTTTGTAAATGCACTGTATAACTGCACTTATAGTCAAGAGCTCGGGAGGGCAGGGAGCGAGAGATTTAAAGGGGCCGCGCAGCCTGAAACGGTGCATAGTTAATGATGCCCCAAAATAGGCAGTTAAAAAAATTTATTTAAAAAAATCTATGGGGTATTTTGAGCTGAAACTTCACAGACACATTCAGGGGACACCTTAGACTTATATTACATCTTTTGAAAAGACGTTCTACGGCACCTTTAAGTAGTGCATTTTTGTGTGTGTGTGAAACTAAGACAATTAAAAGCTTAGTATTTAGCCATGTTGGGGAGTTTGTGTGTAAAAAAAAAAAAAAAAAAAAAAAAAAAAAAAAAAATAAATAATATATATATATATATATATATATATATATATATATATATATATGGGTCATTGACGAATAAGATTTTTAAAAAACAATGGAGAAATAAATAATTTTGAAGTTTTTATAATCAATTAACACTGCTTTTGTCATTTTTGGGCAAAATTTGGCACCAAAAAAAGTTATTCAGTTTAACCAAAATTTCGGTTTTAACGAATGACACTTTTGGTTATACCAAATGACGATATTTAAAAAAAAATGCTAACAGGCTGACATCTAGCTAGCTAGCTAGTTAGTTTGCTATCTAGCTAGCAAAAGAACAATCAATCATTTTATATTTAATACGTTTTTAAAATATTACATTTTCCGTGTTTTATAGCTGTTGTACCGAATGACCTGATGTTTTGGGACATGAGTATGAGCAAGTGAAAACATATATTTTTCAAATAGTTAAAAGAGTTACTTTGCTTCACGACCATGTGGTCCTTTGCAGGTGTCTGAATGATGTCACATCCTGTCACATGATACTGACCGCATGACTTGATTCAAAATGGTCCCTTTATATTGGTTAATATATAAATGTATATTTTAGATATAATTTATATTATATATAAATATTTCATACATAAATATAATAAAATTTTGTTAAATATATGCATGTGTGTATATTTATATATTTATATATGTAGGCCTACATAATAAAAATACACAATAAACAAACTTTTTTGGATGCGATTAATCGTTTGACAGCACTTTATATATATATATATATATATATATATATATATATATATATATATATATATACACACACACACACACACAATGAAAGATTATCTAATGTCTCTAATAATAATTAATGAATAAGCTAATTACTGTTTGTAAAATCCAGTTAAAGTTTAATGATGTGCACTGAGATCAATTTGATAAACAAAGGAACAGGTTTGGGAGCACAACTTCTAAGATAATATCTATTCCAATGAAAACAGGCACTACAATGTAACGGTGAGCTGTAATATTCCTGGGAAGTCAAAGGCAGTGCTGCTAGATATGCAAAACAAAGGGTTATATAAATAAAAAAAAGTAACTGTAACAGTGAATATGCTGAGAGACAGACAAGTATGTGTCCTCTAGTCTAAACCATCTCCTGTCCCACACTTGAGGGTCAAATCCAAAGACTGGCACCACTCCATATGGGCGTAATATAAGCATGCGAGGGTGTTGAAGCATAGAGTCACACCTGTGTTTCTGCTCCATTGATTCCATGTGAAGTTTACTGTGCTTTCATGCGTGTGCTGCTTTTGTGTCAGATCAGCTCTGTATGAACAGTGTAGGATAGTGATATTCTGCCCATGATGATTACATCATCATCATTATCATGCTTGGAGATGATAGACGATGTCTGTCTTCTGAGTGATGGAGTGTCTGTCTCTCCACAAAACACTTTGGCCTCAGTGACTGAAGGTTGCCATAGCAACAGGATACTAGCTATGTGGCTTCATTAAGCAGAAGCCTGTGGGCAAACATGCAAGACACAGTCATACACACACACACATTCTTATTGAGTTTATATATTAACCATATGAAAAGACATTCTAGCAGACAAATACATTCTAGCAGACAAACACAGCTTAATTCTGTCTCTGCTGCATGAGAATGCACTGGAAACATTAGATTTTTATGCTTAATTGTTTTGTTTCAGTCACTTCGAAATGTGTTAGTAAATTAGACCATTTGAAAAGACTGCCATCCAGTGGCACACGCCAGTATAAATCACACATTATGTACCCCCTCTGACTAAAAATATTTCAGAAATACAGACACTATAAAGAGCATATACGAAACTATTCAACATATGCATATTTATGTGTGTTTGGTTCCAACATATGTTGGCACAAATGTATTTTTTGGCTCATGATCAAAAACGGGATCAGAGAAAGATGTCATATTTGATGCTGAACACTAGAGGGAGCTAAAGATCAGTTATTAATATCAGAATGAAATCAAGCATAACGTTTAACAGGATGTGCAAATAGACAAGCAAATGCCACGAATAAATGAAGGTGAACAAGTAAAGTGAGTAAATACATTAGATTATAAGAAACAGATTGAAACAATCATTGCCGTATGTAGTATAATTGTGAAATATTAATCCTGGGACATATTCATTACTATACATATTATATTCAGAATTGGTACAACATGATATTTGATACAGTTATACGACACTGCGAATGAAACCTGCTATCACTGACATCAAACTTGAAGTGGCGTGTCTTCATGTTGCAAGATTTAATATGTAAAAACAAATTAGATTTGAGATATGTACAGGGCAAAATTAGTAATGAATGTCTCAAATTTCCGTTCGTTTGTTACACAGTGATGACTCTCTTATTATGCTCACCAAGGCTGAATTAATTTGATCAAAAATACAGCAATACAGTAATATTGTGAAATATTATTACAATTTAAAGACGCATTAAAGGGATAGTTCACCCAAAAATGAAAATGTGATGTTTATCTGCTTACCCCCAGGGCATCCAAGATGTAGGTGACTTTACTGTTTCTTCAGTAGAACACAAATGATGATTTTTAACTCCAACCGTTGCGGTCTGTCAGTCATATAATGCGTGTCAATAGGAACTCCATCTATAAGAGTCAAAAAAACATACACAGACAAATCCATATTAAACCCTGCGGCTCGTGACGACACATTGATGTCCTAAGACACGAAACGATCGGTTTGTGCGAAAAACCGAACAGTATTTATATAATTTTTTTTTACCTCTAAAACACCCAACTGCCCAACTGCGTTCAGCATCCGGTTAATGAGGTCAAAAAACGCGTTCTGATGACAGGAAGTGATTTCTCACGCGTTAGTGCAATCAGACCTCACTAACCGGATGTGGAGGGCAGTTGGACATAGTGGTGTTTTAGAGGTAAAAAATTATATAAATACTGTTCGGTTTCTCACACAAACCGATCGTTTCGTGTCTTAGGACATCAATGTGTCGTCACGAGCCGCAGGGTTTAATTTGGATTTGCCTGTGCATGTTTATTTTCCCCTTATATAGACTAAGTTCCCACTGACAAGCATTATACGACTGACAGACGGCAATGGTTGGAGTTAAAAATCATCATTTGTGTTCTACTGAAGAAACAAAGTCACCTACATCTTGGATGCCCTGGGGGTAAGCAGATAAACATCAAATTTTCATTTTTGGGTGAACTATCCCTTTAAGGTTGAACCGTAGTCACATTGACTATTTTAACAATGTTTTTACTAGGCCTAACGAAATTGTTGAATAAAGTCGTTATTTTTGTTTTGCTTTGTAACGTTGAGGTTGAACCACTGTAGTCACGTTAACTATTTTAACAATATTTTTACTACTTTCTGGACCTTGAATGTGGTATTTTCGTTGCTCACTATTGAGAATGAAAAAAAACCCTCTTGGATTTCATCAAAATATCTTAATTTGTGTTCTGAAGATGAACGAAGGTCTTACGGGTGTGGAACAACATGAGGGCGAGTAATTAATGACAGAATTTTCATTTTTGGGTGAACTAACCCTTAACCCTAAATGTCATTCCTATGATGGCAAAGCTGAAATACAGTTGATAAGCATTTTTTAACAGCTTTTATTTCAAATAGAAATGTTTTGTAACATTATAAAAGTTTTTTTTTTACTGGATTTTACTGTACACAGACACACACATAGTACATATATATTGTGTGTGTGTGTGTTTGATAGATAAGATCACTATAGTTGTCACAGCTGTCTACTGGCCCTGATGGCTCAAATCTGCAGTTGTGCTGAACTATGAGTGTACTGTGAGAGCTAATACTCACACATTGATTGATTGTGGTGAGTACTGAGTGTTCATAAAGTGTGGGCTCAGGGCGTGGGCCGTGCACAGAACAAACCAGCTCAATGAGGCTTGTGCACTACACCACAGTTGCCTTGGTGATAACTCTATGTGACGTCTGTGTAGAAGAGAAAGGAAGAGTAGTTTGGAGTGAATGCGCCACGTGGAGAAGCTCAGAATGAAAGAGAGCGAGGGATGGTGCCATGACTGATACCCGGTAGGAGGAGGCTGGCCGTGGCAAAGAGGGCAGCTGTCTTACAACCCTCCCTCCCTCCCCGGCTGGAGCTCAGGGCCCGGCTAACAGACACACAGGTGGAGCACTGCCAGCAGAAGAGAGTGTCTTTGTAATAAGTGTCTATCAGTGAAAAGCAGACTGTGGATTATTAGTAGTGTGTGTGTGTGTGTGTGTGTGTGTGTGTGTGTGTGTGTGTGAGGTTTGGTCTCATTCCAGGCCTTCTCCATCTCAGAGCAGACCTCTTTGCCCCAGAATAACATGCCTTGAGGAGCTGCTTGCTATGGCTCTGTGAATCACTGAGTGTGTCACTCTCTGGTCATCTGTGTCTTTCTTTTCCCTCCTCTCCATCGGGTCTCCATATGGAGCATTGTGTGTGGGGGCTCGGGCTGCACCCCTTCATTTCACACACACGCTCATATTCAAATTCACAGCCTCAGGGGTGTCAGATCACTGTTAGGGCACCATAGCAGATTATAATAGAATAATAAGCCTCTGAAGAGGGTTAAACGCAGATGCCTTCATGAAACACTGAGACATGCTAGCAGAGCGAAAACAGCACATGACAGCAGGGACAAAGACACAGGATTTGTAGGCCTTTGAACAATGATTATATTTACAATACTGCAAAACAGTCTCTGTCGAATTCAAATTCACAAAGATTTTTTTTTAAATGCTTTGCTTGAGAAATGTTAATAAATGCCATATGTTATATATTCAAAACACTGAATGGAATAAAATTAAATTAAATTAAATTAAAAAAAAAAAAATTCATACATTGTGCAACTTATTATTATTTTTTTTTTTACTATTATTAACTATTTACTATTCAACTATTATTATTATTATTTTTTTTTTTTTTCTCAAAAGTATTGAGAAATGGGTCCTAGTGATTCTAAATAAGCTAACTTGGGATATTGTCATTTTGGATATTCATACATTTGTCACTTAAATGTCTTAAAGGGTTAGTTCACCCAAAAAAGAAATTTCTGTCATTAATTACTCACCCTCATGTCGTTCCACTCCCGTAAGACCTTTGTTCATCTTCGGAACACAAATTAAGATATTTTTGATGAAATCCAAGAGTTTTTTTTTTTATTTTTTATCTCCCATAGAAAGCAATGACATTACCACATTCAAGGTCCAGAAAAGTAGTAAAAATATTGTTAAAATAGTTAACGTGACTACAGTGGTTCAACCTCAATGTTACTAAGCGACAAGAATACTGTTTGCAAAAACAAAACAAAAATAACGACTTTATTCAACAATTTCCAAGTGTCAGTCTCCTATGCAGTTTACATTGAAGACACATTGCAGAGCTTCCGTGTTTACGTCCGAACACTGACTCTGTATTGGCCGGCTCCTGCGTCAGTATCACACGCATACCAATACTGAGCCGCCGTTCAGATGTAAACATGCACTGCGTCAACTGCATAGGAGACTGACAGGGTAGAGAAAAAATTGTTGAATAAAGTCGCTATTTTTGTTTTGTTTTCCTACACAAAAAGTATTCTCTTCACTTCATAACATTAAGGTTAAACCAAAGTAGTCACGTTGACTATTTTAACGATGTCTTTACTACTTTTCTGGACCTTGAATGTGGTAATTTCGTTGCTTTCTATGGGAGATAAAAAACCTCTCGGATTTCATAAAAAAATATCTCAATTTGTGTTCTGAAGAAGAACGAAGGTCTTGTGGGTTTGGAATGACATGAGGGTGAGTAAATATTGAAAGAAGTTTCATTTTTGGGTGAACTAACCCTTTAATACTTATTGAGGCCATTGTACAGTATATGCACTGTCACCTTTAAAAAGTGCATTTTAGTAAGTTAGAGTAGCAATGCATAGCTTTAAAGGGTTAGCTCACCCAAAAGTGAAAATTCTGTCATTTATTACTCACCTTTGTGTCGTTTTACACCCGTAAGACCTTCGTTAATCTTTGGAACACAAATTAAGATATTTGTGTTGAAATCCGATGACAGCCTCCATGATGGCCTCCATAACCAGCAATGACATTTCCTCTCTCAAGATCCATTAATGTACTAAAAACATATTTAAATCAGTTAATGTGAGTACAGTGGTTCAATATTAATATTATAAAGCAACGAGAATATTTTTGGTGCACCAAAAACCCCAAAATAACGACTTATTTAGTGATGGCCAATTTCAAAACACTGCTTCAGGAAGCTTGTGGTAAATACCGGTAAATATATATATATACACAAACCCAAGAAATTTAAAATCAACTTATTTTTCCCTTAAAATGATATATTTTCTCAGTTTAAACATTTGATATGTCAACTATGTAAAATACTGAATAAAATATTGAAATTTGAAACTTCCACATCATTGCATTCTGTTTTTATTAACAATTTGTACAGTGTCCCAACTTTTTTGGAATCGGGTTTGTAGTCACACAATGTGAAAGTCAGTGGTCATCTCTCACTCTCTCTTCCTTGTCCCACACCTTTCTCCAGTAAGGACAGACATCCTGAGAAAAGAAAGATGACGGCTGAGAGATTCGTAATGGATGGAGTCACTAACAGCAACCAGAGATTAAAGACTGAGGTGACTGAAGAGAGTGATGAAACAGATAAGATAAACTAAACAAGTAAAAAGGAAACACAAGCTGGTCAAATAAGAGTAGTGAGGTAAAGAAAAGACAGTATTGATCTGAACAAGCCATAAAAAGCCTTTCCGTTCCTCCACTCTCATCCTCCTTCATTCACTGACTGACTGCTTCAGGGTCATGAGGGCACATTACATTTGGCTTTTAAGCACTGACCTTTAAGAATCGTACCCCCCTCTTTCAGGTCAGATCAGCAGTGTGTGCATGTGTATATCATCTCTACATCTGTTTTATGCAGTCAGGCGTAATTAACTTGATGGATATTAATGATCATATTATTAGGACCCATTTAATAGAAGCTGAATTTAGTGCTGTGTGTGATATTAGTAGAGATAATTACAGTCAAGCTGTCCATGCAGATGAGAGAAAGAGGCTAAAACCCACAGGAAAAAAAAAAAAAAATTACATGAGAGTTATCTTTAATATCTCAATTGTGTATCGTTTTGCTGTATGGACCCTAGTAATCTCATATGTCCATCTAGAGTGTCAAAAGAGATCATAGCATGTCTGCAATCAAACAGAAAACATTATCTGACAGACAACTGATCTAATTTATATTTATATAAAATTATATTAATTAATACTGACTGGTTTGGCAATGACATTTAATAAAACTTCTCTCAGATCAGCATGTAAAATCTTAAATGAATGACATTCCTGATCCTCAGACTGTCCCTATTCTGTCCTTACTGATAACAGTATTGGGAGAAGTGATTCATTGTTAAAGAATTTGCAAATATGAAATATTTTAAGTTCTTAGGAAAAGTGCAAATTGGGATTTTCCAGATTTAGAAATTTCTTGTAAATTCACAATAAAAAGGAAGTTAAAAAGTATAGTAAAAATAGTGAGATATATTTTCAAACAATTAAAGAGCGAAAATGCTTTAAAACTAGACAATGAAGCATTTTTTTACTTAAAAACAGGGGAACAGAGGATAAGTTCCTCTAATTGAAGAATTCCATTTTTACTTCCCCTTAGAATTGTTAGGAGAAACATCTGAGAGAAGCTCATACTTTAACAACGAATTAAGTCTCCTGAGTTGTAAGCAGTACAATTTTTCCTCTGGGAACTGAAGACTTCACAAAGGCTTTAAAAGACTTCTGTTTGAGTGTGTTTTTGCATGTTTGTGTGTTTTCTCATTATGGTTGAACACGCTTAATGGAGAGGGACATAGATGTGCAATCTTCCTGGTATCACTTCTCAGTTCCCTTGTTTTATCTTCTGTGCTTTTATACCTCTCTGTACCCATCATTCCATCCTCAGATCTGATAGAGAGATGCATCTAATGCGCTTCAAATGGGTATGTTTTTGCGGAGCAACATCAAACACAAGATTCTCATAGCTTGCAGCTGTATAAAAGACCTCCCACAGTCATCATGACTCGAGTTTTTCATAGGCCGGGCCGATTTCTGCACAGCAGGGGAAAGACATTTTTTCCCAGAGGGAAGTGAATGTGAAAAAAAAGAGGTTGTGGGTACTGTGCTGAAAAACACACAGCGCTTTGCTCACACACAAACTGCGTCATGCAACTCCAGATAAAGTTAAGGTGATGATACACGGGGCAACGTTTTGAGGAATGTTGCCGGGCAATTTTGCCAACCGATGTTGCTTGGGCAGTTTTCTATTGAGAAAAGGCAACAAATTTCTATCTGGATATTTTAGATCAAAATTTGTTGCCTATTCTTAATGGGAAATTGCCCGGCAAAATTGCTCAAAAAGTTGCCCTGTGTATCATCACCTTTATTTTCATAATGTCATATTCATGTAGATAGGATTGCAGCCCCCTAAAAGAGAGAAAAATTAATTAGACAATCAAACATACACGAACATGCACTGATAATGTAACGTTAAATCCATGTACACTAACATGAAACATGATTTTAATCAACACAGGAGTTTAATTCCTGAATGAACCAATGTTTTTGAACAAATTGATTGAGTGAATAATTCAATGATTCACCCATAAAGAAAGTGGCTATAAGTAATTGCTTCACGACTGAATAAAAAGTGTGTTCTATATAGTATAAATGTGTGTAGTAAAATGTAATCTACATTCTTAATGCTGTCATGTGATCTACAACATCAGTTGCGTCTCTTCACTGCCATTCACAATGGCCTCATGGGATAGTAAAGTGGTCATTGGATGTGCACTTCGGAATCCCACTAGAAACGCTAGCTTATCCCAACGCTATCTCACTGCCAATTCGATTGTATTTTACGAGGTGGCTAATTCGTAAGAATTCGTACTTCACTTGTATGACCTCACTTTTACAAATTCATACGATTATTCTAAACCCCCAGTGATGGGTAGGTTTAGGGGCAGGGTTAGTGTTAAGTCATTTGTACAAATTCATACGAATTTAGCAACTCATAAAATATGTACGATTTAGCAAAATATGTACTAATTCGTACGAGTGAGGTATGAATTCGTACAAATTAGCTACCTCATAAAATACGTATAAATTGCCATGAGATCAGGTTGGTTATCCATGTCGTTTTTGCCTACTGTTTAATGAATTAGGAAATACCCTTTCACATACTTTTTTTCACCTACTATATAGTAGGGAAGTTGGCATATTCGGATGCAGTTAGTCACTTGATTTGTTACTGATTAAATCAGTGTTTTTGAATGAATCGGTTGAATGAATTATTCAAAGGCTACTCATAAAGACAGTCTCTTAATGCCACATACTGGCATAACAATTTAGCTTGTAGAAAAAAAAAACCCACCACTAAAACACAGACTGATATATATAAACACAAACCAAAATGATGGTTTGGTACGTACCTCGGTTTTGAAATCACAGTTCAGTACGGGTTCGGTACAGCAGGGGGGAGAAAACTAAACAAAATTGTAAAATTGCTTCTTTTTTTTAATTAAACTTTTTTTAACAAATGTGTTTTTTTAACAAATGTGTTTTAATTATAATTAAACATTTTTTTAGGATAAAAAATCTATCTTAGCTAATGCTGTAAAATATATAGGGAGTTTACACTATTCTTCTTCTGCGCTTTTTACTGATAGCAAACAGCGTTGCATTACCCTGTGCGCCCCTTTCTGGATTGGAGTGTGGATCGCCTGTGGCTGACTGTATATATTATTGAAGTAACAGCCAAAATGCTTTAATAGATGAGCAGATTGTTGTTGACCCAGTGCTCCAGTTAACTGGTTAACTGTACTGTTGAGGTCAGGCCTGTCTCTAATCACAGCAGTGATGAAGTAGAGCACAAAACTGAGTTTGTTTCCATATGGGAGCAGCTGCTTTTCCTAAACTCACCATGGGCCTTTTCCAGTCAGTTAACTAACATACATTCACACACATGGGCACACACACAAATACACTCCAACAATTACATTCATCCATGCATATATTCATTCATACAGATGTTCATGCATGCAAACAAACACATCATGCGTACTTCAGAAATCACCAAAAATCGTCTAATCTATCTCATCTTCCTTCTTCAAACAGGGTTTTGCAGATGTGACCAATGAAGCGCATCCACACAAAGCTGAACACACACACACACACACACACAGTTTCTTTCCCAGTGTAAATGTGTAGGCGGCACATTTCCATTGTTAGACTGTATTTTACTCTCTCTAGAGAGAGAATGAGAGCATACACACAAATTGTTGTACAGACAGAGCAATGTCTCACGATTCTGAGAAGTGTCCCTTATTATCCTCTCTGTCTTCATTTACCTCCTTTTAACTTCATCTTCCCACCTCTCACTTATGTTGTGTCAAGGTGCATATTTTTATAACAGGAACTCCAGTGATGATCAGAGGTTTACTCAGGCTTTCTGCATTAGAAACAGTTCAGTACGTGGGTGCCCAACCCTGTGGCAGCTATAGCTGGTATGATGTATGAAAGCATACTATGAGTCACTGTACAAATGTCTATCTCCCCCTCTTTCTCCACGCATGGGAATGAAAACGTGCCAGCTCCTACTGCGAATATCCGTCACATTTCTCCGATAACAGATATGTCCTATAAACATCTTGAATGATTGCTGATTGTAATTAACTAAAATACTCGCTGTTGGTGGAAGATCTCTCTTTAATCAATAGTACACACACAGTACCATTTAAGTAGGTGTCAACTATAGGTGTGAACTACAATTTTACATTTTCTGAAGATGCCGTTGATAGGTGGTTGCCAGATTGTTGCTATGTGGTCTGATTGGATGTTACTGCATTGTTATGGTATTCTGGGTAGCACTAGCTAGGGCATTGCTAGGCAATTATGATGTTCTGCAGTGCTACTCTAGGTTGTTGGTAGGTGATTGCTAGGATGTTCTGAATGGTTATTAGGTGCTTGGTAGGTTGGTATGTCTGGGTGATATGAAGAATATTAAGTATGAGAAATACTGCAATAATAGTGATGTCTGCCTTAACAAGCATCACTAACTAAACACCCCCATGACACTCACCTCACACTTCTCAAGTACTGACAGTAATCCACACTTTCTTCATGAGAGTATGACAATGCCTCTTACAGGTAATTCCTGAAGGCAACTCAAGGCTTATCTTCAAATACTTCATTATTTCAACCCCCTGACATTTCTTCCCTGAGACTGGTCTCCCTAGTGGGTCTAGCTGAAATCCAGGACTCTTATTGGAGGCTCGAAGCAAGCCCAGAAAGATGTGGGTACATTTGGAGAGCCCACAGGTTAATAGAGATTAGTAGAGCAGATGTTTTGTCAAGATAAGGAACTCCCAGGTCTCCACAGCCCCCCCCCACCCCACACACACACACAGACAATTGTGAACCGAAATAATACACATTAATAGAGTTAGTTGAGGTTTAACTCCCAGACCTCCTACGGCTGTCTCCCTCATGGAACCTGTGACTAAACAGATTTGCATCTGCGGTGCATCATTATAGCTGAGATCCCCCAGAGCTCTGGTTCTTTTACCTCACCACAATAAAACCACCCATCACATTCTCACTCAGCTCAGTTCAGGATTACACACAAACCAACTTGCACAAACCCTTCCATTTTACAACTACCCACTATCAAACACTTGGCAAGCAAGTAAAAACCAGCAAACACCGTCATACCCACAGCGCCAATTAGCTCACGGCCTCAATCAAGTTCCTTTCCTTTCATTCATACAGTAACAAATATGTGAAAATCCAACTGAGTTAATACTGTCTCAGACATATACTCAAAGGCCCAAATGGTGCTCTAAAGTTCAACATGCTTCATTTGTCCATTTGCCGCTATGTCTGTCACAATGCCGCTCAAATTTTCTTCTGTCATTCGCACCGTCTACCTGCACTAATTGGTGGGTCCACTAGGTGGCAACCAGAGCTGGGTAGTAACGGATTACATGTAATCTGGATTACGTAATCAGATTCCAAAAATCAAGTACTTGTAATTAGAGTAAACTACTTTTTAAAGTACTCGTAATCAGAGTACAGTTACTTTTTTATGGATTACATGATTACATATTATTTACACAATGACAGTAAGTTGTTCACAATTCATTGATTCTCCTAATTTTTCATTTTTTTAAAGTTTATATTTTTTAATAAACCTGCCGCTTATATACGTTCGTGATTCTTAGAATTTTTTCCGGCGGTGAGGGGGAGGGTGTGGAATCGTGCACAGAAATCAGCAACAACAAGAAATGATAGAAAATGAAAGGGATTAATATTTGACCTAGAAATGTTATTGCTGTGAATTTAATCTTTTTCAAAATTCATGTTTGCAATGTTGCTATTGTTTGATGTTTTTCATTTATACTGTCATATGCACTTCTAGTGTTTTTAGATTAAACATTTGATGTAGCAGTGATATTGCTGTGAATTTCATGTTTTTCAATATTTCTTTTTGTAATGTTGCTGTTTTCTAAATTTACTTAATTTGAAGTAAATATGTTTTAAAATCATAAGATGTGGTTTTGTTTTATTCAGTGTTACTATCAGCAAACACTAACAGGTACATTAGTGTTAGTGTTTTGAAGTATTAACTGTCCATACATTGCACTTTAAAAAGAATCTGTTTAGGCTCTTGTTGGTGAATAGAATATATTTTTTCTTTGTATCTCAAAATAGTACAAGATTATCCTACACTATATGTGATATCAAATAATGGTTAGCACAAAAGTAATCTAAATGTAATCCAAAAGGAGTCAGATTATGTTACCAAAAATGTGTAATCAAAGAGATTATATTACTGATTACAAATTTTGTCATGTAATTTGTAATCAGTAACTGATTACAATTCATAAGTAATCTACCCAGCTCTGGTGGCAAGATTGACAGGGTGTTTCAAGGACTATTTGAAGAAGATGGAAAGTGTCAAAAAAACAACAACAGGAAGATGAACATAAAAACAACAAAAATAGATATGTGAGGTTTAAAAGCTACTTGCATTTGATGACGCAACTTAACCCCCCCCCCCCCTCCTTTGGTAGCACATCCTGATACTGTCACGATCAGATCTATCCATGATATTTCTGAACTCGAAACTGAATCCCTGTTTCTTGACACACGACTGCAAGATTGAGTCATTGGGTTTTAAGTTTCTACTTAACTGATTTGTGTGGGAAATCAGGCAAAACATTTATTGTGTGTAAACGTTGAACATCGAACTTTGTTGTATAGCCAACAATCTCTGTTACTCATGTTTATCAAGAAAAAAGGGGGGTTCCACCACCCCTAACTCTGGCTTGTCAGTTATCACAGCCTTCTTATAGCGTAAGCAATTACTGAACTCTATTCTCAGACAGAGAGGATTAAGAATGTGTAAGCATGAGATAAACCAATAAATACACTATACAACACTTACAAGCCTTAACTGTAGACAGACTCTCACACAAAGACTCAGCAGCAGTCTGAGATACTGTGGGTAGACTAGAGATGATATTGGTGCAGTAACATTAATCCCCTCTGTATTCTCACAGGTCAGCTCCAGTACAGTCAATACAGTGAGAAAACTCAATACTTCTAAACTGCATACAGCAGAATCTACAACAGAAGTCATTAAATACACTATTCAAAGGTCAGTCACAATAAGTGCTTATAAGAATTAACTGTGTGAAATAAAGGGCAACAAAAGTTTAAATTCTTTCGGTGGCCATATCTATAAATCATAAAATTCAGACTATGAAAAAGATGATTTGCATAGTCTTATCACTGGAAGTGTTTTTAGCTGAAGTGGATTTACACATGCTCCATCAATCAAAACACATAATCCTATTGCCTAAACCTGACCCATATGATTGGTTAATAGGAACATGTCCTACTTGTGTAAAAGGGTAGTTGATATAATACAATTTTGTGTTCGAATTTATAAATATAAATATTAAAATGTCCGTATTTAGTACCGGGGACAAGGAACTAACATTCACATTCATAAAAGGACAAAATAGCTTAAAAGAAATGATAAAAGCACCATAAAAGTAGCCATACAGCACTATTTGCATTAATTTCCAAGTAATCTGAAGTGCTCTGTAAATCTTGCTTTCATTTCAGACATTCTGCTATAAATAACTGGAGAGTTTAACAGAAGAAAGATAGTCATACAGGTTTATAATGTAAGAAATAATGCCAGAATGCCAGAATAATGCCCTTCAAGAATTGTATGAAAATGTATTTGTATGAAACAAAATGGCATGTCATACCCTGAATTCCTTCCCATTTGTGCTCTATGTGAGGCTGAAATGTGTGAATGATGATGTGAAGGTCTGTCGTTTTTGATCTGTTAGTGTGTGGCATCTGAGAGAAGATTCTGTCAGCACTCAGGTGTTACAATGAGGGCAGCCCTCATTATCCGCACTAATGTGTGTCTGATCTCAGAAGTGTTGCGTGGGAAGACGTAGCCGGTACAGTGAAGTCTAATTTGATATGGTCAATCTGTCACAACAAAATGTGCTGTGCTACACATTCATCCACCTGTAAAAGCATGTGGCACACACAAAGACAAAGACAAAGATGTTGATCCAGGAACATGTTGCATTTGGTGAAATCAGGTTCTGCCAATTGGTACATTTAGGGCTTTTCACATTTGAAATAGTTAACCTGGGTCATTCTAAACCCTGGGTAAACGGAATCCTGGGTTATCTTGCTTCACGTTTCACACGGCTCATAATTTACCTGGGGTTAACAATTAATCTTGGGTATTCATAAACTGACGTTTCACATTGTACCCTCCTAAACCCTGGGTTAATGTTCTTTTTTGCATATTCGCGGTGTCAGTGTCATTGATTGGATAAACGCAGCACGTGACCTGTTTACAAAGCTCTAGCATTGCGCATCCTCGTATTTCTGACTGTACTATCGAGTTTATACTGAATGGACATTTCAGACTATAAAGGTAGGAATAAAACTCTGTTCTCCACTCTAATTGTCGCGTTTTCTGTAACATTCTAACACCACGTCGTATCACACTGTACAAGTTTGGCACCACAATGTGGGGTTAACACTGCAAAAATGGTGCTAACCCTGCTCTGGAGTAGGGTTTCATAATCCAGGGTAAAAAGTGGTTCTAACCCTGCTTCTAAATTACAAGTGTGTTTAGAAGTTCCTTTACCCGGGGTTAAAAGCGGTGTTTAGAACGTTGATAACCCGGGGTTAAGCGCAGTGTGAAAAGCCCTTTCAATGCACTCAGCACATTCTATGCATGTACACATTTACCCAACATGAATATCACTAATTCTCTTTATTAATGCCTTGGATCATTGAGTCAATATATGTAATGTGATCAATATGTAAATTTAAACAATAGAAATCAATGGAAGTGATTCATTTAGAAAAGCATGCCTATGAATGTATTACAGAACTAGATTGTTACGGTGTTCTGGGTGGTTGCTAGGGTATTGCTAACCATTGTTAGGGCATTCTGGCTGATTGCTAGGGCATTTATAGGGTGTTACTAGATGATTGCTAGGGTGATCTGGGCAGCTGCTAGGGCATTACTAGATAGGTTGTTATGGCATTGCTAGAGTATTTTTAGTGGTTCCCAGAGTGTTTTACTAGATGGTTGCTCAGCTGTTCTGTGTGGTTGCTAAGGCATTTTTAGAGTGTTCTATGTGATAGCAAGGCAGTTGTTAGGGAGTTTTGGCTTGTTGCTAGGTAATTGCTAGAACATTTATATAGTGTTGCTATGGCTGCTACTGTAGGGTTTTCTGGGTGGACATTTTTAAAATGTTCTAGGTGATTACTAGGATATTGCTTGGTGATTACAAGGTGTTCTGGCTAGTTGCTAGGGCATGTATAGGGCATTGGTAGATGGTTGCTATGAGTGTTCTAGGCTGTTGCTAAGGGATTTTTATTGTGTACTAGGTGGTTGCTATAGTGTTGCTAGGCAGTTACTATGGTCATTATAGGGTATTTTAAGGGTGTTCTAGCCTGTTGCTCAGGTGTCAGATATTGCTCGAGTCCGTCCTTCAAAGCATGTCTATGGGATTTTTTCTCCTCTCTTCTGATAACTTCATTCACGAATCCTAAGGCTATCACTAATGTATGAACAATAGCTAAACTGATACTTGCCTTAACAAAGCCTGCTACTAAAATTAACATAGAAACTGAGAAAACATCATAGAAACAGAGAAAAGTTCATAGTCATGGCTAATCATTCAGACACACTATTAGTGTCCTTTCTGTTTCACTTATTCAGACTAGAGCTCTGAGTCTGTACTAGATGTTCTCCTGCTCTCATAGGGAACATCAAGGCGCTGTCCTTTCAGAACCATCGATTCCCTCCCTACTTCTGCTCATTCTCTCTCTCCACAGAACGGCAGTCCCCCTGCCAGCCACTGAGAGCTGGTACGGCCCCTTCTCCCGCTCTTTCTCAATGCATTTTGCCCTTATATGGAGAGAGTGAGAGCAGTGAGAGGGATGAGCAAGAGTGTAGCTGGACCATACCATCTGCTCATGTTTTAAGGGGGTGTTCAGAGGAGCTGTGTAAAAGTAAGGGGTGGTGGAGGGGGCAAGAGATGGAGATGGTGTGAATAACGCCACCTCTTTGAGTGGCCCCGAATAGGACAAAAATAGGTTTAGGAGCAGGGAGGGAGAGTGAGGGATGTGATTAATATGCCTATGGATTTCTCAGTGGGATGATAGCATGTTACAGCATGTTTGTGAGGGTTATTTTCAGATGACTGTGGCGTCAGTCCTGTACTGAGTATCATTCATTGAGTGGGATCATTTGAAGACTTTTCTTTGTGTTTCTCACCACCCCCACAAAAGCACAAACCAAATGTCATTGCAGGCGTCACAGATAAAATACATCACATGGAGACAGGTGCAGACTTAAAGGTATCACACAAAAGCCCTCGGCATGGATAAAACCAGAAGAATCCAAGGTCACAAAACCCTGCATCAGTCAAACATGCCGTCAGTTCTCAGGTATAGAGATCTGCTGATAATACTAGCAATGATTTCACATGCATTTAAAGCCTTAAAGTGAGCTCTACATACGTTGGCTGGACGTTTATGGACTACTTTATTTTTGTCCACAGCTGTAGGCAACTGTATGGGGTGACACAATCGACCCAAAAAATAATAGACCTAGTATGAATTATGGATGGCTCAGCTTTGAAATGCATGGAAATGTTGCTCAAATATAAATATTTCAGCAAATAGAGGTTGGGCCTTTCTGCTGAACTTATTCCTCAAACTGACCTAAAAGCCACCCTCCTTCGATGAATAGACCTTGGATGGCTGACATGGGATGATGGTGTGCTGGTAACTAACTTGACCAGCAAGCTTTACCTGAAATACCCTAACTGTTGACAAGCTAGAATTTGCTGGTGAACATCTTGTCAAGGCAGATCCACCATCACCAGACCAGCAAAATCCAGGGCTATGGTGGTCTTCGGAAAGGCCCCTAAAAGATTTACTTAAAGGCACATTTCTCCCCCCCAAAAAAAGATAATTCTGTCATCATTTACTTACCCTCATGTCATTCCAAACCCCTAAGATTCTTGTTCATTTTCAAAACACAAATGAAGACATTTTTAATGAAACCTGTGAAATTTCTTCACTGCCATTGAAAGTCCACCAAAAACAAAAAAAAGTTCATAAAAAAGATTGTAAAAGAAATCTAGATGAATTGAGTGGTTTAAGTCTTCTGAAAAGACACATTCACTTTATATGACGAACATATAAATATTGATGGATGCACATACACACCCTGACAAAAGTCTTGTCGCCTATCCAAGTTGTAGGAACAACAAATAATAACTTTACTTCTAGTTGATCATTTGGAATCAGAAGTGGCTTATATGAAAGGCAAAGGCCTCTAGATTATGCTTATTTTACCAAAATAAAATCTTATCATGCCTTGATTTTTAATTATTTAATTAGGACAGAAAGGTCAGACTTTGCTTAGACAAAAGTCTTGTCTTAACAGAAATAATGTACAGTACAGAACATAAAGTAAAAACATAAAACATTAGGTTCTGCATAAAACATAGAACATAAATAAAAATAAAAAATTAATATTGTGTATGACTCCCATGAGCTTGGAGGACTGCATCCATACGTCTCGGCAACGACTCAAATAACTTATTAATAAAGTCATCTGGAATGGCAAAGAAAGCATTCTTGCAGGACTCCCAGTTCATCAAGATTCTTTGGTTTCATCTTCAATGCCTCCTCGATCATCTTACCCCAGACATGCTCAATAATGTTCATGTCTGGTGACTGGGCTGGCCAATCTTGGAGCACCTTGACCTTCTTTGCTTTCAGGAACTTTGCTGTGGAGGCTGAAGTATGAGAAGGAGCGCCATCCTGCTGAAGAATTTGCCCTCTCCTGTGGTTTGGAATGTAATGGGCAGCAAGAATGTCTTGATACCTCAGGCTGTTGATGTTGCCATCCACTCTGCAGATCTCTCGCACACCCCCATACTGAATGTAACCCCAAACCATGATTTTTCCTCCACCGAACTTTACTGTTTTCTGTGTGAATCTTGGGTCCATGCAGGTTCTGATAGGTCTTCTGCAGTATTTGGAATGATTGGGATGCAGTTCAATAGACGATTCATCGGAAAAATCAACCTTCTGTCACTTTTCCACAGTCCATCCTTCCTGCAAGCTGTTTTAGTTGTCTTCTGTTTAATGCTGGTTTCTGAGCACTAATTCGGCCATTGAAACCACTGCGTGACAGAATTCGACAAACTGTTCTTGTAGATACAGGGGTTTCTGGTGACCAGTGGTTATGTAGCTCTGCTGCAGTTGAAAAAGGGCTGGCCCTGGACTGTCGAACCAACAAACGCTCCTCTCAAACAGTTGTCTTACGGGGTCTGCCTGACCTGGGCCTGTCATGAACTTCACCAGTGTCTTCAAATCTTTTTCTTATCCTCTCCACTTGACGTTTAGACACATTAAAGATGTCTGCTTCCTCAGCAGAAGACTTAGTCTTCAGACTCTTGATGATCAGCACTTTGGTGGTTGAATCCAGCACTCTGTGGTTGAATCTTTGGCATGCTGTCAAAGGTCAGGATTTCAAATGAAGGTTGGATGTGCTGGGGTTCTTCTTGCTACACCTGGGAATGTGTAAATTACAGTATTTGTCACAGGTGATGCTCTAATCTGTGATTGGTTGAATCCTTTAAAGATGTGACAAGACTTTTGTCTAAGCAAAGTCTGACCTTTCTGTCCTAATTAAATAATTAAAAATCAAGGCATGATAAGATTTTATTTTGGTAAAATAAGCATAATCTAGAGGTCTTTGCCTTTCATATAAGCCACTTCTGATTCCAAATGATCAACTAGAAGTCAAGTTATTATTTGTTGTCCCTACAACTTGGATAGGCGACAAGACTTTTGTCAGGGTGTGTATATAAAGCCCTTAAAATATCGTCAATGGAAATCTTTATTTGTATTTCGAAGATGAACCAAAGTTTGGAACAACATGAGGATGAGTTTTTGGGTGAACTAATCCTTTAAGAACTATTGAAGCTAGTTTCTGCCAATGGAATAAAAAAAGGTCAATGCGAGTTTACATCTTGCAGTTCTTACTTTTTTTTCCTCAGAATTGCATGATATAAAGTCGCAATTGCGAGTTGTAAAGTCAGAAATGCGAGATATAAACTCGCAATTGTAAGAAAAAAGTCAGAATTGCGAGAAAAAAGTAGTTTATTGCAAGTTTATATCTCACAATTCTGACTTTCTTGCAATTGCGAGTTTATATCCTGCAATTCTGACTATAACTTGCAGTTGTGAGTTTATATCTCGCAATTCTGACATAAGCTGCAATTGCGACTTCATATCATGAATTGCGAGATGTAAACTCACAATTGTGAGAAAAAAGTCGGAATTATCTTTTACATTTTTTATTCCAAGCTTCCATAAAGAACAAAGTTGTGTTATTCAATAGCACTCCAAGGAACTTAGAACAAAGTAGGATTTAAAATTGAAAAAGCCTGAATTAAGTCATGGCTTACAGAGATGCAAAAAACCACATACAGATGTACTGCTAAAAAAAACCCTTCAAAGTTGTGTTATTGTTTTAGGATTTAATGGCATAAAGGGAAATCTGTATTACAATACTATCAAGAAATGTCAGTGTTCTGCTGCTTAGCACTACTGTCCACCTACAAATGTACAGTTCCACCCATTAAAAACCCTCTGAACTTATGGTATTAAACACTTCAGAACTTCAAAATGAGTTTGCATGATTTAAGTAGGGCCTACACGTAACATTTCAGCAAATTTGCAATTAGACCATCAGCATTAAGAGTTAAAGGATAATAATGGCATAAGTTTTGGCCTGATGGTGGCTGCTTATACTGTTCAGTGTTGAAGTGGTGAATGCCAGAGCGCTATGATTTCATGCAAAGGTCAAACTTGACTAAATGCTAATTAGCATGAGTCATCACATCCATTCATAGACCTGAATGCATTATGCTACGTATGTAAACGGTGCAGGTCGCACTTCCACATTCATTACCGTCAACAACCTCAAATTACAAGCACAGAATTATTTTTGAACTGTCAGGCATAAGAAAAGGATTCCAAACTAATTTGTCTCAGCCAAATGAATCTTATAATCTGGTTCCCTCTTTATATAGCGATACAGACATGCATACTCTCCCACACATACACAATGAATACATCTCAATGCATGTTTGTATCACATGCTGTACATCGTTTTACAGAGTGGTTAGAGTTCAAGAATACAGCTGTTCATTTGGATTCAACATGTCTGGAGATGTTTACCTAACCAACACTAACAAGCAGGCTGGCAAACAGCCGTCTTCACTAGAGCAGTTTCACCCTCCATTGGAAGATTTAGGTCACTGGGCTAATATTCGCATAATAAACAGAAGAGGAAGTGGAGTTTACTGAATGAGAGGGTGTTGAAGGGGGGAAAACTGGTTGTTACTTCATATATGAAGGCATGATGCAATAGTAAATAGTTGGAATGTAATGAGCTGTCAAACTCGGAAATAAGGTATTATTCTGAAACCTTTAAAAGGGTTGGGGTTTTTCCCCTCTCAAAAACGTTTATACTGTATGACATTTCAGATTTTGTGTTTGTGATAGACTGTGGGTGTCAATAATTCAGCTGATGAAACATGGAAAATACACTACTGTTCAAAATATTGGTGCCAGTAAGTTTCTTTTTTTTTTTTTAGAAAAAGAAAGAAATTAATACTTTTATCCAGCAATGGCACATTAAATTGATCAAACGTGGCAGTAAAGACATTTATAATGTTACA
Organism: Megalobrama amblycephala; assembly: GCF_018812025.1. NCBI lineage: Eukaryota > Metazoa > Chordata > Actinopteri > Cypriniformes > Xenocyprididae > Megalobrama > Megalobrama amblycephala. The sequence goes on from NC_063052.1 coordinate 4,901,239, forward strand.
AAAGATTTCTATTTTGAATAAAAGCTGTTCTTTCAAACTTTCTATTCATCAAAAAATAATATATTACAAAAACATAAAGCAGCACAACTGTTTTCAACATTGATAATAATGTTTCTTGAGCAGCGAATCAGCATATTAGAATGATTTCTGAAGGATCATGTGACACTAAAGACTAAAGACTTTGTCATCACTGGAATTAATTACATTTTAAAGATGTTAAAAGATACAAGATAAAAATTATCATTATTAAAATTAAATATAAAATATTTCATATTAACATTTAAAAATTAACAAAATATTAACAAAAAAAAGAAAAAAAGAAACTTGTTTAAAAAAAAAAAACCTTGCCTAAAAAAACTTACCGACCCCAAACTTTTGAACGGTAAAATTTAGTCAATAAAAGACTATGGATTTTGAAAATTGTGACATGACCTTATGACCTATCATATTATGTCAAATTAAATATAGCATAAATTCTAAATAAAGTCTAATTTAAAGTACGTTATCTAAAAATGATAGAAAACAAAATATAAACAATCTTCACTTATGTCACTAATAAACACCCCCAAACAAGAAACTCATGCGCTTATTTGTTAAAGATATATTACATAAGAGTATTATGTGAATAATTTGATTCTGCCTTGCCACGCCTTGTTTTTATAAAGCCCATTTCTCATTTCCTATCATTCACAGACAGTATTATCTCACCTCCAAAGTTAGAATATGTCATAAGAAAACATAAAAGAGCGGAAATAAAGATATGAGAATACGGTCGCTCTGTTCAGGAAATTATCAGGTGAAATCTCACCACTCGTTTTTAATGTCACAATAACATTTCCCCACACACCACCTCAGCAAATCTCTGTCACCTGGCAATAAGCAGGTCTGTTTATGACATCAGCAGGAAGAGACTGATTTGCTGATTTGGCACCACTGTGGCTGTCAGTCATACTATTTCTTTCTTTTTTTTTTTAGCAGTGCTAATAAAAGTGGTAGAACATGCAAAAAAATCTCATGGACTTACATTGTATAAGGGACTAGAGTCATATCTAGAGACCAGAATATCACAGAGGATGCAGAACCTAATTTCACTAAGTGCAACATGTTCCTGGATCAACATTCCAATCAACCAATCAGATTTGATGGACAAGTTTACAGTTAATGTCAAGTTTAAGCTTACAGCCAGAGTTAGGTGCTTCTACATCAGTGTTATTCATCTATCATTTCCCAGCATAAGTTATGGGCAGGGTTAGGTTTAGAGGTAGGGATATGGTTAGGATTACATTTCCGAGCAGGAAAGTTGTTCCAGCATAAACAACATATGTTGACCCGGGAACGCATCTAACGCTGCAAAATCAGGATGTGCCACAGGAGCTATAGGCCTAGCAACCACCGACAACCAAATAGCAATGCCCTATCAACCACACAACAACCACGTAAAACACCAAAGCATGCCCTAGCAACTTCTCAGAATACCCTAGAATCAGGTGTCTTTTGCACATACATCTAAAATAAATCATGAATACATTTTCAAAATTAAGCATTAGTATCTAAATTAGCAGCGGATGCATTCAAAGTCTGTTCACAAGCAGAAATCCAAATCTAAATAAAAGTTTCAGCTTAAACTGTGACAAGAGTAATGCACATTAACACAGAAAGAATATGTGAGTAAGTCTGAAAGTGAAACCTCACAACATCCTTTTATTGAGGAGAGCAGCCTGACAGGAAGGCTTATATCTATAATTAGATATACATTTGTCTGACTCTTTTTTTAATGCACTACCATTACTGGTGGAAACTCACGCTGGGGGTAAGCATGTCTAAAAGCATTTTCACACTCACTCACAATACAGTCCTCCACACACTCTTGTTCTTCTCAATTTCAACAAAACATTTTGTTGTACTTTTCCACAAAGCATGATTCACCCACTGACGTCTCAAAACACTATGCCGTCTCCTGACAGACCCTGAACGTTTTGATGAAATGAAAGTAACTGTTAAACTGGAACTTTTTAATCAAAAAAAGAAAAACACCCTCAGAGTTTTGTTCCTATTTTAGTCTGTTAGCCTTGATGCAATATGCTATAGTGTAGAGATTCAGCCAAATCCCTTTGAAATAAATATTAAAGGATTAGTTCACTTTAAAATGAAAATTACCTCAAGATTTACTCACCCTCAAGCCGTACTAGGTCTGACTTTCTTCTTTCTGATGAACACAATCAGAGTTATATTAATAAATATCCTGACGCATCCAAGCTTTATAATGGCAGTGAATGGGACCAACGAGTATGAGGCTCAAGAAAGTGCATGAATCCACCATAAACGTACTCCACACCGCTCTGGGGAGGTTAATAAAGGCCTTCTGAAGCAAAGCGATGCATTTGTGTAATAAAAATATCCATATTTAACAAGTTATTAAGTAAAATATCTTCCACTAGACACCTTCTGTATTCAACTTACGAAGAAAGTGCAGTTCAAAATGCTACGCTACGTCCTGCACGTTCCATATTCAACTTATCTTCCATATCTAGCTTCCACCAGACTGCCCTCTGTATTCAACTTACGAAAAAGCGCCAGTTACACTTTTTTCGTAAGTTGAATATGGGGGGCAGTCTGGCGGAAGCTAGATATTTTACTTGTTAAATATGAATATTTTTCTTACAAAAACGCATCGCTTCGCTTCAGAAGGCCTGTATTAACCCCTGTGAGTACTTTTATGATGGATGGATGGATGGATGGATGCATTTTCTTGAGCCTCATACTCATTGGTCCTGTTTACTGCCATTATAAAGCTTGAATGCGTCAGGATACTTATTAATATAACTCAGATTGTGTTCATCAGAAAGAAGAAGGTCATATACACCTAGATGGCTTGACACCTATAGGAGTGAGTAAATCTTGGGGTAATTTTCATTTTAAAGTGAGCTAATCCAACTTTTAAGTTAATATTTCAATAATTTAACAAAACATTTCCATGTTCACAGTTCTCTAATGTTGGTTAATGGTCACATGACATATGCAGATAAACAAATATAATATTTTATCTATTTTAGTAAGTTTTATTATGACTCATCCTGCATGGCATATCCAAATCAGATTCCTTCTAGAATGATAATGCCTTCCCACCTATTTAGCAATGGCAAGTAGCAAACCATCTTCTGACATACACTATACACTACTGCCAATTCTTTTTTTCATGAAAATTCCCAACTTCCTGTTTCAAAAGGAAATATGGCAACACTGACAAATTAACCTTGGTTTATGTTGCCATCTGCTTACTTACAGAACATCAACAAATCAGTATACAGAATGTGTTAGTTTTGTAAATTAAATGAAGTTGGCCATTTAAGTAACCTACACACACAAAAAAAAAATGGAGTAGAAACAATTTTCACTCAGAAATTCCAAGTAATTTCACAATAAACTACAAATAAATGGCAAATAACACACTGAATTAAATGTGACATTTTAAAATGGAACAATCTTTGTTTTACCTACAACTTTGAAAAATCATTGTTACTGTACTGTAAATCCAGTACCCTGGTTTGCTTGAATTTAACATACAATTTACATCCGAGGACATCTTCATAGCTTTCCTGATGTGCCAACATCAGTCCTGTGCAAGTCTACATTGTTGAATGTCTTTATGTATATAATAGTGGTTTGAATCGTGACGACCACAAACAATAGCTATACCGGCCATTAGATGTGCCTCATTTCACCTTCCCCATCAGCACGGCGATTCATCAGCTTTTCGGAGGGGCCACGTCCATGTCACCCACCAACACAAACACACACACCTGCTGTTGTAGCCTGAAGGAGAAGGGTTAATTCCCCCCACCCTTATATACACAAACAAACAGCACTCGTGCAAACCATCCACTCGCATACTCTCACACTCTTCCCCCCCAACAGTCAGTTGTTAGTTAGGGGGAGGGGGTGTGAAGGGGAGAGGCTAGCGGAGGTCTTTGTGAGAGAGAGAGAGAGAGAGAGAGAGAGAGAGAGAAAGAGGAACAGAGCGTTCTATTTCTCATAGATGAGCAGCTGCTAGGCAGGACTGTCTTGAAAGCAGAGAGACAGTGAGAGAGACCATTTGGTGCCTGAACGAGAGCGAGGGAGGGGGAGAGAGAAACGCACACACTCAGCGTGAGCTTGTGGTTTAAGCAGACACTAGCCGTGCGTTTAGGGAAACCCACAGTCTCAGCTCCCTGGGATAAAGGAGTGTTGTTTCTGGCCCTGCTCTTTTTCCCCTTTTCATTCTTTTATTTTACTCCCTCCATCCTTTCTCTTCTTCCTCTTACCTGCGGAAAGAGCTGGACCACTGTTTTCTCCCTGAAACACACCGAGCCGGTAAGCGGGCACGCTATCTATTTCTGTTTCCTGCTTTTCTGTGTGTCAGTATCTTTTTTCTGCTTCATTCATCCTTATTGCTTGGGTAGAGAGAGATGCAGTTGATGTGCTAGCATGATACCTAGGTGATGCCGTACCGGCATCCGTCGCGGCCGGCTTATACTGGGACTGGGTGCGGAAGAAGGAGGGATTGGAGGAGAGGGAAGGGGGTGTTCTACTTTTTCAGCCCCACGATCGGTCAACTGGGGCTCGTCCTCTTTCACTGCAGCACATGGCAGAATACACACACTGACACACAAACACACAACACTCCAGTTGTATTACACGTACGTGTCCTGTAAAACTAACCGTCTGCTTTAGTAGGGCTAATTAACGCACCTATTAGCCTAATCAATACTCATCCTCTCATATTAACTAAGGCCAGTGGTGCATAAGGAGGTGTAAATAGAGATGTTCTCGTTTATCAACCCTTTTGTGGACATAGAAGCACGTTCCCTTTAGGCAAAGTGAAGGCATAGAAATGGCATTTTATTCCCCGCTGACATTTGCAGAGGCATTTGCTGTAAACGATAAACCACTCAGGGCTAATTAGGTTGCATGCTGTTGTATATGTGTACGCTTGTGCATTGTTATAGCTAAAAACATGTAGCATGTGAACGGCTGAGAGAAATGAATGAAATCATGAATGGAGAAATGAACCACTCCTTTTTTCGATCCGTTCTCGTTCTCATGAGCGGGATGTGGAAGAGGAAATTCACACCTGAGGGGGGAAGAAAGAGGTAGATGTATGAATGAAGCCCTAGAATACGGAGTCTGGTCATACATGTCCGGATATGAATGCTTTCGGTTGTAGAAAGACCCCTGACATGTCAGGAAAAAAATCAGGTTGGGTGGCTACAAGATCTGTAATATACTGAAAATGAATTTGCAAGGGTAAAGAACAGCTTTGGTTTTCAATCATTGTACAAAATCTTTGTTTTTTTGAACAAAAAAAAGAAAAAAAAACCCACGAGTGCCAATTAAAGAACTTGAATCATTCAAAATTTGATGTGTAATCTACTCTACTCACCGTTAAAATGCGCATAAATGCTGTTGACAGCAAAATATAATGCTTATGTGCATATTGCAAAGGTACTGTATGTATTTTATGTCTACTAGCACTGACCAAAAATGCTTTTTAAATCAAAAAAGTTCTGAATATTATCATTAAATTACTACATACCACATACCTTGATGTGTACTACATACACATCGAGATATCAGTGTAGCACAAATATATGTTTTAGCCTTATATGAAATCAGTCTGAGGCTGAAAATGTATTTACTTGTCTGTTGCTAGGACACTCCCTTTGAACATTTTATACGAGGCCTCTGATTGGCTGCAGCCAATGATGCAAGTTTCTCACCCCAAATCTTTCCCCTTCGCCCATGGAAACATGCCTGTCTGCATTTCTTCCTTTCCTTCTGTCTACCTCCATGTCATAGATCATCTGAACCTTGTCTCCATCCTGCATCTCTCTCATCCATCCCTTCTTTGTTACAATCAGGCTAGATGGATAGAGGGATGCTACAAAGCTGATCCTTTTCTCTTTGTTGTATTCTTATTTTAGGAAATTGTATTAAAAAAAAAAAGAAAAGCATCAAAGCTCAATACAGTAGAAGCAGTTCATTCTCAGTGTTCTGCTCTCTGCTGATGTGTGATTTCTGCCCCTGTGCTGGTGGCAAAGACTCTGACCCCCACCTCCACATGAGCATTATATATGTGCTGTACTGTAAGTGGGTCAGTGTAGAAAGTGTGGCATGTCATGTGTGTCTCGGGGAAGTGGCCTGACTGGACGGTCATATAGAGCGTGGGAATCAAGAGAGAAGGGGGCTGAATTGTCTTTGCTAACCTTGACACAAGCTTCCACCATCTCCACTGCAGCTTGACCCATACGTGCATTATAATGCATATGCATCAAGCTTGGAGGCTGAATATCGTGCAGAATACCAAAAACTTCCTTTTGTCTAATACTCTGTTGTATAAGATCTAAACTGAATACTGAAATTATTATAGGATTAGTTCACTTCAGAATTAAAATTTCCTGATAATTTACTCACCCCCATGTCATCCAAGATGTTCATGTCTTTCTTTCTTCAGTCGAAAAGAATTGAAGGTTTCTGAGGAAAACATTGCAGTATTTTTCTCCATTTAGTGGACTTCAGTGGGGTACACCGGGTGGAAGGTCCAAATTGCAGTTTCAATGCAGCTTCAAAGGGCTCTACACAATCCCAGACGAGGAATGAGGGTCTTATCTAGCAAAACAATGTCATTTTCTAAAAAAAAAATACAAATTTATTTCTAAAAAAAATGTCTAAATTTTATACTTTTTAACAATAAATGCTAATCCTGCACTGCTCTGCGATCCGCCACGCATTACGTAATCACGTTAGAAAGTCAAGCGTGATGTAAGCGGAAGTACCACGGTAGGGCGAAAAACTCAAAATCATCCGATATTGTTGTTTTACCTTTTTTGTAAAGGCCGTTTGGCCTTATCTTTGCATGTTCGCTTTGTAGACACTGGATCCGTACTTTCACCTAAGTCACGTGATTACGTCATGCGTGGCGGATCGCAGAGCAGTGCAAGATGAGCATTTGTGGTTAAAAAGTATATATTTTTTATTTTTTTGACAAAATGACTGATCGTTTCGCTAGATAAGACCCTTAATCCTCGTCTGGGATCGTGTAGAGCATTTTGAAGCTGCACTGAAATCGCAATTTGGACCTTCCACCTCACTGAAGTCCACTATATGGTGAAAAATCCTGGAATGTTTTCCTCAAAAACCTTAATTTCTTTTCAACTGAAGAAAGAAAGACTTGGATGTCTTGGATGACAAGTTAATTATCAGGAAATGTTCATTCAGAAGTTAACTAATCCTTTAAATGTAGCTTCAACTATCTAGCTTCACTTACCAAACAGAATAGCAAAAATAACTTTTATCAAACAGGTGTTCTGGTTCTAAACTTCCTTTTGTTATTTAAGGGACAGTTCACCCAAAAATGAAAATTCTTGATATCATTTACCCTCATGTTGTTCCAAATTTGTATGATTTTTTTTCTTCTTCTTCAAAACAAAAGAGTTTTTGAAGAATGTTGGTGTTCAAGCAACAGCAGATCCCATTGACTTCCATTGTATGGACAAAAAACAGATTTTCAAAATATCTTCCTTGTGTATCTGTATATGTTAAGTCATATATGATTCAAAAGGAACACCATGCTAAGTGACCTTTAGCTTAGAGCCATTTATCTCCATGAGGATGCTGACATCTTTCACGAGAGGCCTAATGGATTAACTTTGAAACCGCAAAAAAAAAAAAAAAAAAAAAAAAATTAAACAACCTGATGAATCAAATCTAACTAAATCCATACAATTGATAACCTGTGTGCTACCAAAATGCTTGATTAATGTCTACACTGCTAACTTCAGTTCAAAAGACATTTCAAATAAAAAGACGAGGGATTACAGAGCCATTCTGAAGTATAAAGGCACACTACACACTCTATACTATTTTTGCATGGGTTGTCTGATCCCCTCTTAAAGTCCCACTATACTTTCACTTTAATGACTTTAATGACTTACAGGAATAATATCACAAATTTTGCCAATGGATCTTATGGCATATTAATGAAGTTTCAAAAGGAAGCTTAAAAATTTGTCTCGCTAAACGAGGTCAGGCTCTTTATCAAACTTTCTTTAATGCTTATAATTAATTGAAAGAATTTGCAACTTCATTTACCCTCAATGTGTTTAACTGTAAGGAACGTAATTATGATTGATTTAGCCATTTTCAAGATCAGTGTCTCGCTTCAAGTGCAATCCTTCAAATAAATTAAACTATTTTCTTACGTACATATAAAAATGATGCTATACAATATGTACATTGCTCAGAACAGCTGTCACAGGAAATGGTTACAGATACTATATTAGGTCATGGTGACCTATGTCCACATTTTGATTTCCTACAGGCCTGAGGCGAGAGGAACGGCTGAGACAGCGCTATTTGAGATGGTATGTCTATCTGCACCCATAGCATGTAGGCCAGACACTTTACACTGATGCAGACTCATAGATCTCTTTCAGAAGGACAATATGTATCTAGATGACAGAGGATAGTCTCAGGACCTTTTTTTTGCTTTTGCATGCATTTTATAATCAGTGCATCACCACCTTCGGGAATATGAGAGTTGCAGAGGTATCTACTGTTTGTCAGTGTCCTTTGTCCTGATGTCTAACATGCTATTATGGAAACATCTTGCATAAATTTTTATATTAAAATGATTAAGTGTAACTTCAATTATCTAGCTTCACTTACCAAATAGAATAGCAAAAAATGACTGTTTTCTAACAGGTTTTCCCATAAGGCTGGTTCACACTATTGGAGCAGTGAGAACTAGACTGCTGTACAAGACGGAGACTTTTGTTTTCGGCAGACAGGCTCTGAAGGGCAGAGGCAAAGTGAGTGATGGTAGAGCTGATACCCAGTTTCTCATCTCCTCTTATCTGTCTATCTACCCTGTAAAATCAGAGCAGTGAGAAAAGGAAAGTTGCTGCCAGACATCCCACCAAACGCTTTGATGAGCAATCAGAAGCTTGAGGAGTTCACACAAACCCAAATATCCTCGCTCCAAGTTTTTAAACTGGGTCATATTGAAATTCCCATTAGTTATGGGTATCAGAAGCCTCCTTATCATGCTGTGCATCCAAAATTTGTAATTGTTAATATTATTTAATGGACCCTGACCTAACACGAACTAACAATGAAAGTTGTGTTTTTATAAACGAATGTTAAACAATTTACATAAATAAAATACTGTAACAAATCATTTAAGTAATAAAAATTTTTTTTTTATTTAAACTGATTTAAAATGAATGCAAATTAAACATGACATAGACATGAAATAAAAAATATACTAATGTTAATTTAAATAAAAATATTAATGTAAAGTTTAATTTTAAAGTCCTCCTGTAGTCAGTCATTTTATCCCTTAAAACTCAATGATTGATCACCAAAATGCATTTTTAAACATTTTTTTTTTCCCTGTGAAAAAAAATTCTTCATGCCTTAAAATAGCTTAAATGTAACTCTACACCCTTGCCTCATTTAATATACGCGGATCAATGAATATGCAAATTAGCCCCACTTCAACTCACTCACGTCAGCTCAGAGATCCACTCGGTCAACTTACTGAGGTAAACGCTGCACAATGATATCACTCTTTACAACATCGGTCACATAACGGTAATTAATATAACTAGACTTTTGCTTGACTATGTTATCAAACAGCTAATAATGTGTTGCTAACGTTACACAAACCATGTTCCCATTCTTAATCTCAGAATCAGACAGCTGCCTTCTAACAATCAGTATCCTTACAAACACACCATATTACTAAATCTACACGATTTTTCACATCAACAGAAAATTATACCGGAATAACCTGGGTCCTCTCACGTGACGTGATTGGTTACAAGGTAGTTTGTGATGTCACAGACACTAGCGATTTCAAACCGCGGGTTTGAAAATGAGACTGTCAGTTTTAAGGAGAAAATACTCAGCAGTGTTGACATGAATTTGCACATGGTTTGTCTTAAAGCATGTTAAAAACACCACATAAACAATGTTAAAAACTTGATTTTCAGCACAGGGGGTCTTTTAGGACATTTCTGTTTGCTTTGATACAAAAATCTGTGATGATCGCCACATGTTCATCAGTATAAATCTGCATCTTAAAGGGTTAGTTCACCCAAAAATAAAAGTTCTGTCATTAATTACTCACCCTCATGTCGTTCCACACTCGTAAGACCTTCGTTCATTTTCAGAACACAAATTAAAATATTTTTGATAAAATCCAATGGCTCAGTGAGGCCTCCATTGACAGCAAGATAATTAACACTTTCAATGCCCAGAAAGCTACTAAAGACATATTTAAAACAGTTCATGTGACTACAGTGGTTCAACCTTAATGTTATGAAGTGACAAGAATACTTTTTGTGCAGCAAAAAACAAAATAACTTCATTCAGCAATATCTAGTGATGGCCGATTTCAAAACACTGCTTCATGAAGCATCAAAGCTTTACAAATCTTTTGTTTCGAATAAAGTCACGTGAACCACTGAAATTTCGAAACGTTTTGAAACACTTATGATGTAACAAAGCCTCGTTTACTGAAATCACGTGACTTTGGCAGTTTGATCCATGCTCCGAACCTCTGATCCGAAACAAAAGATTCATAAAGCTTCAAAGCTTTATGGTCTTTAAGGTCTTACGGGTGTGGAACGACATGGGGGTGGGTAATTAATGACAGAATTTTCATTTTTGGGTGAACTAACCCTTTAATGCAAAGTCATCTGATAATCACTGCTTTAGGATTCCTATTTCTCCCCAAGCTTTTTTGAATATTGCAAAGACCTTTTGATCAGGTTAATTGTGGCTAGCCTGCTAAAAAGGCCTACATAGATGTTTACCATCATAAGTTTTGGATGCAGTTCAAGGGTTGCTAGTGTGCCACTTCGGTCCACCAGCTAGACCGACCAATATAAACCAGCTTGGACCATTGGATATTCATGTTTGTTCTTTTCCAAATGATTCTGAACTAAGATATCAGGCATGATGGGTGCTTTATTCCAAGGAGATTGCAAGTGCTATATTTAGCGTCTGGTTTTGCTCCCTGACCTTGAGCAGGTGTGCTCAACACAGGGAGTAAGAAGGCAAGAAAATGGGTGAAACAGACACAAACTGGCAGGTAGACCTCAGTGCAATGTTGTTTGGGTGATGAGCTGCCAGAATGGCTCAATCACACCAATAGCAATGACGATTTGTAAGGGTCTTTTGTTTACATGTCACAAAGGGTGAAGACAGTGATATCACAATGCATGGGGCACGTGCCTGTGTTTAAATGTGTGCGTGTGCATAGGTCATTCTCTTGATGCTTTTCAATGTTTTGCTGACAAAGTTGTTACTAAAAACATAATAGCTACTCTCAGGGGATGTTCTGTTTTTAAAAACAAGAGATAAAAAATGAGCCTGAGGATAGAATTTGGTTATTATGGATCTGGATATTGCCGCTGTATTTCTATTAAGAGGACAATGAAGCAAAACAGTGAAATCAAAAATCCATTTATCCATTCCTGACTGTTCGTTTGATGTTAGCTCATTGTTTTGGCATTATGTTTTGCTAATAAGGTTCTAAAATTGCAATTCATTGGAAAATTCCAAAATCTAAAGATTAATTTCGCTCTATAATTAAATTCCAGTCATCAAAAGGAATGAGCAAAAAGATGAGAGATTCTCTGCGATCAAGACTTTTGTCTCCTGTCAGCCCTTGAGCAAAGGCACACAATGCTAATTTGCAATTGCCCTGCTCGCTATTCTCCGGTCTCAGCCTTTTTTCTTCCAGTGCCATGGATGGAGAGAGAGCGTGGGGGAGGGGTGGCGGTGGAGAATCGTTCCCTTCTTTCTCTCTCCTCTTTCCAGTTCCTGCACTAGCATGTTTTGCTGTTCTCCAATATTGGCGTAGGTGACAAGGGGCCGATGATGGCCGAGCATCCTCAACCCTGTCAGCTGTAGCATCGGATTTCCATTCATTCGCTTCATCCGGCCCTGCCGCTGCCATCTCCCATCAAGCCCAGAGGCGAGCCCACTGTCAATACCGATTTCTCTTAGAGGACCCGTCGTGCTAGGCTAATGCTATCTCCACACGCTGTAGAAGCTATAATGATACCCATTAAAAAGTTGGACATGTCAGACAGGAAGTGAGAGGGATAGGCAGAGTGAAAAAGAAAGAGAAATCATCACTACTATTATTCACTGCCTTCCCTTGTGAAAAAGAAGTACACTTTGGCATACTTTTGAAAAGAATACTTATTGCGGAAATAATACACTTTCAAAGAATATATTTGATTGCGAACTGAATGTAATGTTTTTGGACACTGTTAATTGTAATTAGCTGATAATATTTTGACCCACTTATGTAGGACTTGATGTAGTACATCTTTACATGTAATTTCATAATTCTATTGTCTTTTAAATTTGGTTAAAGTTGACAGCTGAGTGTACTGACAAGCAATTAAGGTAAAATAAAATAAATAAATATTGAAACTTGTATGTCATGTATTTAAATATATCTATAATTGCACACCTGTAATGTAGTAGCAATTTAGTATATTTAAAATGTATTAACTTAAAATGTAATAGAGTGCCCCAGGGATGTAGGCCAACCCGGAAGTTAGCGGGTTATAGAAAATAAGCTCTGTGTTTAAATAAGGGTTATGACACGTACACGTTTTGTCTATCAAGATAATCTTTACAAGTTAACACAACATTTATAGATTTTGAAGCCTAAATAAAGTCGTCAGATATAAAAGGCTAACAGTAGGCTATAAACGGACTACAGCACACCATGGTCGCGGATCAACGTCACCACCAAGCTTCCTCAAACTTTATTTAGAAAACAACTCTATTTAAAAACATGCTCACTGATTATGATCTGCGCTGTGTATGAATACTTATCCACTTTTTCATGAGAAATGCTGTCCAAATGTCCCGTTTTTAATGATGACGTCTAAAGTCCCCGCCAAAGGAAGTAGTCCCTTTTAGCAATTTGTTAGCAACCGCCGATTTTAAGACACAGTAAAAGTAAAAAAAAAAAAATCACAAGTGGGTTATAACTGGTGTGTTTTATGTCATAGATCAAAACGCGAAAGTATTTAGAGGCTTTGTTAACCACAGACCTTATTTCAGGCGATTTAGCAAAAACACATTCAAAAAACCCATAGTCTTGACGGCGTTGGAACCGGAAGTCCTAAAATGCTAACTCGCTTCCGGATTTTGCCTACAAAAGTGCATCATCCCTGAGGCACTCTCGAATAACTCTCGTATATCGAATAACACACCACAGTTAAAGTTATAATCAAGAACTTTACATCAATTACTCACCCTCATGTCATTCCAAACCTGTAAGACTTTCGTTCATCTTTGAAACACAAATGAAGATGTTTTATATTAAATCTGAGAGATTTCTGTCCCTCCATTGACAGTCCATGGCATGCAACTACATTGATGCTTCAAAAAGTTCATAAAGAGATCATAAAACTAATCCATATGAATCTAGCGGTTTAGTCCAAATTTACTGAGGACTCTCAATTGCTTTATATGATGAACAGATTGAATTTAGGCTTTTATTCAAATATAAACATTGATCAGCGAACAAACAGAAGCTCAACTGTACCTGCTTGACATGCAAAAATGTGATTTGATGAATATTTATATGTGAATAAAAGCCTAAATTAAATCTGTTCATGATATAAAGTGATCAAGCCTCTTTAGAAAATTTGGACTAAACCACTCAATTCATATGGATTAGTTTTTGATCTCTTTATGAAGCGTCAATGTTTCAGTTGCGTAGGGACAGAAAGCTCTCGGATTTCATCAAAAATATCTTCATTTGTGTTCCGAAGATGAACGAAAGTATTACAGGTTTGGAACTACATGAGGGTAAGTAAATAATGACAAAATTTCCATTTTTGGGTGAACAAACCCTTTAAGATAAAACTATTAATTTGACATTATTACAAAAGTGCACTTAAGAAACAGCAATGAAAGTGTACTTTCTTTAAGTAGACTCAAATGGCCTTTTATTTCACTAATATTATATTATCTGCTAGTACAGTTTAAAAAAACAAAACAAAAAACAACATTTTTTCTAAGATTTGAAGTACACTATAAGTGCACATTCACTAAAATTAAACACAAATCTTTTTCACAAGTGTTTCACTGCCTGAGAATAATGAGGTGGCAAGAGTAAAATAGGGTGAATTTAGGTAAATTGTGCCACATTTTCACATTCCCGTCAAAAAGTAGTACAATTTTACTGAATTTATCAAAGCCTGACAATAAAAATGAAAAAGCTCTTTATCATTTGTTAATTTCTCTATTACCCACACACTTTCATTCTTCTTTGAAAGAAATACATGCTGAAAGTGCTTCTGTGTTTTAATTATATTAATGAGTCATTTTTGATAATGGCAGGTAGAATAATGTGGGCTAGTTTCTCCCATACCCATATAACTTTAACTTTATGAATTTAAATCATAAATAAATGATGCCCCCTCTAAAGGCGCATTCCGATCAAACAGATGGCTCATTCAAGGTTGATAATGTGTAGACTTGGAGGCTTTTACTCTAGTTTGACTCTAATTTGCAAACAGCATTTTCACATATTCACATCAAGCCTGAATTTTGAATAGAAAAAATGGTTTCTATGGACCTATTCACACATTTACATGCATTCATTTGGTAGTCGCTTTTATCCAAAGTGACTTACAAATGAGGAACATCACAATCAATTTTCTATAAGAGCTTAAAATATTTGCAGATCACAGTCCCAGTCAAATGTGGGTTTTTTTATGTACAGATTGTGCAAATTGAACCTTCAGGGGTTCAACATCTTATCACTGGGGGCAGTACCCTTAAAGGGACAAATTTGTACCTTATTTACCCAATGACAAGCTGTTGAATGCCTGAAGGTACAATTTTTGCAATTTCTTTCTGACAATGTACAGCAGACTGATTGAAATCTGAACAACCAATGTGATTTCCAGTGCATTGGTGACCCTATGTGCTCCCATAGTGCTCTGTTAAACAGTGTAGAGTCTATTCTCACTAATTTCTGCTTCAAAAACTGAAAATAAAGGCAAAATTAGTGCACATGGAGCTATAAATGGTCTTTAAATGGGCTAAAATAACTTTAAGAGCCTTTTGTAAAGACTGAATGCAGAAGAGAACATCTGTTCCAGTTTCTCAGAGAGCTCTATTGTAATGCAAGTCCTTTAGATTAAGTCCTTTTAAAGTTACTGTGACCTGACACAGCATTGTTAGGATGTTTCTAGCAAAGGTCAGAGTTCATTAAGAAATGCTTGACCTTGTGTTTTGTTCACTGTGACATGAACATCAGTCAGACCTACATAGTACAAATCATTACAACTTTATCCTCTGACATTTAAACACTCTTTTTCTTCTGGGGGTGGACAGGTTTGATCTATGTACTAGACATGGTCTCAAAGACATTTCTTGGTCCCAGGTGACCCTGGATGACCCTGTCCTCAGCACGGTCATTAAGTCCCTCAGTGCTGCAGTGAATTCAATTGCAGGTCATAAACCGCTGGACTATACTGAAACTCCACAGCATGCATCCAACACTGTTTTAAAGAATACTAGCTACTTTATAGAAAAACAAATGGTACTATGATTCAAAATTTTGAACATTTGAACGGTATTGTATAAAGAGTTGTCAAAAGTACTGACTTCGGTACCAAGTCGGTACTGAAATTTAAAAAATGTGACCCTTGAGCGCTGTTGAGCGGATTCGTAAACACCTCTGATTGGCCATTGTGTTCACACGCTCATCAGATATGTCTGTGATTGGCTTCAATGATCAACGCTTCAAAAACATGTTGCAATCAATGAAGTTCTTCACCGAGCTCTTACACAGATACACACGGGAGAGTTTGAAAGCAGGCGTTTATCACGGACCAGTCCACTGATAGATGGCTGCTTTCAAATGCTCCCGCTCTTTCAAAACGCTTTCAAATTAAAACACTTCCATGTGCTTTCAAACGCTCCCATGCGTTAATCATTGTAGCCAATCACAGACATATCCGATGAGCGCGTGAACACAATGGCCAATCAGAGGTGTTTACGAATCCATTCAACAGCGCTCAAAGCACATTTTTTACATTTCAGTACCAACTTTTTACCGAAGTCAGTACTTTTGACAACTCCAATTGTATATATTTTCATAATCAGTGTGTCTATTGCATGAGTCAATGACAAAAGACACAATGTTTCCACTTTCTGCATAGAAAAAAGAAACAACTTTAAATTTCACACTTCACCTTTAAACAGTAGAACTGATTCTGAGTCAGCCTAGCCTACATCATGTTGGTGTGGTAAATGATCCCCAGATGTTATTCTAGTAGAAGTATCTGATCAGTCATAAAGCCACTGCAGTGAGCAGATCTCTTTGTGTGCTGCGTGATGCACAATGTGCTGCACACTGCCTCAGATTTATGAGGGACATTGCCGCATAATGCATTGAGCTAACAATTAACATGGCTTCTTATTTGGAGGGTTATACTGGGGTGGGCGAGTGTGTTTGCTGGATGTAATGATAGATTGGTGGCCGGCCATGCCACTCAAGAAATGAATCAGATTGTGACCTGTCGAATACATCCCATGAATCCCTCCCCAGAGGTTTATCATTTTATTGTCTGCCAGAGTGACTACTTAAAAACAAGCCTCTGTATGTAGGCACAGCCATAACCTCCATATATGACCCTGCCATATTGTTCACATTCTGAGCCTTTTCTCCGAATCCAACTAATCTGTATTTAATTCTTGTTGTTTCTCTCAGGTAGCGGAGGCTGATGCTGTGATACTGCAGGAGAAACATACAGGCTCTCATTTGATGCAGTGAAGTGCTCCGTGAGGAAAATCGCAAGCAAAGGTATGGACCAAAAACAATGCGGCCCCATTCGCCAAGCCATATGGCAGCATGTGTGAGAAAAAGATGTGAAAATAGAAGGCAAAAAGCCACAGAAGTGTCTGAAAGCAACTGCATTCTGTCTGCCCACTTTATGATGGCGCAGATTTTCGTATCGGTTTCAGCACAAACAGCAGAGACACAATTCAATCAAAAATAGCCTACGAACAGATGCTATGCAGAAACATTTAGAGATATTTGTTTCCTTCTTTGAAGCAGTGCTTATTTAGTAGTCTGCTGTTTATCTCTTTATATGCAGTAATGAAATCATGAAAAGATATTTGAGACAAAAGCTTTACTGTTAAAGTTATGCAACATCCTGGATGTGATATTACAATAAATATGCATTTCCCTGGTCAGGTCTGGACTAGTTTGAGCAGATCAGAAAGGGACAGTGTGATATTGCTTTGTAAGCACACGATTTTTGCTCTAGTTTCTACCTCAGACAGTTGCCACCAGGGTCACTTCCTTATAACTAGTACACTGGGGCTCTGTTCTCAATATTTAGTTCTACAAAGTCTGCTTTAATGAATTTCCTTTCTTTTTTTTTTTAAGTTTTAATCCCAAACACACATTTTAATATCATACCATTCATTTCAAACCAGAAAATAGCAAAAAGACTGGGTACTTTCTCTTATTGCAGAGCGACTGTGCTTTTTTAAATTCAGCAGAGGAGATGTTTCGTACACAGGAAACTGCAGCTAGAGAGTTCAAGCCATAGTTAAACCCCTGCACTAGAATAAGCCACCCTTTCTCTAACCTCTCACCCCATCAAAACCAAGCGAACGCATACAGTGGCACCACAGAGAAACGGTTTAACCAGGCTCTTTTAAAATAAGCCCTGCCTTTAAATAGCAGTCAGAAAAAGAGAAGTGTGAAAAGAGCAGAGCGATGTTGAACATAGAGCTGCAGAGGGAACCGTTGGTAAGGCTGAGAGGGTTCCTGTGGGGCTGTACGGCACGGACTCTTCACAGCTGGGCTCAGGGACAGCTCCGGAGGAGGAGTACAGGGGAGGAAGAGACTGAGATAGGAGTGGGAAACGGAAAGGACTAGCACAGTGAGGCTTTAAGGCAAAGATTTGTTGGCTGGTAAGTAATGGATAGTCATATATGTCAAACTGTATGATTTTTTTGTTGACATGACACCTGCAGAAGATTAATTACACGTTGACAGTTTCCTGAGTGAGAACTTTAGTGAGACACGATTGATGAAATTGAGGTTTACTTCATCCTATGAAGCAAATGGGATGACGATAGATAGATAGATAGATAGATAGATAGATAGATAGATAGATAGATAGATAGATAGATAGATAGATAGATAGATAGATAGATAGATAGATAGATAGATAGATAGATAGATAGATAGATAGATAGATAGATAGATAGATAGATAGATAGATAGATAGATAGATAGATAGACCTTCTAATAGACAGTTGGATACTTTAGACTCGGATTTGGCTGGTAGCTTATGAAAGCCTCAGATAGAGTACAGACAGGAGAGGCAATGTGGTCCAGCCATGGAAACAGGGTTCTACTGGTGGTTGCCAGGAGACAGGCAGAAGGGGGGTATACTGCCTCTTAAGTGATAAACAGGCTGAGAGGAGCCATCTTTGCCTTGTGTGCCATAAGAAAAGGATAGGGCTTGATATGAAGGATTTTGAAGGTGAAATATGAAACATTCTTAGTTCAAACACTGCCAATATGCGCATTTGTGTCTCTTGGGAAATGGCATGATGGGTTGTACTATTACCAATACCATGATAATCCAGCTATCTTATTTCTTGAATGATTCTAGATAGCATTGTGTTCAGAATTATTCCTCTCTTGCAAGCTATTACCAAGAGAAGCTGCAACATTGGTGTCCCTTCCCAACTGCAATTGATATTAAGCACATGCAAATTGAACAAACTGAACAAACGGAACAGTTATGTTAATGGTACAACATAATGGTCTAACCAAATGCAATGTAATAAAGCAAAAAGCATTTTTTGTCTAAGCCAATAATGAATGCGACAAGTGACAAGACGTTTTGTCAACTTCTATTTATGTCACTCTGGGTAGCCCCACCCACACTGAAATCTCAATGGGCTAAAAACATAATTATCTATTATTGTATCATGTCACATAGCAACTTCACTGCACTGACAGTATGGACGATCAAATTCGCTAGAAACTGTTAGTCACAGCTGGTTACATAGTGCTGTTACACATGGTTAGTTTGAATTCTGTTCATTCAATATAGTTTAACACACAATAGTAAATCACCACCAAAAAGTGTTTGTTCATGCCTGTGTGATACGTGTCATGATCAGTTATTTCTGCTCATTTTCCTGCAATACACTCAAATGCTGCATTGCAACAAACAATATGGTGACAGAAAAAAGACTAACATTATATTAACATTGTTGTGTTCGTAAGTGAATTGTATTGTGAAAAGGAAGTCTGAACTGTTTCTGAACTGAAGAGTAAAGATGGATGAAGTTCGCTACTCCTGTCTTGTGTTCTTAACTTAATTCCTGACAGACACCACAAATTGGCAACAAGGATTAGGCTTTTTTCTGCTATTGTTGGTCAAGAAGATGGCTGTTGCTAACGTGCCTTTCCCGAGTTTCTTCCTGCCTTGCCCTGGTGAGCCTGCTATGCCGTTCAGCACATGGCTACAGATTTTTGAAAATGATCTACGGGTTATTGATGCCACAGGGGATGCCTGGCCGGACTAAAGACAGAAGGCTGTACTGCTTCAATACCTCAGTACAGAGGGACAATTGCCTAACACTGGTACAACGTATAAGGATGCATTGAAAGCCTACTTCGTACCAAAAGCTAACAAGATAGCTGAATTCCATGCCTTCTGTAAATGCTGTCAGGTGCCTCACGTCATGAGACAGTTTTACAGTACATTGTGCTTTGTGAGAACTTGTTGTTTCATTTGAGTTTGGTGCCAGCAAAATGACAAAATGATTTGTGATCAGAGAATGTGCTTAGCCCATGAATATGTGGGAGACTTTTACTAGAAACTGATTTTACACTGGACAGAGCTGTTATGTTAGCAAGCCAGATTGATTCTGCTGCCGATCAGGCTAAATCCATTTCAAATTTACGCCAAGTTACCACCCCTGTACAAGCGGGTTGTGGACATTACGCTAAACTGTGCCGATTAGCGCAATCAAATACGCATGAGGTCCGTGAAATTGAATTACCAGAAGTTACTGTACTGTACACAGAATATTCAGCTCATTTTTCCAGCATTATAAGCACAGTGACAGTATCCTCTTCTGACTCACAGACTTGTGTGGTGGATTTGGTGGTTGACAGTGGGTCTTCCGTATCTATCCTACTCTAAAGCACTTAGGCATGCCATTTCAGTAACATTGTGCTGTCGCAATCTACAGCCAGGCTTGTGACGTATTCAAAAGCCCAAATTCCAGTGGTTGGGTGTTTGTCTGCGAATGTTTCCCTACATGACCACTCAGTTCCTGCTACGTTCTTCATTGTAGACAAAGGGACACCACTCATTGAGAGGGACCTAATGTCTGCACTGCATGTGGGGATCAAAAACAATGAAGTCCTGCCTCCTAATGCTCTTCCCGTGCCTTGTTCTCCTGTGCCAGTCTTTCAGTCCACAGTTGCTAAGTCAACTGAGTTTGGATATGCTAAAAACTTTATACACCGTGTAAAGCTGGATAAAACTGTCACACCTAAGCACCAAAAGTAAAAAATAAAACCTCATAGCCTTTATTACTCACGACGGACTGTTCCATTTTTGTTGTGTTCCTCACGGATTGGCTTCAGCACCTACAGAATTTCAGAAGATGATGACCATTAAATTTGCCTGGATGACATTATCATCCACGGACGTGGCATACAGATGCATGACAAAGCCGTCATAAAATGACTAGAAACTGCTGGCTTGCATTTCAATAAAGACAAGTGTCGCTTCTGGCAAACCAGCCTGCCGTTCTTAGGTCATATTGTGGAGGATCTTCTTCCTGATGAATCATGTGTACAGGCGATTCTCAATGCCCCTGCACCTTCTGATGCATCTACTTTGCACTCCTTACTTGGACTGATTTTGCCACCGTTGTAGCTCCAGTGCGCATGCCTACAAGATCCAAAGAATTAGGCAGGTCAAAAGAGACTGAACAAAGTTTGACAAAAGTAAAACGACTGCTAGCAAACAGCCCTAGTTTGGGATTATAGGACCCCACACTACGCATGACTCAGCCTGTATGGCATTGAATGAACTGTGGCCTTTGTATCGCATACGTTGCATACTGCCGAGCATATGCCATGGTGGAAAAGAAGGCGCTAGTATGCATATGGGCCGTTGAGAGGTGCCGTACTTATCTGTGGGGCCACCATTTCAGTCTACAGATCAGGCACTGACAACCCTGCTTACCACTAAGGGTGCTGGCTGTGCTGGACTTCATGGACTATCTGCCACTTGTTATTCTCTGTCTGCTGTTGATGTTGATGATTGCATCTGCTGCTCTTTGATCTGTGCTGGTCTCCATAGTGCACAAATGACATCAGGGAGAGGTGAGAACCAAATAATGCTTTTGTGATCTCTATTGGTATTGGTGGCCAGGGTTGGATGCTGAGGTTCATGATGCTGTCCGTTCCTGCTACGTGTGTCAGCTCAATGACAAAGCTGTCAAGTCACATCATGTTCCTCTCCAGCCAGTGCCGCTGCCAGATGGACCATGGTGGAAAGTGGCTGTGGATATAGTCAGGCCATTTGACACTGCTGAGGACTTCTTTACTAACACTGTCAATATAGATTCTGTGGATTCGTTTCTGTCATCAGCCACCATGGAAAAACAGTGTTCAGTTTATGTCTGCTGCTTTTACTGCTTCTCTGAAAGGAAGGAATAATCGTCACCATCGTTCTTCTCTCTACTACCCATCAGCTAATTCAATGGTTCAACCATGTGCTCAAACAAACTGTCCAAATGGCCATCCAGCACCATAAGCTGACTTCTTGCAGGTGTACCGTGCCACTCTACATGCTGCAACTGGTACTTCACCCTTTCAGCTCCTAATGGCAGGCAAATGCACACAAAGCTCACTATTATAGCTCTCACTGATGCTGAGTGGGGTACTGGAACTCCTTGTTTCCAGGAGGAGATAAAGTGATGGGAAAAGAACCCCTTGCACGTTCTTAAAGGGGTGGTTGATTATGATTTCACTTTAACTTTAGTTAGTGTGTAATGTTGCTGTTAGAGCATAAAGAAACATCTGCAAAGTTACGACGCTCAAAGTTCAATGCAAAAGGAGATATTTTCTTTTAAAGAATTCGCTGTTTAAGGACTACAACAAACTGTTGGTAGGGACATCAACAAGCTTCTTCCTGGGTTAGTGACATCACTAACCCTAAAATTTACACAAACCCTGCCTCCGAGAACACGCAACAAGGCTATGTTGGGCTGCTTTAGATAAGAGGAAGAGTTGTTGTAGTAGAGTGTTGTCACCATGCCGTTATTTTACGCCGGACTGCTTCACAAACGAGGATCAATTCAATGCTGGATTTTCACAAAAGATTAACATGACGGCACATGCTAGTCAATGAGTTGAATCATCTCGACAGCAACTACATAAATTTATCCACTAACCATTCAGAAATGTCCAGATGCATTCTAAAAGTTATAACTTCTTCTTGAGTCTCTCCATCAGTGTCTGACTCCAGTTTGAACAATGTAAGGTTGAACACCGTTACTGACAATCCTCATTTTGGCTGCGAGAGATTTTCCAGCTTTGTTGTTGTTGAGCAACTGAAGCGCTATTTGTTAAAGCTCCGGCCTCTTCTGGAAAGTGGGCCAGGAGCGGCAGCTCATTTGAATTTAAAGGGACACACACAAAAATGGTGTGTTTTTGCTCACACCCAAATAGGGGCAAATTTGACAAGCTATAATAAATGATCTGTGGGGAATTTTGAGCTGAAACTTCCCAGACACATTCTGGGCACACCAGAGACGTATATTACATATTGTGAAAAGGGCATTATAGGTCCCCTTTAAAGGACACATAAAGTTTACTGATCCTCTCACGGTTGCCAGAAGACTTGGGGTGGGTACATACGTTCTTATTGAAGGAAAGACATGGAATGCTTCCCCTCTCATTGCATTTCAATTTATGACAAAGCCAAGAAAAACTAGGAAAATTATATTTAAAAAAATCAACTCATTCCTGTCCACACAACAAATATTATTCAGCAAAGTTATATCACAAGCTGCCTTTTCATTATTGTTGAAAACTAGCACTATTTTTTTCTTTTCCAGCATTTCACAATACACATTCTGGCCTCTTTCTACAGCTTATGAAAACATCCAGAGTTTTTACAGTGAAAATACACAGGATTTTTGCTAATGATTATCATCTAGGTTGTGTTTCTTTGTACTATATGTATTTGTCTTCCTTGCCCAGGTTTGCCGGCCATGGGGAACCTCATTAAAGTCCTTGGCAAGGATTTAGAGAACTGTCCTCATTTTTTCCTGGATTTTGAAAGTAAGTGTTTCGCTGGTGTACAGTGTGTGTACGTGTGCTCAGATGTATATGTGTGTGACTGGAGATGGAGATATCAGGGTTGGAGCAGGTATAAATGCATCCTCTTGGTAGATTAAGACAGACTTTTGTTTTTGGAAGCCGTTTCTTTTTGCTCTCTTAATGTGGAAGCCAACCAAAAGGTCATTCATTTCCCTTCATGTATAGTAAGGGAGCAGAAAGAAGGAGTTTCAGTGTGATCCATGTGACCATATCAACATCACCCGAGAATCTCATATATCCGGAGCGACACCTAAAGTCCATCCCAAACCCTGTACGCCCGACCCCTCATCCCCAGACTCCACGCACATTCACACGAACACACACCCAACACCAGAGACACATCTGCCACACCTCCCATGACCCACACGCTTCTCCCTTCTCTCTGTTCCAGGGGGATCATGGGAAATCTCCTGAAACTGCTGGCTTGCACCGAACTTGAGCATGGCCCAATAGTTTTCCTTGACTTTGAACGTGAGACCATCAGCTTCTTATGTTTTGAGTTTGCTTTTCTTTCCCTTTTCATCACGGTTCCTCCTCATTCGCTGTCCTCTACATTTTCACTTCCTTTTCTCCGCCATCCCTCTGTTTGTGCATCAATGCTTGGCATTCAAGTGTTTTTCGGTGACCTCAATTTGTGACGTGACTTTTTTTGCGCACATCTCCAGGTCGACTGTGATCCGCTGAACTAAAGGTCGTTGTACGAATGCCACGCTTTTTTTAGCAGTTAAGAGTGGGATGGAAATAATCACATAACACTTAACTTATCTCCTCTTTTTTGCCCAAACCTTTGCAGACTTGTAAAGTGTGTTGGCTTCATAATCTGTTCCTGTTGTCCTTGTGCATCTGGATGTGTATGTGTGAGTGTGTGAATGCATTATTAACCAGTCTGAGAAATAAAGGAAGTGGGAATGGAAGCTGCCTTTTGAAAGGGGAGCCTCAATTTCCTTGTTCTCTGATGTCGTGTTCCCTTTTAACCCTTACCTAAGCATTTCTCTCCCTCCTGAGTAATCTTTCCTTTTATGACACCTCTAACAGCTACATGCCTAACATCTCCTTATTTATGGAGGAAATAAAAACTCCTGTCCTTCAAGTGTGAGAACCCGGAAGACTTAGAGCGGTTGTTGTCCAGTCTATAATATGAAATGTAGGCTGTCCTTCCTCTAAAAAATAATTAGACACAGGCCATTCTGTACAATTCCTTTGCTTGTAATTCATTATAGGGTCAATGACATAAGTTCATTTTCTTCCAAATATATTGATTAATTGACTTAAATACACCTCTCCTTTGATGGACATGTGTTTCATTTCTATATTGAAATTCATTATGATATTTGTTTGTGGGACTTAAAGTGAAAAACGTCTTAGTGGTGTAAATGACCTGAGATCATAATAAGAAAAAAGTCACATTAAAAGGATAGAATTTTAAAATAATAATAATTAGGCATAATATTTCTTTAAAAAGCAGTTAAGTTATTTTATTTAATAATATTTCATATCATTAATAAAATATCATTAAAGGGTTAGTTCACCCACTCATACTCACCCTCATGTCATTCCACACCCGTAAGACCTTCGTTAATCTTCGGAATACAAATAAAGATATTTTTGTTGAAATCCAATGGCTCAGTGAGGCCTGCATAGCCAGCAATGTCATTTCCTCTCTCAAGATCCATTAATGTACTAAAAACATATTTAAATCACTTCATGTGAGTACAGTGGTTCAATATTAATATTATAAAGCAACGAGAATATTTTTGGTGCACCAAAATAGCGACTTATAGTGATGGCCGATTTCAAAACACTGCTTCATTAAGCTTCAGAGCGTTATGATTCTTCTGTGCCGAATCATGATTCGGATCGCGTGTCAAACCGCCAAACTGCTGGAATCAGGTGACTTTGGCGCTCCGAACCGCTGATTCGACACAAAAGATTCATAATGCTCCGAAGCTTAATGAATCAGTGTTTTGAAATCGGCCATCACTATATAAGTTGTTATTTTGTTTTTTTGGTGCACCAAAAATATTCTCGTCGCTTTATAATATTAATATTGAACCACTGTACTCACATGAACTGATTTAAATAAGTTTTTAGTACATTAATGGATCTTGAGAGAGGAAATGTCATTGCTGGCTATGGAGGCCTATTTTGGCTTCATTTTTCTATAGTGGAAGGAAGTCAAACTATTCATGAATACAATTTTTAAATAATGTTATATAAAAATATCTTGAAAAAGAATGATATGTACACTCACATGCATTAAGGTAACATAAAACCAACAAGAACACAAATATTACATTTCCAAGAACTCGGCACATGTGTTTTAAACTAAATCTTAACAATTCTTACTTGTCATTGACCCTATAGCAGAATCCATGAAATATAAAAAAGTAATATCAAAATGTTGAATACATGATCAAAACATTTGGACAACAGCCGCTCTCCTGATCTAGACTTTTTAAATTTGTGACAGTGAAACAATGACCACCTCTGTTACACAACACTGGTTTACATTTCCTTAGTTCTGAAATGGGTTACTG
Organism: Megalobrama amblycephala; assembly: GCF_018812025.1. Lineage (NCBI taxonomy): Eukaryota > Metazoa > Chordata > Actinopteri > Cypriniformes > Xenocyprididae > Megalobrama > Megalobrama amblycephala. Next base: position 4,927,252 of record NC_063052.1, read on the forward strand.
TGCCACTAATGGCATTCATAAAAATTCAATAATATCTCAAATACAAGACACAACAACATATAAATAGGCTTTGAGCCCAAGATCAGATCTGTTTTACTGAATTGCTGATACATGCGATGAACCAAAAGGTCTAAATGGTGCACTGCACAATAAAAGTGTGCAAAAGGGAAAGCAAACATTACAGTAATAATGTAACACTGATGCTAGTCTTCACACAATCTGTTCTTTGAAGATCACAGGCAGGATAAGCAAGCAGACCCGGAGGTGACATGTTTGGGAGGAGCCACTGGCAATTACACTGAAGCGTAATGTGTGTGTGTGTGTGTGTGTTTGCACTGAAGTATGTTTGCTCAGCTGATAGCACAAACATGTATGTGTGCATTCATTCAAACAGAGACAGAAAGACAGGGGAAATGCATTGGTTTGGATGCAATAATAAGGGAGTGCACTTTTAAATTAGGCAGAGAGACCCCTGCTTCACGCAGATCACTTATCGTACTTATCAAGGCTTGGGGAGACTAAGAAATCTGATCTAGCAAAGACTTTTAATGACGGCATTACCCAAAATGCCCCTTTCTGCAGTTTTTACACTGTGTACACTCTTAAAAATAAGGTTCTTTATTGGTATTTGTGGTTCCATGAAGAATCTTTAACATCCATAGAACCTTTCCATTGCACTAAAGGTTTGTTGAAGTGGAAAAAGGTTCTTCAGATAATGTTCTTTAAGGGAAAAAAAAAAAAGTTTCTTTTAAGAATTGTTCACTGAAAAGTTCTTTGGAGAAACAAAAATGGTTCTTCTATGGCATCGTTGTGAAAACCCCCTTTTTGGAAGCTTTATTTTTAAGAGTGTATCTGTGGTTGAAAACTAAAAGATAGAGAGAGGTCCACCACCTAAATTGACATCCACCAGGGGGCGACATTCGTTTGCCTTTGCTTTCCTGCCTGCTGTTGTCAGCTTATTAATCAAATGTCTGTGACGCTCGCTGTGTTGGAAGCTGACACGACTCTTTAAACCCATCCTAGCTTCGCCAGCGACTCCGCGTGGAGCTGCTTCATTGGCCTTTCGTTGACACTTCCCACTAGAGCTGTTAATATCAAGCCCAACAAATCCTAACACACACCAACACGACCTAAATCCTCCTCATGTACTTCTGACTCACAATAACACCATCATCATTACCAGATTAATCCATGTGGATTTATGGTTCCTATCTTTCAAAGCCCGTTGGAAAGAGCTTCCCCCTCCGGGTGCCAAAGAAAGAAGATAATTCAATGTTAGCACCATATTAACTCACACCATGAAGCTTTATTTCAATTAATTGCCCAGGTTTCAGATGTAACTCTGACTTGACTGGTTGAACACAATCCAAAACATAACTGTTACCCATCAGGACAGGAAGAAATTATATCAGTATGACGGTGTGACAGAGGTGACATGATATATAATTTAGGTAGGCCGAGCGAGGAATTGAAAAAGGTGTATCATTTAGGCATATGACTATCACATTCTGACTTAATTGATCTGACTTCTGCCCACAGATGCTCAGCCCACAGAGGCCGAGACAGCCGTGTGGAACCAGGTTAGTGCCGTGCTGGAAGAGGCCCATGGGATACTGGCAGAGTTACAGTCTTACAATGGAGCAGGACAAGAAATAAGAGAGGTGGGACTATGACTCTACATTTTTATATTTTCCGAAGAAACATTAGTGGTGTTTACCTGTGCAAAACATGGCGCTACAACGATAGAGTGCTCTAGGTGGTTGCTAGGGTGTTCTGAGTGGTTGCTTACTCATCCAAGTAAAAAAAAAAAAAAAGGCCAATCTAATTTTGGAATCTAAGTATGAATTTTATTCATCCTCCAGGGTAATGTTGTAAGCATACATTTTCTCAACAAGATGCATGATTTGAATTATCATGCCTGCACACAGTGCAATTGATGTGGGCAGTGTTTGAATTGGTTTAAATCTAATGAAAAATTTTATAAACGTATCTATTTTAATTATTTGCATAATATATACACTACCGTTGTAAAGTTTGAGGTCAGTAACATTTTTTATGTTTTTGAAAGAAGCCTTTTTAAAGGCTGTATGTATTTGATCAAAATATTATTAAATGTAATTTAAAATTCTTTTATTTTAATATTTTTTAAAATGTAATTACCTCCAGTGATGGCAATAATGATCCTTCAGAATTATTATATTATATATACACACATATATACATAAATATATATATATATATATATATATATATATATATATATATATATATATATATATATATATACATACACACATACATACACACATACATATACATATATATATACATACACATATACACACATATACACACATATATACATATATACACATACACACATACATATACATATATATACATATACACATACACACACATATATACATATATACACATACATACACACATACATATACATATACATATATATATATATATACATATATATATATATATATATATATATATATATATATATATATATATATATATACACATACACACACACATATATATATATATTTTTTTTTTCCTCCCCAGGAATCTTTAATGAATAGAACAGTTTTTATTTGAACTAGAAATCATTTGTGATATCAATGTCTTTACTGTCACTTTTGATCAGTTTAATGCACCCTTGCTGAATAAAAGTATAATCTTTTTTAACAGTAGAGTATTTCCCCTCCCTTTTTTCAAGGTGAACGTGATTTCACCGAGTAGAACATGTTCATGGGTCAACATCAGTGTTAATCCTGGAACAACATTCCAATCAACCAATCAGATTAGAGGGATAGATTTATAGTTAATGTCAAGTGGCTTACTTGGCAAAATCACAGTGATCTCTTTTCAATTCAGTGAAACTCCCCCCACATTCAACCGGGTGTGAGTTATTAGTAGTGTTGCTTTCCTTAGAAAGAACTGCTAATAATTACTCAGTTCACCTATTATAAAGCAAATAGGCACACAAGGCATAAGTTTAAGACTGGTGGTTTGAATCAACAGCAGATGTGCAGGAGTTATTCAGCTGCGCAAACCCTACAGTGTACATTAATTCAAAAGTGTACAAATGACCTTGAGTTTAGTCACTGTAAATGAATTTTTGCCTGTCAGTCTCAAATGTTCTTGCTCATCATTCTCTCCAGGCGATTCAGAACCCCAATGACCTCCAGTTGCAGGAGAAAGCCTGGAATGCAGTCTGCCCTCTGGTGGCCAAGCTCAAGAGATTCTATGAATTTTCTCTCAGGCTAGGTAAGTGGGTGGCCATTTTTTCCAATTGTCTTTTTTTTATAGTCATGTAATGGGCCTTGCGTGCACAAGTCATCCAACGCGCTGACCGTGCGTACAACGAGTGGTGCAAGCATCCGTTTCTGTCCTCCTCTGCAGCTGACCTCGTAAAGAGTTGGCATGGCAACCGTGGCAGCAGAGCGTAGAGGAGGCTGCGTTTCTGCCTCCTATGCGAGCTTACAATACAGCACTGTGTTTGCAATAGTCGATCAGCTGCCTCTTTTTTCACAGCAGTGCTGACTAGTGAGAAACACAGATCTCTGGCCAGACAGATAACATGCAGATAAGCTTTCGCAGTGACTCATGAGAAAATGAGGCTCCACCCTCTTCAACACATCCTGCGATCCGCAATATCTGGTCCCCGGCTAATAGAGTCAGGTTTCTCGGTAGGCCTCCAGATAAAACATATCAGCTCCTTATTTATAGTAGGGCTGCTGCATATTTCATGAGAGGAAAGGATAGCTCCTCAGGAGACATGCTTAGGCATACTAATGACATTCAGAGATGGTTTAGCTCTGATGGTATAGCTGTACGTCTTTTAGTCACCAAACAGGAAACAAAAGCTAAGAGCTTTACACCGGTAAGCAGCACAACACAGGCATACAGTATAGATTCACTCTCATTAGATAACATTAATGCAGTGATAATACTGATGATACTGCATTAACACTGCTTATGACTTGTCTCTCAGGAATACTTGATTCTGATGGATCAATAATGCTGCAGAGTGGTCAAATATAAAAGAAGTCAATTACTCAACAAGGCTGTATTTATTTGATCAAAAAAAAAAAAAAGGAATCATTCTAATTTGCTGATTTGCATATTACTGTTCAAAAGAATAATTAGACAATTAATTTAAACTAGTGGTGTCAAATTGATTAATTGCATCTAAATTTAAAGTTTGTAAATATATGTATACACATACAGTGCTCAGCGTAAATGAGTACACCCACTTTGAAAAGTAACATTTTAAACAGTATTTCAATGAACACAAAAACAATTTCCAAAATGTTGACAAGACTAAGTTTAATATAACATCTGTTTAACTTCTAACATGAAAGTAAGGTTAATAATATAAAACTTAGATTACACATTTTTCAGTTTTACTCAAATTAGGGTGATGCAAAAATGAGTACACCCCACAACAAAAACTACTACATCTAGTACTTTGTATGGCCTCCATGTCTTCTAGGCATGGAATGAACAAGTTGGCGACATTTTGCAACATCTATCTTTTTCCATTCTTCAAGAATGACCTCTTTTAGAGACTGGATGCTGGATGGAGAGTGATGCTCAACTTCAGAATTCCCCATAGGTGTTCGATTGGGTTCAGATCAGGAGCCACTGAATCACATTCACCTTGTTCTTCTTCAGAACTCCATCAGTGGCCTTAGATGTGTGTTTAGGATCATTGTCAAGTTGGAAAAGTGCACGACGACCAAGGGCACGAAGTGATGGTAGCATCTTCTCTTTCAGTATAGAGCAGTACATCTGTGAATTCATGATGCCTTCAATGAAACGCAGCTCCCCGACACCAGCAGCACTCATGCAGCTCCACATAAGGACACTGCCACCACCGTGTTTCACTGTAGGCACCATGCATTTTTCTTTGTATTCCTCACCTTTGCGACGCCATACTGTTTTGAAGCCATCAGTTTCAAAAACATTTATCTTGGTGTCATCACTCCAGAGTATAGAGTCCCAGTAGTCTTCATCTTTGTCAGCATGGGGCCTGGTTTTTTTGTGCCTGGGCTTTAGGAAAGGCTTCTTTAGGAAAGGCTTCTTTTTATTTTCTTTCTCAGGTCTTGTGACATTTCTCTTCCATGTGGTGCCATTGCTGACAGCATGAAATGGGAAGGGATTTTAACACCCTTTTATAGTCAACTGTCTGCTGGACACCTGTGTAATGAATAATTAGACTCACCTGTGGTTGAATTCTTGTTAAATTAGACATTTGTAGTATAAAATTTAGCTTTGCTTCAGAGACTTTCAGTGGGGTGTACTCATTTTTGCATCAACCTAATTTGAGTAAAACTGAAAATTTTGTTCTCTAAGTTATATTATTAACCTTACCTTCATGTTATAAGTTTAACAGATGTTATAAAAAATTTGTTAACATTTTGGAAATTGTTTTTGTGTTCATTGAGATATTGTTTAAAATGTTACTTTTATATATATATATATATATATATATATATATATATATATATATATATATATATATATATATATATATATATATATATACACACACAAACATATGCATATATAGGGTAAAATCAGGTTTATTGGGACATTTTTTGCCATTGAGATGACTGGGGAAATGATTTGGTAAGACACTAGTCAGTCAGTCAGTCAGTAATTTTATTACTTATTAATACATAAGAGTTTGGTTTTGAAATGAACTGGAGTTTTAAAAGCAACCAGCATTTATAATCATGGTCATATACTGCAGTTTGAAATCATTAATGCTTGCATCAGCTGCGGCTTCCAACTTTCCTCAGTATCTAGGCAACACTGACAGGATTACAGGTTCTTACGATAAATTGCAGCAATTACAAAAATACAAAAGAGAGGCGTTAGAGGTAAATACAATGATAACTGTTGTGCTGGTAACCATGGAGATGAAGTACACATATTGCAGTGCAGCGCTATTGATACATTATGCTGGTATGCCGTGTGAATTACAAATTGGATTAAAGGTCAGAGATGTGTGGTGGGAAACAGATGATAAAAAGCTTTGGAAAACCTGAGGTACGACAACAGTATTAAGTGTGAATGAATTTGAAAAAACTAATTGCTACAAAGAAATGACTGTATCCCCCGGTTTCACAGACAAGGCTTAAGCCTAGTCCCAGACTAAAAATGCATGTTTGAGCTGTTTTGACTGAAAGCAACTTGCACTGACATATCTTATAATATGTCAGTGCCATTGTTTTGTCTCAAGATGCACACCAGCAATGTATGTTTATAAAATGTCCTAATTGAACTAAGACCTATGTAAGACATAGTCTCATAGATAATCAATATCTCTTTGCAGAGAACGCCCTGCGCAGTCTATTGGAGGCCCTAACCAGCCCACCCTACGCTCCCATGCAGCATCTGGAGAGAGAGCAGGCCCTCGCCAAACAGTTCGCCGAAATCCTGCACTTCACTCTCAGCTTTGATGAGCTTAAGGTGAGTGTTTCTCATGCATTACTCATTCTGATTTCATGTGGCATGAGTTCTGCTAAAATATTTAGCCCTGCACTCAGTCAAGCCTCTTCACACTGATGTTCTCTGAGAGTCACGTTAAACAAAATGTCTAAATGACAACACTATTAGCTGGCAGGTCTCTAAAGTGCTCCCTTGAGAATGGAAATATAAGATAATTATTCACAGTGTGATGCATGGTTTTGTGTCACCTCTTGAAGGTGGAAGTATCCACTTATTGAACCAAGGCTCAGTACATCTGTGAATTGGCTGGAAACATTCTAGGGCTTTTCACACTGTGCTTAAACCCGGGTTATCATCGTTCTAAACCCCACTTTTAATCCAGCACGTTTCGCTCATGTATTTTAGAAGTGGGTTAGCACCGCTTTTTACCTAGGGTTATAAAACCCTGCTCTGCCACTTTTGATGTGTTAACGCCACATTACAGTGCTAAACGTGTACAGTGTGGAACGCTACGGTGGTAGAATGTTAGGACTAGATGCTTAGCAACCGACAACCAATTGCATGCCTTATATTCATGTGCTTTGGACATAAATTAAACACACCCATATTGAAAACATGAATTTTGAAGCTGTTAAAATACTTATGTTTCTATTAAGTAACTAGATAAGAACTTTTGGGGTGTGAGTGTGTATAATTTAAGTTGTAGAACAAAATCATAGAACTTATTTTATTTTACTCATAAGTTGAAAAAAAAAAAAAACATTATAAAAAACCCCATAGGTAAATCTTAAGGGAACAACTGGTGAATTAGTCTTCTGGGTTTTGACGTCATCCCTGCACCAGTCTGGCTGTGTCCGAAATCACCCCCCATTCCCTTAAAAAGGGCACTGTTTGAGGGGACAGTCATTTGTAGTGGTGCCCGAAACCATAGTGGATGTTATCGAGTGCACCGCAATAACAAGTGTACAACTGATGTACATTCAGTGGCTAGAGAATACCCATAATGCACTGTGACGGTCATCTCGCCAGAAGATGGTGCCCGGATGTGAATCGCCCATCCATCCATTTTCCAAACCGCTGGTCCAATGTGGGTACAGCGTAATATCATACAGGTATAATTCATTCAGTTATTTCATTACTATTGGAGTTACCATTTACCTAAGTGTCAAATGATTATTAAACAACAAGCACAAACTACGTAGAAGCGGCAGCTCTTACAGAACACTCTGTGTCTGAATTTACTCGCTCGTTTTCATTCACTCCTTAAAGTGAATTATATTAGTGGACTAATGTAGGGAATAGTGAATGAGGGTGTAGGGGGCAATTTCGAACACAGCCCATATCTCTACCGGTGAATTTTTCTGGGTTTTGACGTCATTCCTGCAGCACTCTATTCTACAGCAGGTCGCGTGCTGCCTTCATAGAATCAATGACATTGACACTGCAAATATGCAAATTAGAGCGTTGACCCAAGGGTTTAGGAGTATAACTTCAGTTTACAGCTAAATGCCCAGGATTAATTGTTAACCCCAGGTAAAGTATGAGCAGTACGAAATGTGAAGCAAGATAAGCCAGGACTCCATTTACCCGGGGTTGAGAATGACCCAGGGTTAACTTTTTCAAGTGTGAAAAGCCCTTCTCTTTGTCTGAGAAATAATATGCATTGAAGACGCTTTAATCTAAATCTTGTCTTTTCTACTAGATGACAAATCCAGCCATACAGAATGACTTTAGCTACTATAGGAGGACCATCAGCAGGAATCGTCTGAACAACCAGCAGGTAAGATCAACGATCTGCTGAAATTGACATTACTTTAGAAGTGTTCACTCTGCCACTTATTAGCAGTGACAAATGAGGTAATTCGTTTTCAATGAAAACGACAAATCAAAATAAAAAATAGTGCAGAGAACAACCCTAAAAGTAACCATTTGAGAATTTTGTAAATGTCTGATCAGAGAGTACATTTGTATGTGGAGATTAGCTAATGTTTTGCTCAAAGAAGCAGTCTTTACATGCAACTGGAACATCTGAAGTTAAATTTTTCCATTTGCATTACAGTTAGAAGCTGAGAATGAAGTAAATAATGAAATGGCCAATCGGATGTCGCTCTTCTACGCTGAAGCCACACCCATGCTCAAAACCCTGAGCAATGCCACTACCAAGTTTGTGTCAGAGGTAAGTCAAGATTTCACTGAATCTTCTGTAAATGGAGAAAACAGAAATGTTGTCGCCCTCTAGAGGCTCTTACTGGTGTTGATTCACATGCATGTTGCAGAATAAGACTTTGCCAATTGAGGACACCACAGATTGCCTGAGCACTATGGCCTGCGTGTGCCGTGTCATGTTGGAGACTCCGTAAGTTCATCCGATTCAACGTCTTCTCAATAAAAGAAAGCAATTATTTGAGTATTTCTTTATGTCAGTTATCCAGGATAGGTTAAATTTTGTTTAAAGTGATTGCTATTTCCTGTCTCAAGGGAGTACCGGTGCCGTTTCACTAACACAGACACCATGCTGTTCTGCATGCGTGTGATGGTGGGCGTCATCATCCTTTATGACCATGTTCATCCAGTGGGTGCCTTTGCCAAGACCTCCAAGATTGATGTAAGACCACTTTATTGATTTCAGATACAGTGGACCCAAAGAAGTATTTGGGCACCTTAAAAATGTATGATTGTCACTGCATTATATATTAAAATATCAAACCAAATTTAATTTATTTTATAGAGACACTTTCCATCCAAAAACATTTTACAAAAATATACACATTTTACTGTCAAAAATACTTTCTGGATGTCAAATGTTAGTAGAACACATTCACAGTTAATGTGAACCATATCTTGTGGAGAATTAATGTCAAAATCAGGGTAGTTAGTTTATAGTCACTGCAAAAATGGCTTGGAAAAGCATAATTGGTTAGCAGATGCCATTTTGCTTGTGTCTAATGCAATGAAATTCATACATTTAAGTGTGGCTAAAGTGTCTACAGGCAGATTCAACTGCTGCATATTTTGAGAATAATATATAAATTAACTGTATAGGTATATTATACAGTAGTTCACCCAAAATCATTTACTGACTCTCATGTCATTCCAAACCTGTATGATTTTATTTTTTCTGCAGAACATAAAATATGATAATAGGCAGAATATTCACTCTTTTTTGTAGAATAAAAGTGAATGGGGACTGCTTAAAACTGTTTCAAGTTGTGCACAGTTTTTCTGAAGCATGGCTGTAGCCATATTATAGCTTTGTGTTAAATGCTAAAAATAGAGGTCACACTTTAGATTAGATCAAACCAACTACACATCCTTGCATATTATATTTGAATAATATATCTTTAAAAAATTTGGAATAATTAAGTTTTTTAAAAATGTTTTTAAAAGGAGTCTCTTATGTACGGAAGAGGATTAGGGCCAAGCAATAATAAAAAAAAATAAAACCATCTCGAGATTAAAGTTGTTAAATTTCGAGAAAAAACTTGTTAAATTTCGAGAAAAAAGTCTAAATAAAATGTTGAGAATAAACTCGTTAAATTTCGAGAAAAAAGTCGAGATAAAATGTTGAGAATAAACTTGTTAAATTACGAGAAAAAAAACGTTAAATTTCGAGAAAAAAAGTCGAGATAAAATGTTGAGAATAAAGTCATTAAATTACAAGAAAAGTCGTTAAATTACGAGAACAAATTCATTAAATTATGAGAAAAATGTCGTTAAATTTCGAGAAAAAAGTCGAGATAAAATGTTGAGAATAAACTCGTTAAATTTCGAGAAAAAAGTCGAGATAAAATGTTGAGAATAAACTCGTTAAATTACGAGAAAAAAAACGTTAAATTTCGAGAGAAAAAGTCGAGATAAAATGTTGAGAATAAAGTCATTAAATTACAAGAAAAGTCGTTAAATTACGAGAACAAATTCATTAAATTATGAGAAAAATGTTGTTAAATTTCGAGAAAAAAGTCGAGATAAAATGTTGAGAATAAACTCGTTAAATTTCGAGAAAAAAGTCGAGATAAAATGTTGAGAATAAACTCGTTAAATTACGAGAAAAAAACGTTAAATTTCGAGAAAAAAAGTCGAGATAAAATGTTGAGAATAAAGTCATTAAATTACAAGAAAAGTCGTTAAATTACGAGAACAAATTCATTAAATTATGAGAAAAATGTCGTTAAATTTCGAGAAAAAAGTCGAGATAAAATGTTGAGAATAAACTCGTTAAATTACGAGAAAAAAACGTTAAATTTCGAGAAAAAAAGTCGAGATAAAATGTTGAGAATAAAGTCATTAAATTACAAGAAGTCGTTAAATTACGAGAACAAATTCATTAAATTATGAGAAAAATGTCGTTAAATTTCGAGAAAAAAGTCGAGATAAAATGTTGAGAATAAACTCGTTAAATTTCGAGAAAAAAGTCGAGATAAAATGTTGAGAATAAACTTGTTAAATTACGAGAAAAAAAACGTTAAATTTCGAGAAAAAAAGTCGAGATAAAATGTTGAGAATAAAATCATTAAATTACAAGAAAAGTCGTTAAATTACGAGAACAAATTCATTAAATTATGAGAAAAATGTCGTTAAATTTCGAGAAAAAAGTTGAGATAAAATGTTGAGAATAAACTCGTTAAATTTCGAGAAAAAAGTCGAGATAAAATGTTGAGAATAAAGTCATTAAATTACAAGAAAAGTCGTTAAATTACGAGAACAAATTCATTAAATTATGAGAAAAATGTCGTTAAATTTCGAGAAAAAAACTTGTTAAATTGAGAAAAAAGTCGAGATAAAATGTTGAGAATAAAGTCATTAAATTACGAGAACAAATTCGTTAAATTATGAGAAAAATGTCGTTAAATTTCAAGAAAAAAGTCGAGATAAAATGTTGAGAATAAACTCGTTAAATTACGAGAAAAATTTCTTCTCGTAATTTAACGAGTTTATTCTCAACATTTTATCTCGACTTTTTTCTCGAAATTTAACGACTTTATTCTCAACATTTTATCTTGACTTTTTTTTCGAAATTTAACGAGTTTTTTCTCGAAATTTAACGAGTTTATTCTCAACATTTTATCTCGACTTTTTTCTCGTAATTTAATGACTTTATTCTCAACATTTTAGCTCGACTTTTTTCTCGAAATTTAACAAGTTTATTCTCAACATTTTATCTCAACTTTTTTCTCGAAATTTAACTTTTTTTATCGAAATTTAACGTGTTTTTTCTCGAAATTTAACAACTTTAATCTCGAGATGGTTTTAATTTTTTATTATTGCTTCGCCCTAATCATCTTCCGTACTATTTTTTTTTTTTTTTTAACTTTCAAATTGTAACAGTGTTTCACAACATTACTGTTTTATACACTTGATCAAATAAATGCAGCTTTGGTGAGCAAAAGAGACTTTTTGAAAAAAATGTTTATTCCAAACTTTTGACTGGTAGTGTATGTGAATGCAGGTGACATTTGAGAGCTGCAACAGAGGGATTTTCTGTAAATAAGACTTAAAGGTGGGGTAAGCTATATTTCAAAAATGCTGTTGGGCATTGTTCATTGCTCCTCCTCCAAAACTCACTCTCCAATCCTAACCACCCTGTTCAACTCTCTTTCTTCAAATCTCCCTCTTGCTCTTTCTGTCTGCCTAATGCTGATTGGCTACACATTTGCTGTTGTCGGTCCGACTAACTTCCAAACAATGTTTTTGAAATATTGCTTACCCCACCTTTAAAGGAACACTCCATTTTTTTTCGAAAATAGGCTCATTTTCCAACTCCCCTAGAGTTAAACAGTTCAGTTTTACCATTTTCGAATCCATTCAGCCGATCTCCGGGTCTGGCGGTACCACTTTTAGCATAGCTTAGCATAGATCATTGAATCTGATTAGACCGTTAGCATCTCGCTCAAAAATGACCAAAGAGTTTAGATATTTTTCCTATTTAAAACGAGACTCTTCTGTATCTACATCGTGTACTAAGACCGACGGAAAATGAAAAGTTGCGATTTTCTAGGCCAATATGACTAGGAACTATACTCTCATTCTGGCATAATAATCAAAGAACGTGCCTTGCAACCATGGAGACATTTGTGAGAGACGCTATAAAATCACAAATTTTCATTTTCCGTCAGTCTTAGTACACGATGTAACTACAGAAGAGTCTAGTTGAGCCTATTTTCAAAAAAAGTGGAGTGTTCCTTTGAATTTTACTCAGCTCCTCACACAAATGCTATTGTATGACTTTAGAAGACTTGCAATATAGCACTCAGGTGGACTACTTTTATTTTGTTATTTTTGGAACTTGTCCTGGCTTTCAATTTATGGAAATGAGAAAGCTTGTTGATTCTACCTAATATCTCCACATATTGCGGTGCACACATATCTATCTAGGACAGCACTAGAGGGGTTTGTGGTTGTTCACGTGTGTTTTTATGGGTGTGTGGGTGGGCGTCCATGATCACAGTCAGGGGTGATGGACAGAAAGGGATGACCTTTCTTTTAAAGCTGTATTTTTTTGCATGCATGTGTGTGTTGTGCAGATGAAGGGCTGCATCAAGGTGTTGAAAGAGCAGCCTTCAAACAGCGTGGAGGGACTGTTGAATGCACTGAGGTGAGTGTGGATTTAAACACCTCACACATGTGATTTTCTGAACTGTAAAGAATGTGCAGCACATGTATGACCTGAAAACCTTTTCTTTCTTTCTTTCATTCAGGTATACAACAAGACATTTAAATGATGACAGCACCTCTAAACAAATCAGGGCTCTGCTTCAATGAGATCAGGAGGAGAGGGAGGGACCACAGAGAAAGAGACTGTCAGAGAATAAACGATGGTGGCTGGCAAACCTCTGAAACCTGTTTGTTTACAAGAGCAACTTGATCTCAAATTAAATAAGATACTCTAGAAAAGAGAAAGGAATATGGAAATAAATATATATATATATAGAGAGAGAGATTGTTGATGGTTCATCGTCATGTGTCATTTTATAAAAGCAGGAAAAATAGAGATATATATGTATATTAAAATTCAAAAACTAAACAAAACTACCCAGTGTGAATATAAAGGTCTTTCAAAAACATATTAAACTGAATTAAGAAGCGATAGTTAAAACCACCAACAAAAATGGTTCATATTCCAACTTACGTCCGAGAGTATTTTTGCACACTTGAAAAGGAATCCCACCTCACAAAAAAAGACTTTAACATGGCTTGAAACTGTATAGTTCAGATCCTTTTTCATGCGTTTAGACTTGATTTGATTTGTAATGCCTTTTGCCTCATTATCCTCGATATGCTTCATCCAATGCGTTCTGGAAATTGTGGGTTTCCTGATAAAACTGCAGTCCTTGGCATTTCATCATGGCACAAAGTCTGTTAAAGGATAAATATAAAGATCACATACTTGAGATTCATCTCATATCGCCTGAAAACAAACTATAATCATCTAGCTGTATATACTCGGAAAGCACAGGATAGTTTTGTAAAGAAATGAAGCGTTTTGTTAGACTTCTTCACTAGTGCTGTACAGCAATACTCTACCACCAAGGTGACAACTGCAAACACGTTCATTTGAAATGCCTTCATGCCAACGTACGAGACGCCGGATAATGCTAACAGCTCGTCTGTGGAGTTTAAAGGCCAGTTGTACATATCATTAGACGAACAATCCTTTAAAAAGCTTGATTTTTTTTGTTGATCTTGTAAAGTTGACGTTAAAACGGAGCGAGTAAGCCATGAAACTGAAATTCAGACGCAAACACACATTCTGCCCTGTGCCATAGCTGCTTCCTGTACCACTGCGTCTCATTCACAGTCCAGACGGAGCGACATATAACAAACATCATCAGTAGAAAGTTAACAAAAAAAAAAAAAATCACACCATTGTGAATGACAACACAGCGATGTGGATTTGCTTTCCTCTGTATTCAAAAGCAAACCATTGCCAAGTGAGGCTGCAACATTGCCTTTTAGATAAATAGAAGTGATGCGCTGTGTGACGTTCGAGCGATTCGTTTTGTCATGAACACAATCTCCTGAGACGGAAAACTAGCATTATATTCACTCAAAAAACAACAGGCTTGAAGGTGCAAAACACTTGACTTGGTGTAAATAAGAGGATTTTCTTGTGGAATCTTATGAGGCCTAAACAAATGTTCAATAGAGATTCTTTGTTAGAATTACAGAATTAAAAAAAAAAAAAAAAGATGTGGGTTTAAAAACAAAAGAATGAATCAAAAAGATTACCGCGACAAACGCAGTGCTGTACTTTGAGTGTCTCTCGCCATTAGTCGAACTTGATTTGATCTTCTAATATGTTTTCTATATGGAGTGCTGTTGAAAAACAAAAGCTCTGTATGAATATATAGATGGCATGCTGTAAAAGTTCAGACAAGACTGTAAATATGGTGTTTTTATTCATTTTTAATTGTTCGGTGAATCTGAATTGGGTATGTGTTGTCTCTAAGAAAACCATGCGTTTTGGCTTGGACCATCGGACTTGCCGTAGACATTTGTTCCAGATCTTCAACTTCATATCAGCGGGGAAATTCAAACAGGGCAGGGAGGAGGGTGGGGGGACGGGATGTCCATTTGCTTGTTATTTTGTACATTTTGTGCAAGAAATAAACTTGTCATTTACTACATTCAACATTGCGTTTTGTTATTGACCCTTGTTCCCCCCTCATAAAAGGTTATTCCACCTGCAGAGTCAAAATAAGCACAGAAATGTTTTTCTTGAGTAAGGTTTAAGATATATAATGATGCTTTGAATCACACCGACTCAAGGAAATAAGTGCTCTGAGTTGCTGTCCATGGTGCTGTTTTCCGAGCACACGACACTCAATTAATGTTAATCACTGCAAGGACAGACTATTCATTATCAGTTCAGAGAATTAATATGTCTCAAAATTATGAATACAATTATTTGCAACTAAACACTTACACAAGCATATACAGTAGTCAACATTTGAAGTGGATCAAAACCTCTCATCAAAGTTGACCTAAAACTTTCTTCGTAGGACAACTTTGATGAACTTATTTGATCCACTTCAAATGTTGACTACTGTATATTCACACAAGTTGGGTTATCTACAGTAACAATATTAAGCACAAGTGTTTTACACATTGATAATAAGAACTTATCAATGTGTAAAGAACGATGACTTGTGAAATTCAACTCAAACACTGAGATAATTTATAAATTCAACTTAAAGGGTTAGTTCACCCAAAAATGAAAATTCTGTCATTTATTACTCGCCCTCATGCTGTTCCACACCCGTAAGACCTTCATTAATCTTCGGAACGCAAGTTAAGATATTTTTGTTGAAATCCAATGGCTCAGTGAGGCCTGCATAGGGAGCAATGACATTTCCTCTCTCAAGATCCATAAAGGTACTAAAACATATTTAAATCAGTTCATGTGAGTACAGTGGTTCAATATTGATATTATAAAGCGATGAGAATATTTTTGGAGCGCCAAAAAAACAAAATAACGACTTATATAGTGATGGCCGATTTCAAAACACTGCTTCAGGAAGCTTCGGAGCATAATGAATCAGCGTGTCGAATCAGCGGTTCGGAGCGCCAAAGTCACGTGATTTCAGCAGTTTGGTGGTTTGACATACGATCCGAATCATGATTATATATGCTGATTCATAACGCTCCGAATCTTCCTGAAGCAGTGTTTTGAAATCGGCCATCGCTATATAAGTCGTTATTTTGTTTTTTTGGCGCACCAAAAATATTCTCGTCGCTTTATAATATTAATATTGAACCACTGTACTCAAATGAACTGATTTAAATATGTTTTTAATACATTAATGGATCTTGAGAGAGGAAATGTCATTGCTGGCTATGGAGGCCTCACTGAGTCATCGGATTTCAACAAAAATATCTTAATTTGTGTTCTGAGGATTAACGAAGGTCTTACGGGTTTAAAACAGCACGAGGGTGAGTAATTGTTTAAACGACACATGACAACAACACATGACATATCACACAATGTCATTATTTGTTTAGCAAAAATAAAGCCAAAATGGAAAAGCTATGGGTTGCAAACTTAGGACATCCTTACTGCTTTCATAGGAATTAAGAGGGTAAATAACAGTCAGGTGCTGCTAATCAAATACCTTTGAGCACCTCTATAAAAGCTGAAGTTCTGGCAGTTTGAGCATCTTCAGCCTTCAAATGTGTGTTAACACAATGCCAAGGAGGAAAGATATCAGCAATAATCTTTGAGAAGCAATTGTTGCTGCCATTGATCTTAGAAGGGTTATAAGGCCATTTCCAAACAATTTGAAGTCCTTCCTTCTACAGTGAGGAAGATTATTCACAAGTAGAAAACATTCAAAACAGATATAATCATCCCAGGAGTGGCAAATTCACCCCAAGATCAGACCGTGTAATGCTCAGAGAAATTGCAGACAACCCAAGAACTACACCTCAGACTCTACAGGCCTCAGTCAACGTGTTAAATGATAAAGTTCATGACAGTACAGTTAGAAAAAGACAGGTCAAGTATGGCATGTTTGGAAGGGTTTCTAGGAGAAAGCCTCTTCTCTCTAATAGGACATGGCAGCACAGCGTTTGCAAAGTTGCTTCTGAACAAACCACAAGACTTCTGGAACAAAGTCCTTCGGACAGACACGGCCAAAGCGGAGATGTTTGGCCATAATTCACAGCACCAAGTTTGGTGAAAACCAAAAGAGCATATCAGCACAAACACCTCACACCAAAAGTCAAGCATGCTGGTGGAGGGCTGATGATTTTGGGCTTGTTTTGCAGCCACAGGCCCTGGGAACCTCACAGTCATTAAGTCGACCATGAACTCCTCCCTATACCAAAGTATTCTAGAATCAAATGTGAGGCCATCTGTCTGACAGCTAAAGCTTGGCTAAAGTTGGGTCATGCAACTAGACTATAATCTAAAGATCAGCAGCAAATCTACAGCAGAATGACTGAAAAAGAAAACAATCAAAGTGTTGCAATGGCCCAGTCAAGTTCAGACCTCATCCCGACTGAAAAGCTGTGGCGAAAGCTGTGCAGAGACAAATGCCCATAAACCTCAATAAACTGGAGCAACATGTAAAGAATGGTCCAAAATTCCTGCAGAACGATGTGAGAGACTGATAAGGTCATACAGAAAATTATTACTTCAAGTTATTGATGCTAAAAGTGGATCTGAATCATATGGCGTCCTAAATTTGTCACCCATGGATTTTTCATCTTGCCTTTTTTTGCTAAATAAATAATGACATGGTGTGATTTGTCATGTGTTGTTTTATTTTCCAAATTTTAAGACCTGCTAATGATCAGATGCTTTTTATTATGTCCTGATACATAAAAACCATGGAATTCAATAAGGTGTCCTTATTTTTTCACATGACTGTACCCACACTTACAGTCTGGGCAACTTGAGAGTGTGTGCACACAACAGGATGCAAGTGTGCAAGACTGTCCCAGGTCTTAAAAACTGCAAAAGCTCAAGTGCCCTTAAAGCACACTAAACCCACACTACCTCAAATACCACTTCAGAGCTCTGTAAAAGCATTTTACACACCATAAGTGTGTCCCATCAGGTAATCAAATCTTCTACACACATTTGTGGTCTTCACGCCCACTTGAACACCAAATACAGGAAATATGTCATTTAAGCAGACAAAGTGGTTAAGTGCGCAGTGTGGGTATTTAAACAGACTCACAGAATATAAATTTTTTGCATTTCATGCAAATTGCTTTCTTTACACCTGGTTTCAGCATAGGGGAAAAACACTTAATGTTTAAGTATTGTTTTCCCCTTAGACTACGATGTTGGTGTTTTGGTTTATGACATTATGAGAACTGTAAAAGTAATCTGTTTCTCCAATCCCTTTCTTTTAAGGTGGCACTACAACTCTGCAATACAAACCGGAAGAATGTTCTCAAAGGGTGTATATTAGCTTTACATCTAACCACCAGGGGGCAGCAAAGTATTAAAATTGAGATTTCTTGTCTCTGTTCACTGCTCATATGTATCAGGGGGCCCTAAAATTTTTATAGCTTCATATCAGCTCTTATTAAAACATTTACACCCACATATATCATATGTATATAAATGTTACCACATCTTTACAGAAACCCCAGCGAGTTTGAGGAGGATCTGGTGGATATTAGTGCAAAGAGAGCTTTAATAATCTGGGCCAGAAGAACACACAGGAGATGAGAGATGGAGTGTGTGGTTATTATTGGAACACTGAAGAGCCAAGACATAAACTGAAAACACATATGATTCATGTACACAGGCCTTTCTGTGATAATAGAGAGGAAAAAGATACAGTCCAATGTTTTTCGTAATTTAAATGCACCATCTCCAAGCAACGTATTCATATTTGTGTTGCTGTGACACTATAAACTTAATGATTCAACCACTTTGCCTGGAATATACCCTTACTGTAATTACAGTTTAATTAAAGCTCACTAGTCATCTGCACTGCATTATTCATAGATAGATTAAATGTTTATTTCAGCCCTCCGTACCTTTGTACATTCAAGACTCGCATCCATCCGAAAATAAATATTTTATCAGTGACTGATTATCCTGTCATAAACTGAGCTGACATGTCTAGACGTGTCCAGTGCTGACCTAGTAAAGATGCAGGCAGTTCATCATCTCAGATCTGTCCATTGAGACTATGAGAATGCTATATCACCCTTCCTGCCGAAGACTCATGTTAGACTAGGATCTGCCTTTGGCAGTATTTTTCAAAGTTCTTCAGGTAATTTGAGGATGAGCTAGTCCGTTGGCAGGTGCACAAACCGGCTTAACGTGTACCAGGCCGTGCCACCCCCAACATCAAGAGGAAAACAGAAGAAAGAGAGGGAAGTAAAGTGTGGATTTTCTATCTGGAGGGCACAGACTGTGACAGTTACCTGCTGTGTTTTATGACAGGGGCCCTTAAGGGTTGAAGGAAGTGTGCATGTCTTATAACTGCGTTAGATTAACGTTAGCGCACTTTATCAGTACACTCCTGTAACCCTGAGTCTAGGTAACTAACAATGCAGTTGTTGTGCGGAATCGGTGGGAAATCTTGGCACAATGCTGTAATGAACTGTGGTTATATTCCCCAACCGTCATCACCTCCACCTGCCCTGTCCACACCCACACCAACTGTAACAACAGAGCGGTTACACAGCAAATTATACTCAAAACATTTACATGGAAGCTCACTTGTGTCTAAGGAAACAAGGCTATCAGTAGCACAATAAAATATCTTTAATTTCTTTTAATGCAAAAAAGCATGTGTACATCAAATATTTTACTTTATATACATTTTAAGTTGAAGTACTTTACACAAATAACAAGTTCATACAAGTTTACACACAAACACACATTATATATATAATTATATATAATGTACAATATAAAATCTATATATATCTATATATCTATATCTATATATATCTATATATCTATATCTATATATATCTATATATATCTATATATATATATATATATATATATATATATATAGTCAACATTTGAAGTGGATCAAAACCTTTCATCAAAGTTGTCCTAAAACTTTCCTCTTAGGACAACTTAGTTCTTAGGACAATTTTGATTAATTTTTTGATCCACTTCAAATGTTGACTACTGTATATATTGTTGATATATATATATATATATATATATATATATATATATATATATATATATATATATATATATATATATATATATATATATATATATATATATATACACACACACCTATATATATATATATATATATATATATATATATATATATATATATATATATATATATATATATATATATATATATATACATATACATATACAAACAAACCTATTTTATTTATTTATTTATTTATTTATAGGGTGAATGGGACACTTTTTTCCAGTCATCTCAATGGCAAAAAGAGTCCCAATCAAAGATAGATAAATGGATAGGTCTCTGTATATCTATAGGGTGAATTCAGGTTGATTGGGACACATTTTGCCATTGAGATGACTCACAATATGCTTCAATTATGGAAAAAAGGCAGTCTGGAAATTCTTTAATTTCTACTTTTGTGGGGAAAAGTCAGTTATTGGAATAACGCAAATCCTGACAAAATATTCCTTTCATTTCTGTTCTTCTATACTGCTCAGGTCTCATTCTAGTGTTAAAGCACAGAAACGCATATTGCAAAAAGAAAAGAGGCTCTCCCTGAGATACTGTGGCAAAACTTTGAAAAGATTATCACAAAGACAATTTCTCTCTCTGAGGGCCAACACAAAATGTTCACAGAGATTTAACTTCAGAAATCTATTCAAACGTAATGGAAATTGGATCATTCATCTCAATACCCAGCAGTGTAGCTCATATTACTTATAAACATTTAACAATTACTTAAAAACTTTAGCCATTCCGCATGCAAATTTCCCATACTAATGTGTATTAAAGACCATAATACTCTTACATTTCAGTCCAGACATAAGAATATATTTCCAGTCATGGTAAAGTCATTAACCTAACACCTACAGTATAAGTTCTTTGTTACTGACACATATGCAAGCTAGAGTTTCTTTGAGTTACATAACATAAGACAAAGTGAAATTGTGTGCTTATATTTAAGTCATCTTTATAGGTTAAGAGGGTTGTGAAGGCTGCTGTAGGTTTCAGCACTGAAACAGTTAACCGTTCTGCAAAAGGCTGAATGCCCCTCCCAGCTTATTTGCATATGAGGCATTTGGCGGGAAAGCCTCCTTTCTCTGCTCTGTCTTTGTGCCAAAGCTCCTCCCTCATGGCGGGATCTGATGGCGGGAAAGCGAGCGCGCTAAACTGCAGCTAGAGTGCAGCAGACCGGCTCTGGCCACTCCCATCCCTGTCTCCCGCGGCAACCGGTGGCCAACGGCCCGGCGTACCCAGGCAACCAGTGAAAACATTCAGCCTTGATCTCGAAACACGCTGGCACAAACATACACGGCTTGAGGAAAGAGATAGTGTTGAACAAACACACCCATATAAAGACTCATGCAGTAGACAGCAATGGCACACATATCAGAAACACACACACACACCCAGAGCGCTGTAGGGGTTAAAAGGAAATGTTTAACGCCCACATTGTTCTCTCCCTAGTTTTGGCGCGAAACGCACTGAAAAATAAAAGGTTATTTTAAATGAGAGGTGGAGAACAAGGCAGGACACAAAAGAGACTGCAGAGCTGTTATTTAATACGACGACACACACACCAAGTGCCTTTTACTGCATATTGACCCATATATTGACAAAACTAAACATAGACTGTGAGGGAAAAACTGTTCAGGTAAACAAAGACACAGAACAAACTAACACTGCAATGTCTTTAATCTCAAGGCTGTGTAAAACTGTTTTCCCTCAACTATTTCCTCAATACACAGTGTATTAGTGCAGCTGAGGGCTTTTTTGGCGGGATTTTTGCCGGGTTGCCTGCGTGTGTGAGAGTGCGCATAGAGTCTTTCATAAACAAGTCATTCCAGTTACGCAGTGCTGTTTAAGCTGTGTAACTTATTAAAAATGTGGATGTGTTGTAATTTAACAAAGTGCTTTTATAAAAGGGAACTTTCAGAAATATGATCTGGTCAAGCTCAGATTATCCTATTTATACAATGACATGAAAATTAACAGGCTGGAACCTGGAACAAAGAGTTAAATTTAACCATTATTCGGTGTGGCATTCACAGTTAGCTTAAATCAGGCTGTCAACTTGAAGTTTATTACCATATTAGGGACTTTAAGTGTTATAGTCATAACCCAAACCAACCAGCTACGTGGTCAAATAATATTAGTAACTTTGATTTGAAGCAATTTTTTTTTTAATCTTTTTTTTTTTTTTTCTCTGATAAAAAAGGCAAAGGTACAAGACTGTGTACTTTAATGAGGGAAAGAACTACAATCCCATGAAGCATTGTGAATGACAACTGTATTAAAAGCAATGGAAAAATATAAAACTACTGATTTTAAGATGTTGGTTATGTATATAGAAAACAATATATTATACATTTATTGCAAAATATGTATATATGTGTATATATTCAAGTAGTTTGAGAGTATAGGACAGTATAGAATCATGGGTAATGTAGTTTTTCCACCAGGAATTCCACTTTTAAACAATTGTTTATAAATTAAGTGAGGGATAATGTACATCCAGCTGGTTATTATCGCATAATAAACCCTTCAGGGTGATACAAGACCCCTCCGCTTTGCGACTGGATGTACATTATCCCGTTCATTACACAGCAATTATTAGACAAAATATTGATGTGCGCTGAAATATTTTATGAGCTCATTAAACGCAAAGAAAAACAGTTCCTATCAAAAAAATCTAGTCTAGAAGAACGAACAAGTTTAAACAAGACCATTAAAAGGATAATGCACAGTCATATCACTTATTACGAGAGGTGTAAAGAATACCTGAAAACCACACTTGAGTAAAAGCACAGATACCTTACAGTGAAAATGACTCCATTACAAGTCACCAATTCAAATACGACATGAGTAAAAGTCTTAGAGCTTCTGATTTTAGTCTTTTACTGGTACTGAATGTCGACTCAAAGATGCAGTAGTCCTCAGCACCTAAGAGACATGCCAGTGAAAATAAGAACGTTGATCTAAAATCAAAATAAAACTGTACACCTCAATATTGCAATAAATCAAGGTTGATAAACAGCCTCTTAAATGTCTACAAACACTCAAGTCTTGGTTAAGCTCAAGTGCTCAAAAAGGGCACAAGAAAACCAATATCCTTCAAAAAGGTCTCTTCACTATTACGGATAAATATTGCATATTTGAAACACCTTCGAGTCACAACTACCTGCTTATGCACTCGCATTTGTGTAGAGTAGCCTTGTTGACAAAATTGGGTGATTAAGCACAAGATACAATACCTTCAATGCCCTGTAGATGGCAATATCACTTTTGTAGCAGAAATAAACTGCTGCAGAAAAAGTTAGGTGCCATGCAAAATGTAACAAGTAATTGACAGAGTAAAGAGTACATATACTTATTCAAAAATGTTGTTAAGTAGAGTAAAAGTTGCTAATATCTTTGATACTCAGTAAAACTAACCAAGTAGCCAAGTACAGTAACTAAGTACATTTACTCAAATACTTTACACCACTGCTTAATACACATCTTTTCACCAAATAAATGATGACGGGAACATGAAATAATGATTTGAAAATATCCTTACCTGAATTTTTAAATTATTATAACCCATTACAGTGTACAAAACCATCAGTCTAGCAACAAGAAACACTTCAGTATTAATAGTATGATAATATTGTGCAAGTCCTCCAGTTTCATTTTACAGTAAATAGTCAAAACTGAGGTTCTAGATGGCATCAACTCTTTTTATATCTGGAACCTGACTGTTGCACTCCATACTCCATTCTGCATTTGCACTGTGATGTCACTTCCTGGAGGATGATGTAGTTCTTGGTTTTAGTTAACATGATTGTACAAACCACAAACAGAATGTAAAGTGATATTGATAAAAAAAAAATACCTGGAATATTTATTAAAAGGAAGGTTTACACAAAAATGATAATAGATAATAGTAATAATTCTGTCATTATCTACTTTTATGTTATTACAAACATGTATGACTTCTGTAAAATACAAATGCAGCTTTGAAGAAAGTATGTAAATTAGAAGTGTAACAATAAAAGTAGATGGTACAGAAGAGGATTAGGGCCAAGCAATAATAAAAAAATAAAACCATCTCGAGATTAAAGTTGTTAAATTTAGAGAAAAAACTCGTTAAATTTCGAGAAAAAAGTAGAAATAAAATGTTGAGAATAAACTCGTTAAATTATGAAAAAAAACTTGTTAAATTTCAAGAAAAAAGTCGAGATAAAATGTTGAGAATAAACTCGTTAAATTACGAGAAAAAAACGTTAAATTGTGAGAAAAAAGTCTAAATAAAATGTTGAGAATAAACTCGTTAAATTACGAGAAAAAACTCGTTAAATTGTAAGAAAAAAGTCGAAATAAAATGTTGAGAATAAACTTGTTAAATTACGAGAAAAAACTCTTTAAATTTTGAGAAAAAAGTCGAGATAAAATGTTGAGAATAAAGTCATTAAATTACAAGAAAAAAGTCGTTAAATTACGAGAACAAATTCGTTAAATTATGAGAAAAATGTCATTAAATTTTGAGAAAAAAGTCAAGATAAAATGTTGAGAATAAAGTCATTAAATTATGTGAATAAAGTCATTAAATTACGAGAAAAAAGTCATTAAATTATGAGAACAAATTCGTAATTTAACGAATTTGTTCTGGTAATTTAACGACTTTTTTCTCATAATTTAATGACTTTATTCTCAACATTTTATCTAGAGTTTTTTCTCGAAATTTAACACGTTTTTTCTCGAAATTTAACAACTTTAATCTCGAGATGGTTTTATTTTTTTTTATTATTGCTTGGCCCTAATCCTCTTCCGTAAGATGGTGACCACGGGCATCAAGGAGGATTTTCTATCAACAACAACAACATGACTAAAAACCACTATAATTGCATTATAAAAGTCACCCATTCAACTAAACCTTTAAATTCAGAGTCTCATGGTGACATGGCATACGGAAAATACCGAATTTCAACCACTGTTGACAGAAAATCCTCCTGGATCACTTTAATTATATGGAAAACAACAGCTTGGACATTCCGCTATAAATTTCTCTTTCTGTGTTCCACAGAAGAAAAAAAGCCCAAACTGGTTTGGAACAACATGAGAGTGAGTAAATTATGAATTTCACAATTTTTGGCTGAATACTATTTATATTTAAACCATTGAGTACAGTTAGTTGTGATGAAAGAAAACTAGATTTGACTTTCATCCAGTATATTAAGACTGGGATTGGGATCTGCAAATGTACTGCATAGTAGGAATGACTTGACAGTGTTGTGGTATGAAGTGAATGTGACTGGGCATAGAGGAGTGCTGCCATTCCTTCAGCTCTCTTTCCCACACTTTCTAGCCGCAGGGCCAACAATCACAACCAGACCAACCACCACACATGCCTTACCTCATCCAGCACACACATACACACACACACACTTCAGTTCTGTCCTAGAAAACACTTCCCTACTGTTTCTTATACTCTTAAAAATAAAAGTTCAAAAAGGGTTTTTTGCAGAAATGCCATTTTGTGTTTTCCAAAGAGCCTTTCAGTGAACAGTTCTTAAAGGTGCCCAAGAATGCTTTTTCACAAGATGTAATATAAGTCTAAGGTGTCCCCTGAATTTGTCTGTGAAGTTTCAGCTCAAAATACCCCATAGATTTTTTAATTAATTTTTTTAACTGCCTATTTTGGGGCATCATTAACAATGCACTGATTTACACTCGGCGCCGCCCCCTTAAATCGCGTGCTCCCTGCCACATGAGCTGTCGACTATATTACAGCGCATTTACAAAGTTCACACAGCTAATATAACCCTCAAATGGATCTTTACAAGATGTTCGTCATGCATGCTGTATGCATGCTTCGAATTATGTGAGTAAAGTATTTATTTGGATGTTAAAGTTTTATTCTGAGTGAATTTGAGGCTGTCCTCCGTGGCTAACGGCTAATGCTACACTGTTGGAGAGATTTATAAAGAATGAAGTTGTGTTTATGCATTATACAGACTGCAAGTGTTTAAAAAATGAAAATAGCGACGGCTCGTCTCCGTGATTACAGTAAGAAACGATGGTAACTTTAACCTCATTTAACAGTACATTAACAACATGCTAACGAAACATTTAGAAAGACAATTTACAAATATCAGTAAAAATATCATGCTATCATGGATTATGTCAGTTATTATTGCTCCATCTGCCATTTTTCGCTGTTGTTCTTGCTTACCTAGTCTGATGATTTGGTTGTGTGCAGCTCCAGACATTAACTGGCTGCCCTTGTGTAATCCCTTTCATAATGTTGGGAACATGGGCTGGCATTATGCAAATATTGGGGCGTACACCCCGACTGTTACATAACAGTCGGTGTTATGTTGAGATTCGCCTGTTCTTCGGAGGTCGTTTAAACAAATGAGATTTATATAAGAAGGAGGAAACAATGGAGTTTGAGACTCACTGTATGTCTTTTCCATGTACTGAACTCTTGTTATTTAACTATGCCAAGGTAAATTCAATTTTTGAATCTAGGGCACCTTTAAAAGAACCATTTTTTTCTTAGCATGAAGAACATTTTAATAATATAAAGAACCTTTTTCACATTTTGTGCAATAGAAATGAATGGTAAAGGTTCTTCAGACACCAATAAAGAACCTTTGTTTTTAAGAGTGATACTATCATTTATGCATGACTACACCTCATGTCTTATAAAAATAATAAAATGTGCATTATTAACTTAAAAGCCTTGACAGGGTGACACAGTGTAACCTTAAATATGAGGAAAACAATAGTGATCTTCACCTCAGAAATAAATAAAAAAACAAACAATACAAAGCACTGGGCATATCCGGGATATATGCTAAGTGTTTATGATCAAATTATTTTTAATGCGCACTGAAAGGCTGAGTAATACACGGGGGTATTGGGGGAAAACCAGCTCTCTGTGAGTCATGGTGGGAGTGTCTTCCAGCTGAGCGCCTCTCATCCTGTCTCTGGGAAAGGGTTCAGTGGGCCACTGAGAAAACAGGAAGTTCTGGAAGAGAGGAGTTGAGCTGCTCAAGGAAGGGGAAAAAAAGTGCAGGGAAAAAAAAACCCACTGCCCTCGGATTACATAACACGGCAGGAAATCTGCAGCGCTGTAACAGTCTACGCCAAAGTCACATGAAACCCAGCATCTGAATGCACATACACGCTCTTACGCAACATTAAATGCAAATTGGCTTGCCAAAAACTGTTTGGGATCATACTGTTTGTTTCCCACCGAGACATTTTTTAAGTGTGCAAACGCAAGGTAATTAAGCTCTCTCAGAATCGCGTAGACTCGGTAAATGCATCTAAACTTACTGCACTCGTTGCCCTCAGTTTCCTCGTAATAGCGGCATTCACACAAGGACAGACACGCACACAAAGCAGACAGCAGAACCTCAGATGTCTCCCTGCAGGCCTCTCACATCAGATCAGCGGCATGCGTCCTCTCTGACCTAGCCGGAGAATGAAGTATTCCACTTCACATTGCCAACACGCATCTGCCTCATCCAATCAGACAGCGTAATGCTCTGACACCTCCAGAAAACACTTACACAGTCACACATGACGTATTAAAGCAAGTCTTTGCACACTTCTGAGCTACTAAAAGCCATTACACCACCAAATTATCAAAATTGCAACAACATGCACCAAAGTTTTAACAAGAGCTCCATAAATCTTGCTGGAACGCTTGATTCTGATTAGGATTAGGTTGTGTAATGACAGCTAAAAATTATGTCATGCTCTTCCCATAAATAATTACATAATATAATTAATGAAAAATTATATAAAATGATTGAAATTAATATAATAAATGAAATACATGAGAGAACTAAGATTCAAGTAGCTTGTGCGTAATGCATAAATGTATAATTTTATAATATATATTTATTTATAAAACGGCTAGTTCCTGTCCTTGATCCTGATTGGTCAATAGCCGTGTTTTATTCACGATATAACACGGCTATGACCGCTTCACTTAACGGTTCTGTGTATCACTACACAACACTCTTAGCAACCACTCTTAGTAACGTAAACTGTATGTTCTCAATTGATATTGTTCATTGAAGCTTACTGTATTATGTAGAAGAGTATTGTGAGAAAGAGATCGAGTGAGCGAGTTTATTACCTGCATTCAGATTTAGCTTTTTCCTTCAGGTCAGTCCTATGTTCATAATAAAAAATCAGTTTAAATGTCTGATGTATTATCTTGTCCTTTTAATAGTTAAGGGGTTTTCCCATGACTGACAGCGCTAGTCAAAGCATTTTTGCCTCTTGTTCTGTGTTCACCACAATTCAATCTTTTCAATGTAAAAGTCTTCACTACTGACTGACACACTCATAAAAACAGTCTTTGTCGCCATCTAATGGCGTAATAATGTAACTTCTGTTGCTGTTCACGGACAATTTTTCCGGCGGAAGGAAGGCTTTTGTGAAAGTTTACTTCATGAAAGTTGCATTGATACATATTTTTGGCTTTAAAGGTGCCCTAGAATTAAAAATTGAATTTATCTTGGCATAGTTAAATAACAAGAGTTCAGTACATGGAAATGACATACAGTGAGTCTCAAACACCGTTGTTTCCTCCTTTTTTATATAAATCTCCTTTTTTTAAATATAAAATCGCATATTAAAAGACCTCCGAAGAACAGGTGAATCTCAACATAACACCGACCGTTACATAACAGTCGGGATCATTAATATGTACGCCCCCAAAATTTGCATATGCCAGCTCATGTTCAAGCATTAGACAAGGGCAGAACGTCTGGATGTGCACAGCTGAATCATCAGACTAGGTAAGCAAGCAAGGACAACAGCAAAAAATGTCAGATGCAGCAATAATAACTGACATGATCCATGATATCATGATATTTTTAATGATATTTGTAAATTGTATTGCTAAATGTTTCGTTAGCATGTTGCTAATGTACTGTTAAATGTGGTTAAAGTTACCATCGTTTATTACTGTATTCACGGAGACAAGACTGTCGTTATTTTCATTTTTAAACACTTACAGTCTGTATAATTCATAAACAAAACTTCATCCTTTATAAATCTCTCCAACAGCGTGTAATGTTAGCTTTAGCCACGGAGCACCATCAAACTCATTCAGAATCAAATGTAAACATCAAAATAAACACCATACTTACGCGATTAGACATGCTGCATGATGAACACTTTGTAAAGAACAATTTTGAGGGTTATATTAGCTGTGTGAACTTTGTTTATGCTGTTAAAGGCAAGCGCAAGCTCTGTGGGCGGGGAGCGTGAGCATTTAAAGGGGCCGCAGCCTAAATCGGCTCATATTTAATGATGCCCCAAAATTAATTTAAAAAAAAAAAATCTATGGGGTATTTTGAGCTCAAACTTCACAGACACATTCAGGGGACACCTTAGACTTATATTACATCTTTTAAAAAGACATTCTACAGCACCTTTAATATTTGTATTGTGTGGTAACCATTTTACAAAAGCAATAAGGTACTCGAGGCTAGTACTGTATCATGAATAAGTCAATTATTCATGATACAGCACAGCCTCTCGTACCTTATTGTTTACGTATATATTAAATATATTAATAAGAAATGTTTCTTGAGCCCCAAATTAGCATATTAAAATGATTTCTAAAGGATCATGTGACACTGAAGACTGGAGTAATGACAGGAATAAATTGCATTTTAAAATATATTCAAATTAGAAAGCAGTTATTTTAAATTGTAATAATATTTCAAAACATTATGTGTGTATATAAATGCAGCTTTGGTGAGCATAAGAGATGTCTTTCAAAAACATGCACCTGAGTGTAAGGGTTAAACGGTGCAATATAAATAATGCTGATGCTTATTCTGACAATCTCTTAAAATCATCTTTTAGTCAGTTCAACATCCTTCCTGCATAATTAACAGTGCAAACAACAGAGAATGTGAAGCATGCTGACGTAAGACTTGAACTTGCTCATACGCTGATATGAAAATCTGATGGGGGAGTGTTTTTTTTTTTTCTTTTATTGTGAGAAAGAAAGATGGTAAGAGTGCGAGTGGGAGCTTGGGAAGAACAGAAGTGAAGACGTAGAGTCAGTCTTGTAAAGAAAAGAGAGCCAAGACGTTATTGAAACATCCAAGGCCGCGTTCAGTCTAGCATGGGCCTATTTACACTCACCACTGCTGAATGGATTCATCCTCCAAATCTCTAGAGGAAGGAAGGAAGGAAGTGAAGAGCAAGAGATTGAGATGGGGAAAAAAAAGATTAATAAGAACATATCCAAGGTCTGCATCTTTACATGTGTGAGAGTTGAGAATCTCCAATGCCTAGCCAGCTGGCAGTAAGTAGTGAAGAACATATGCATGTGGTGTATCCTGTCAAACAAAACCAGCGAGTGAGTCAGCAGCTTGTTTAACAGGTGGCTGCTTCCTGTAAGCCTGAGAGGACTTCTGACAACAAACACGAGTCCAGAGATATCCTGCATTAGACCAGCAGGCTTCCTCAACAACATAAACTGACCAAAGGACACAAACAGTGGCCAGAAAAGGAACAAGTACAAATGGAAGTTGTGGGAGAGTGGCTGCGCTCGTAAAAAAGATGTGATTTTAAAAGAGTGCAGTTATATAAACCAACTTGTTATTCTACTCCTGCCAAGGACTCGTATTCAGACAAAGCTACTGTTTATCATCCCTTAGTCACAGCTGCGTGTAACCCAATCCAAGGGTTTTCAAACACTGTTATGCCACATATATATATATAAATATATATATATATATATATATATATATATATATATATATATATATATATATATTAGATAGAGATTATAAATATATATAATGGCCGTTGAAGCCTAAATGGTTTTTGTAATAAATTCTATCTTGAATCAAATGTTTTTTTTCTAAAGCTGATTTCAGCAATGTCTATTTGATGCATTTCTCATTTAACACAATAATGACCTTAAATGATCTTTTAGGGATATATACACACATACATCAATGAATCCTGGAAAAAAGCATCACTGTTTTCAAAATATTAAGCCGCAAAAATGATTTTGAACATTGATAAGAACTATTATAAATAATTGAGCACCAGTAATAACTGATAATTGAGCAGCAAATCAGCATATTAGAATTTTATATGAAGGATCATGTGACACTAAAGATCATGTGACACCTGGAGTAAATTGAAAATGCTGAAAATTCAGTTGCCATCACAGGACTAAAGTACTTTTTAAAATATTTAAATAAAAGAACAGTTATTTTAAAGTTTAATAAGCATTCGCAATGACCAGCATCTGATGAATTTACTGTATTTAAAGCATTTTTGATCAAATAAATGCAGCCATGGTAACCAATCGTAAAAAAAATCGTAAAAATCGCACTCCTCAAACTTTAGTGTATACTTTTCCATATAACACTAGTGTATATTCTCAAATGCCATACCTATTTTGCAATCAAAATTCTATGCAGTCTACTGTGAAATAGCCCAGCAGACAAAAAATATTTTTTTCTGTATTTGGCAGTTTTCCAGGTTTCTATAAAATCATCAGAAGCATTTTGTTTGCAACAAGTAAACTATAGTAGACATTCTTGTGTACACTGCATGAACCTGTGAGAAGTGAAAGAGATTACAATGGATGAAATAACTATTTGTCAATCTATTTGGTCCTGTCAATCACATGTCAATCAGACAGACCTTTCTTGACTAAGTGGGCATCTCTGGGCCAAAATGAGCTCCAATGTTGATCAAACAATGTCAAAGGTCTAGCTGCATGCAAATTTCCCATTTATCCTTCCATAACATCATCTCAGCAGATAATCTCAAATGTTTAGAGGGTGTGTTTATTCCTGGGAAGCCAGTTAACTTACTTTATGGTTGTAAAGAGGTTCATGCAAATCTGACACCTCCTAATTGACCAAAGGAACGCCTAGGGCAGTTTCACCAGGTTCAACGTACCAGACATCGAGACCATAAAAACAAGACTGTAACGGTTCATGTTGGGGAAGCGCTGACGAAGGGAAAAACCACCCCAGACAAGACACAGAGACAAACCACAAGGTGTTTAGAAAGGAACATTGTGCTCTTAAGTGATGGCCAAGATCGTTCCCTGCAGTATTGCTGGTAAAGGCTATTATTGCGAACTGATGGCCTCTTATCAAATAGACCACATAAGGCCACACCAGTGTGTCCAATCCAGTGTTATTGAGGCATTACCAGGCAAGGTCTTTCCCTCACCACAGGAATGAGCTACAAGCTTCATAAATATGAGTCTCCCTGCTTATTTTGCATGACATTCACGCTGAGAGATGTGTGGAATTCAAGTTCCGCGTTTTAGTCCAGATAACAATACCCTGAGGCTTTCTGATAAAGATACTATGGGTTGGAATAACAGGATCCATAGAGCGTTTAGGGAATTGCAGGCAAGAGCGCAAACATATACAGACGTAAATGTATTGTTAAGTAGGAGGACACCTATGGATCAAGGTCAAAAGGGGGCACAAAGTAGCAGACAGGCCGGCAGCCAACTCAAACAAGGAAACGGGTTGTCCAACCACCCTGCCAGCATCTGACCACCACATATGCACAAAGAGGAAATGAACAATGGTTTAAATGCACTTTCAATTGAGTTATGCTACTTAGCCCAGCCAATTCTGATGGGTTTCCCCTCAGTCCGCAACTCATTTTTGTCCAGATTCCCTCCAAACAAATCTCTAGACTCATTCGGCTGCAAAGCAACATGAGAAACATTCAAACCAGACTAAATAGCTCAGATATGTCAGGAAGCAGGCTGAGAAAAATGTGAAGAAATGCCACAAATTACAACCTTGGGAGCATGAATGTGAAAAGATAGAGGGCCCGACCTTCATTTAAAACGTGGCATTAGTCCCATGTGTTTGGGTTAGTGCTAAAACAAGAGATATCTCCTGGATCCCTTATGAAGATAACATGATGTCTTGTGCCAGGAAATGATGTGTTTTCCAGTTGACGGCACAGTTACGGTGTTAAAAACAAGTGCTAGTGCTGAAGTCATGGATATTTTGAATGTCAACACAGTCCCGTATTACGGGCACTCAAATGAGTTTATGGTGAAAACGAGCAATTACAAACTGCAATGTTTGTGTCAAAACCTTGTCACAACATTACTACTACCCTCACTCTAAAATTCTGGTAAATATTCACACTTTCTAGTAAGCTCTTTGTCAAAAACAAGGACTGATTCACTCTTCAGTGTTCATTACGAGTGTTTACAGTGTACCTTCATTAAAAAACATTGCAGTTACATCTAGTTCTGTAGGCAGCTATCTGGAATCAACAAACTGAGGAGATGAGAATATGCATGCGCTCACATAGTTGTGTTGATTGCGTGTTAAGTTACTATCAGTGTCTGTGTCTGACTGGCTGTGGCGTGTATATTAGCTGCATTTGTCAGGATAGCTCCAGATGGCCTGGTGTTTTGTCTAAGGGGATTAGGATTATCTTGTAGACTCACAAGACGAGTTTAAGAGCGATCACACTGCCTCAGACTACGCAGACCTAATCCAAACTCTTCAGAAAAAGTGGGAGCTACATAGTGGACTAGACCACAATTCATGCATGTCATCAATTTCTTCATCAGCATAGTACTTCATTTGACTGCACAACGTTATTTTAGTTATTTTTACATTTTGAATTGGATTTTATTTTAATATTTTCAGTTATGATGTCAATTTTAGTTTAATTTTTAGAATTTTTGTTATGCGCACTACCTAGTGGACCTTTCTTTTCAAGCGCTCAAATCATTTGCATATGCACTGTTGTCTGCACGGACACAAAAATCTGGCTGCACGCAGAGTGTGCGCGCAGACGTCAGAGGACTGTGTTGATGATGACGAAAATTACATCACACGGACTGTCCATGAGTTGGAGCGGAACACAGACAACGGAAGTATACTTTTGGCATAACCAGGCATACTCTGTCCGCTCAGCTCACACGTGCGCCTTTAATGTTTTTGCTAGGGCTGCAATGATTAATCGCGATTAATCGCAAAATAATTGCAAAATAAAAGTCTGTGTTTACGTAATATATATGTGTGTTCTGTGTATAATAATTATGTGTATATATATATATATATATAAATACACACACATTCATGTATATATTTAAGAAAAATGTTATATTTATATATAAAATATTTATGTTTATATGTAATATAAAATATATATATAAATATATATTTAAATATATAAACTTTATACCTGTATGTGTGTGTATTTATATATACATAATTATTATACACAGAACACACACATATATATTACGTAAACACAGACTTTTATTTTGCAAACGATTAATCGCGATTAATCATTGCAGCCCTAGTTTTTGCACTAATTAGTTTGTCCACAATGTGTAAAAAATACTGGTCTGGGCTGTTGTTCCACAGTCGAAAAAAACTGAAATGTTTTTTGGTTAAATGCCTGAAAAAAAGGTCTGTGGTAAACTAGACAATAGAACGCTATTAAGGCCCTGATATACTTCAAGCGAAGTTCTTTTTTGTTCTTCATTTAGGGGTAAAACGAAGTTCAAAATACGTGAGCAGCGATATACTGTAATCTAACATCTGATGCCGCCCACCCACACTGCTGAGAGCGACTGTTAGATGAATATGTAAAAATGTTATGCACTTTCCTCTCAGTAACAAAATAACAAAATCGAGAAACTAGCAAGGATTTTTTAATAAAGCATAAGAAAAGCATCTGATCATAGCAACGTGGATATGTTTGTTTGCACAAGCTCTGTAATCTGGCACTCCAGTAAAGTCACTTCGCGTTTATATTATTACACTTTATAAAATTGATTGCTTAAAATCAAGCAGCTTTACTGTATTAAACAATAAACAGTGTCGTTCTCTCATTTCATCAGAAGTACAACTTCGTTTTCTACAATAAAGCAGCTCTCCAGTGTTCATGTTTTCACCGTTTTCACTCACGGACGTCTGACTACAGACTCGAGAGGAGAATTTAATAGGTTGTTTGCAATCACGCGGTTCTGGTGAAGCGCGAAATACCGGTGGAGGGCAAGCAGTGAAAATTAGAATGGAAGAGATGGAGAAAAGTCCTTTCTGTGTTGGTTTAGAAAGCTATAAACAGAAAATCACAACATATGTTGGACGTGATCATTATGTTATGAAGATGAGCAACTTTTCCACTGAATTGAAAGACTTTCCTGCTATCGAGGAGGTAGATATAGAGAATGTGAAGCTGCCGTCAGGCCGCGTTCAGGTCTAGTCTGGGTTTGTTTATATCGCGCTGTCTTTCTACTAGTGAAGTTAGGGCAGTATTTTTGATTTTCTGTCGCGATTGTGAAAAATGTCGCCATTGTAGGTCATGCTGAATCAAGAATTGCAACAGGAGCTCACGTCATCGTTCAAAAAACAAAACAAAAAAACTGGATGGTGTAATACAATTTTCACATTTTCTACGTGTAAAAACGCACTAAGGGAAACAGGCTGAGGAGGTGAGGGGAAGACGCCGTATATCAAATCTAATAATGTCACTGCTTTAACCCACTCCATATCACTCAATAAAATAATCACATAGCTGAGTTTTTGAAAGTGTTGTCTTTGTTGTTGAATCGACTTTTGTCAGGTTGTTAAACATTTATTATGGACATTTTCTACCATATGATGGCTGAAGCAAAACGCTATTAAAAGGCGACAACTTTTAAAGTTAAAAAACGATATAAATTATAAAAAACGGTATATGTAAACGATATAAACAACTTCTGGGTTCTCGATTGTATTGATTTGAGCAACCATGAATGACGCAAAACATACAAATTGAGTTTTTGATAGGATTCCTATATAGAAAAATCACTCCCTGCCCTCCAGACTCATTCGCGCCGCTGCTGTGACGTCATGGGCAAACAACCCATTGGAAAAGATTTTCCGAGTAAAAGAAGGCGGAGCCTCAGCGCACACCTACCTTACATATTGTCCATGGACCAATGGTAGTACGAAGGTGTTTACCAGCCGAAGCAAACTTTCCAGAAAGCTCGCTTTGGCATGATGTTTCGAACATCCAAAACGAACTCCAAACAAACTTCGAACTTGATTTTGTTCAAAATTACGTCACATCAGTTTGTTCTTCGATTTCGTTTGAAGTATATCGGGGCCTTCACAGCCTCGTTGTGTTTATAATCACACACTTGCAAACTATTCTAACTCGAATTTCAGGGAAAATATTTTTTAAATAAAGACTGAATGGGTTGCCGGAAGCTTAGTGATGGTGACATTGAAGCCATGCAACTATGGTGTAGTTTGTTCATAGCCAAAGTTTAGCTTTTTACTTCTGCCGGCTGTATTAAGGCTTTATAAAAGCTGTTAATTTGTGAAGATAATCAATGAACAAAATGTGTAAGAATCAAACTTTTGTTGGTCAGAGAGCTTATTTTCTGCTATGATCCAAAAGCCAATGGAAAAATCCTATTGGGTTTTTGTCGAGGGAATACCAACATAGCATACCTATAATGCCTTAAATGCTGGCTAGGTAGGCAGCTCACTAGGTTTTGAAACACATCACACCAGAAAGCACTGCATTCTCAACCCATTTTCAAAATAATTTTGGGTTGAAATCAGGATATTAAAACCTTTCAGATGTAATCGCACATACACGCATAAATAAATACAATGAAAGCTATACACACCTGTCATTAATAACTACAGAGTTATAGTAGAGATTGACAAACACAAACATTCTTGATGGTGCCTAAACTTCTGAAAACACACATACGGTTCACTGTCAGGTCACAGTACAACAGGTTAAAAGGCATGTTATCAGCGTTCCGGTTTATGCAATGCATTATATACCTTAACTGACACTAATTCTCCACAGTGAGGGAAGACGGTGAGCTTGAAGCGCAGTCTGCCGCATGGCTATTACTAACTCCAACACAAAGCTGACCTCTGGTAAGGATTGGGTGTACAGACTGTTCCACTGCACTCCAGAACAACATGATTCATTCTCTACGCTATCATTACTGCAAGAGAGTGAAAATGAGAGACAGAGACAGATAGTGGAGGGAAAAACGAGAAAAGCTGAGAGAGAAGAGAATATGAAGGCATGACCTCCCCATTTAAGCTGATATTTAGGTAATGAAGGGGAAAGGTAAGAGGAGAGGGGGAGTATCAGAGAAAGTGAAGGAGAGAGTGAGATAAGACGATGAAAGGAAACCGAATCACGCATGTCGGTTGGGTTTCGAAGGTTACCGAACCTTGATGGGGGCCAGCGGAGGGAATGGACTGTGTCTAACCGTGACCCTCATTGGCTTCACACAGATACAGGTCCCTCACCAACACAGGGCACTACACAAAGGCTGAATCCCAATTCTCATACTTGCAAAGTACAAACTAATATACACTACCATTAAAGAAATTAATACTTGTATTCAACAAATATGCATTAAATTGATCAAAAGTGGCAGTAAAGACACTAACAATGTTACAAAAGATTCTATTTATACCTTAAAAAAAAAAAAAAAAAAGTTTCATGGTTTCCATGAATATTAACTGCAAAACTGTTTTCAAAATTGATAATTTTTCTTGAGCTCCGAAACAGCGTATTTAAATTTCTGAAGGATCATGTGACACTGAAGACTGGAGTAATGGCTGCATCACAAAAAAAAAAAAAAAAAAATACACTTTAAAATATATTGAAATAGAAAAAGGTTATTTTAATTTGTAATATTTCACAATATCACTGTTTTTACTGTATTTTTGTTCAAATAAACGGAGCCTTTGAGAGCATAAGACAATTTTAAAATTAAAAAAAAAAAAAAATCTTACAAACCCCACTTTTTAATACTTTTGGGTTTCAATACTTTTTAACAGTATTGAAACCAAAATAATACTGTATGTGGTATTGTATAGTATATATGAGTATGAAGTACTAAAACATAGTGCAATGTCATAAAATTGTGTATCAATATAGCATCAGAAAACCAATCATTTTGGGTGTCAAAAATCAAGTCCAAAAGAAATGGTACACAACTGTACAACTTTCGTTGTGTTATTATCTGGGTCAAACTAAACTTAATCTAACAGATATGAGTTGGCTGATATGGGTTTTTCATTTGTCTATATATATATTCAGATCAAAGTAGCCAATGTCAATATAATGACAACAAATGACACATACAAAATGGCCAAAATTGAATGAAAACAAATACTTTGCACAATATTTACAAGTAATCCAAAAAGGGCCAGATATTAAGTAATATGGATAGTATGTGAATTGGGGTTCAGCCTTGGGATTCAGAGCACACTTTCACAGTTCTTTGCAATCATGATTTTCTATATGCGTTTTAAATGGGCTATTGAAGATCTAAACACGACTGAAAATAACAGGATAATTAAGCAAACAAACTTGACCCAATTCTCCAGTTCTCAGCGTGGCTTAACTTGGACTATTTAAGCATTACATCAGTTGGTTTTCTTTTATTCAAGAATCAGAGGTTGGGTGGGAGAGTGGGGAACAAAAGAGAATCAACTCAACAATAGTATAAACTGGTTAATCATCCCAGTGTGAGGTAAGCAAATATTCTTGCATAACGAACAAACTGCATTAAATATAACAAAAGCAAGCTAAGCGTTGAACAAACATTAAGAACATTGTAGGGAAGTTTCACTCACTATTGTAATATGTGCTCACAAAGAAATGTGCTGGTTGCTCTTTTTCATGCGATTACATGGGGGGGAATGGGGACTGAACCGTAAACATGGTCCACATGATATTGGACAGCACAAAGTTATCACTGAAAACATAAATGTAGAACAAAAGTCACATTAATTGTCACTGAATAAAAAATGCAAAATGTGCAGTGGTCAGACTACTAAAACAGAGTTCAGTTGTAAGATTTTATGAAGTAAACAAACAGGTCTTCAAAAACACTGTCAGATGACATGCAAGGTCAACAAACACGAGTTGACTGTCATTTGTCTTTGTTCTTTTTCCATTCACTTTCATCCTTGAGAACTCCCTGATCTAAATGCGCTGTTACCCGTCAAGAGGAAGCTCAGCTGACCCACTAAGACTTTCCCGCCAAGCTTTGGACTCTCGCAGAGCTAAAATAAAACTCACATTCACACACACACACAAGGATGAGAGGCTGCCTGTAACCCCCCTTATACCAGAATCACAGGCACTCGCTCAATCCAAATCAGTGACCCAAATCAGTGCAAATGTGGGGCAGCCACTAACAGGCACTATGTAAACACTCTCCCTTCCCGCTATTGTATGCGTTATGTATATTTAGCCTGGACAGGGAGGCTAATGAGTGTTATGTTGTGAACTTGAACTGAAATTCCACACTGAAGTAGATACATCGACATGGAGCAGGGATCAAAAGAGAGGGAGAAAGAAAAATGAGGTAGCTTGCGGCCCACAGCCAAGTATTACGAAGTTGTGCAGGTATTGGTGGCTAGTCGCCCAAGCAACCCTGATGATTTCATGCTACAAGTTTTAACGACTCATTTGATTAGATAATAAACACAGATCTGTTCAGATGAGTCATTTAAATTATAAAAAGCACTTTAATTACATTTACATAATTTATGCAGTGAAAGATCATGCTGTAAAAGTCTTGAAATAAAAACACTCAGACCAAAAATCAAATGCAGTTGAATCAAATGTGAAGGATTAATTGCAATTTATAAACCTCATGATGTTCCAAACTCACTCTTTCTTTCATGGAACTGAAAAGATGATATTTTGAAGAATGTTCACGCTGCTCTTTTCCATTAAAAGCTCCAGCAGAAAACATAAAACCATATGACTCATGCTATATTCCAAGTCTTCTGATGCCATATTATATGATTTATTCATTGTATGGATAAGAGCTGTGTGCACATTCTTCAAAATGTCTCATTTTGTGTTCCACAAAAGAATGAATGTGTTTGGAAAGGCATACGAGTTTTGGATGGACGTTGTCACAGAAAAATCAAAGGCACTGGGAATCCTGAGGAAAGAACGTCCACATAAGCTTAAAGTCATAGTTATGTGCTGACCCGAACTGATCAGACGATTATATAAATGTAAGACTTCCAAATAAAGTCCGGGCATCAGATTTAATTATGAAAAAATAACCTCCGTTCTTGATCAGCAGGGAAATATGTGATCCAGTAATCCGACATCGGCAGTGATGTATTTTGAGTTCAGTCAGTACAGCCAAAGAGGTTAGAAAGGCTCACCGCAGTGTGGTTTAAAAGAGCACCAGTCGTGGTTAAAAAGTGCACCACTCAGACAAAACAGCAGCAGGGAAGACATCTGTCCAGTGCAAGAATCCAAATCCAGACATTAGCCGTAACCCCTGGTCTGTGGCAGATGGGAAAAACCATCAATCCATGTGTCTAAACATCACAGACCCTGAAGTGTGTTCTGCTACTCCACAGGCAAAGTTGAGGTATCACTGGTGCTCGCTGCAAACCAATCAATCTGAAAGCACCTTCTTATATTGATCTGAAAAATACATTACGAGCCCTTTGTTTCTTTGGTGCATCTGTGAGCTTGACCCCAATAAGCCCTATCAGAGCTGGGGAAGTGGATGCTATAGTACAGGTACCTGCCTGTCACTGACATTTTGATGTTCGGTAGGGTTTGTGACCTGATCTGTGGCTTGCTCTGCTTTTCTCCTCTTGCGGACTTGATAAAGATGGTTTTTGGACTTCTGGTGTGCTGGAGGTCAGGACAGGTTAAATGTTAGCATTTTTATTCTTGTTGTAAGATATTCGAGAATGCACTGGTTTGACCAGAGCAGAAACGTACCTGTCCATTCCAAGTCCCCGATGATCACCTTTTCGCAGAGATCGCACATGTGATGACTCCGTTTGTTGCGAGACTCCACCCCCTCAGTTCTGATTGGCTGTGTAGATGGCTGCTCTCCCTGGAACGGTTTCAAAAGGAGATGCTTTTTTAGTCTCCTCTCTTTAAAAAAAGAAAGAAAAGCAAACAAACGCCACTAAAAATCACTGACAGGAAATTAGCAACACAAACTATCATGCAGAACCTCCACGACTGGGTTCAGAAGACAAATCATGATCAGTGGGGGTGTAAAGGAGACGTTATTTGTCAACTAAACAAGAAAGGAAACAAGTCAAACCTTTTGGAGGCAGTCCAGGATCTTTAAAGCAGGAGTAAGTACCGTAGTCTCCCAATTGGTCACATCTGTCACATCCAGACCATATACAGGAGGCACATTGCTAGCAGGTCCTGAAGATTTGGAAGATAAATTGACAAAAGATGACACTGATGAAATAGCATCTTGATTAAACTTGCAGAATAATCAAGGTGCAATGTAATGGTGCGAACACAGCGGATGTTCTCAGACTAGATCTAATTGAGAAAAGTTAATGTTACACCTTACGCTAATGATTAAATTACTTTCCATTGGGGGAAAAAATAACCATGATTTACTACTTGCTAATTGGTTGTAGGGAAAGGGGCTTTCTCATTATAGAGAGCATCTGATTGAGCAAAACATCTGTTCAGTGCAACATGACTGATCAATATTTTTGTTTTGTTTTCCTGGAAGAAAAAGACTGTAAATTATATATTAAAAGTGAATTTAGTTTAATGCATCCTTTTACAAT
The DNA here is from genome assembly GCF_018812025.1 of Megalobrama amblycephala. Taxonomy (NCBI): domain Eukaryota; kingdom Metazoa; phylum Chordata; class Actinopteri; order Cypriniformes; family Xenocyprididae; genus Megalobrama; species Megalobrama amblycephala. The sequence goes on from NC_063052.1 coordinate 4,968,980, forward strand.
GAAACAGAAGTAGCAACAACTTTTCTTCCATAATGTGACGTACAGCCGAGCAGTGCTGGTACGCAAAGTACGCAAGTTGTGTAGGGCCCCCGAACCACCAGGGGGCCCCCTTCCCCTTTTTGATTTTGGCTCCCAACAATTATGAAAACATGTCGTCGCATTCCATTCCATTATTTCCTTTAAAGCGGAGCACTGTCTCCCTTCCTAAATACCGTTCAAATCAGTCTAATCATGTAACGTGGCAGTCGTAATTTACGGTCTAATGTCGGACGTGCTCGATACTTTTAAAAAAAAAGAAAAGAAAAAAGTTAAATGCTTATTGAGCTGCGAAGGAGACGCTGTTCCCCAGGCGGCTCTCTATGCGCCTGATCCGAGACATTGAGAAACATGGACAAGTATAGGCTTACTTTGGACTTCGGGTGTGCGCTTAAACGGACAAATACACACAAAAATGTGTCAAAAATGTCCATCTTAGCAGGTTTCACTTAAAGGGATAGTTCACCCAAAAATGAAAATTTGATGTTTTTCTGCTTACCCCCAGGGCATCCAAGATGTAGGTGACTTTGTTTCTTCAGTTGAACACAAATAATGATTTTTAACTCCAACTGTTGCCATCTGTCAGTCAAATAATGCGAGTGAATGGTAACACAATTTATAAGAGTCAAAAAATATGCTTAGACAAATCCAAATTAAACCCTGCGGCTCGTGGCGGCACATTGATGTCCTAAGACGCGAAACGATCGGTTTGTGCGAGAAACCGAACATTATTTATATCATTTTTTACCTCTAATACGCCACTATGTCCAACTGCGTTCAGCACTCGGTTAGTGAGGTCTGATCGCGCTCTGACAGCGGAAGTAATGTCTCGCACTCATTGAAGTATATGCGTATATGCATCAATGTGCCGTCACGAGCCGCAGGGTTTAATTTGGATTTGTCTAAGCATATTTTTTGACTCTTATAAATTGTGTTACCATTGACACCCATTATACAGCTGACAGACGGCAACGGTTGGAGTTAAAAATCATCATTTGTGTTCTACTGAAGAAACAAAGTCACCTACATCTTGGATGCCCTGGGGGTAAGCAGATAAACATCAAATTTTCATTTTTGGGTGAACTATCCCTTTAACCCTTTCACGTATCAGTTTAAAATATTCTAGCTGACTCCCCCTAGCACTTTTTTTCCTCTGCATGGTACAGCTCGCTTAAACAGTACCACCTCAATTGAGGTTCCAAGTGAGCCGTACCGATACTAAAATGTGACATGTAAACACTGCAAATCACTGACTGGTCAGAGAGAATCGTCACTAACAGTGTCGTTGGATTTGCGACACTAGACACAGTAGAAGTATTTTGTTTTGCCATCAGCCTCCTTTGAAACAAACTTCTTAGTCTTGCAGTGAAAAACATCCACATGCCAAGAATCAAGAACACCATTCCATAGATAGGCTCCATTGCTCCTGTGTTGTGTGTTTGTTTGTGTGGCGTTTACGATAATGTCACGGCAGTAGAGGCATCGCAACTACAACAATCAGTCTATAATCCCACCCACTTTGAAGCAGTACTAACTGCAAACAGAGCCAAAGCGAGCTGAGCTGGGCCATACCATGCAGTGGAAAAGCATACGTTTAATTTAAACATACAATTTACAACTGAACAATTAACGATTAAAAATGTCAAAGAAAAGAGGGTGGAATGGGAGAAAATATGTCTGGTTATGCAGTGGTGCAGTGAATCAGTATAGAGAGAAGCGGGGAGGGCGTGTAGCAGCCTGAACCTGCTGAATCACTGCTGCTCGATAATCTCCAACAGCATTCTGACACTGTCAGCTGAGACGACCTCACTCTGCCTCCCTCAACGCTATTGATCCAGCAGACGTGCACAGATAATGAGAGGCCCATACGTAACATACATGCAAAGTTAAAAAACAAAACAGAAAAAAAAGAAAAAAAAACCTGCAGTAAAGATCAGGAGCATTAAGTTATTCTGGTCAAAAAAAAAGAAAAAGAAAAGAAAAAAGTAAAAATAAGTCTCTACAGGGTATGTTGTTCTGGTCCCTAGATATTGTTATAGGACATTTTTTCTCATGATCTGAGGCATCATTCATGTCTGTAGAGCAAACGGTATGGGACAAGTTGAGTCCTGAAATTAATTATTTATGGTTGTGGCCTGTTCAAATAACCCAACCTAATGCTTGGATTGGTGAGAAACACTTTGTTCAGAACTTGTTAAAAAACAAAAAAACAAAACAAAACAGTGAACATGTTTTCTGAAACTTACTTTACTTCACATATGCCTTTGAGACAAAAAAAAAAAAAGCACATGCCTTTGAGATAAAGTCATACATTGCAAGTAGTAAAGTCACACTTGGCTGCCTGGAACACAGAGACACTAATTTTAAAAAACGGTCTACCAGCATTAAAAAAAAAAAAAAACAACAACTAATCATTGCCTTAAAATGAGAGATCATGACCTGCTGTCAATGCTTTACTCAAATCCTCTCACTTCCTTTATTACACACAATGGGAACATTATCTACATCAATTATAGGTTAAACTCCTCAAAACAGGAATAGAAATGATATAGGAAAAGTACAAAAAGGTTCCATTAGCAAAATTCTTTCTTCTCTGATCTTGGCTGTCTGATGCTGCACTAAACTGAACCATTTCATACATAACTGTGACCATATCATTTTAAGCCAATATTAGACTGTCAGTCTGTTTTGAGCTAATACTGAAAATCAATAAAATGACACATTTCTGTGCGCAGTACAGTTGTGGCACCACTTTTCAAAAGCTTTTTACCAGGGCTTGACATTAACTTTTTTGTTCACCAGCCATTGTGGCTAGTGGTTTTCCAAAGTTACTAGCCACTCAGCATTTTCACTGGCCACAATTTTGACTGATACAATGGGGGAAAACTGCCATTGGACATTTTTAATATCATCTCATAGTTTGGCAGCAGGTATATTAGGCTGCTGTCACTTTAATACCCGACTCCATTATTCTGTTACAAAAACACGCTCTTTCTCAACTGTTTACGTTCACCTAAAACATAACTGACTGTTATGTGAATACTCGTCAAGACCAGCATTTTGACATTATTTTGTGTATTTGACCGTTTAAGAGCAATAAGCAGTGAAAAAGAACTCAGTTTAGTACTGAGAGGTGGCTTTGTGTGTGCACACTTTGTATGTGAGCACAAAATCTGCAGGAATGAGTAAAATTATGTGCAATATGCGCAATCCCATGCCAAAATTCAAGCCCTGTAACACCAACAATGTTCATCCGGAGCAAATGAAATGAGTGAGGGGAAGTGGGTTTGTGTGTCAACTCGATGTCAAAGAGATGAGAGCGTAAAAACCACAGCTGGTATCGTGTATCTATTCTGCAGAAAATGAGTATTGGAAGCATTTTAGATATCACAGTATCGATATGTATCGAAAAGTCAATATTTTTGGCAACATTGCACTTAGTTTACCATTACAGATGCATTTTTAAAATTATATATAAAATTCAACCCGCCAAAGTGTCTGGTAGGTGTGACTGTGTTACACGCCACTGCTGAAATCCACCCGCATTTGGCGGATGACTTGACTTTAATTTGATCCAAGAAAGCCAACTGTGGTCAGTAAAGTGTCACAATGACCAATTGAGGTGGTTAGGCTCATGATGTAGACATAAGCAGTCAAAATTTTCCTGCTGTGATAACCGGTTTCGAAGAGGCATCTTTCTGTCATGATATTTTTAGAGCCTCCATTTTCAAACACTGTCTAGCTAAACTGTCAAACTACTTTGAAATGACATCCTATACTTACAAATGTTTGTTTTTCTTTAAGGTAATGTTAGAAAGCTGACAAACACATACTGAATATGCATTTTTTTGTGATAAAGAAACCTGACAACCCACTGGGTTAACAAAAAATTAAAACATTTTCCCAATTGTTAGCCAAGTAACACTAAGCCCTTTCCTAACAAACATGATTTCTTGATTACGAAACTGCCACACTTATAACTGCTATTATAATTTTTGCTGTAGAAGACCTCTAAGAGATTACAAGAACTCCAGCATAAAAGGACATGATAGAAGTAACAGTATTTAGATGAGCCACCATTTCACAAGGAGACTGCTGACAATATCATCCAGCCCTCACACCTGTTTGCCTGAGGCGAACATTACGCAAGTCCAGAACTGTCACAAAGAGAAACGTACTTAAAAACTTCTTTAAAAAAAAAAAAAAAAAAAAATGAAAGAATGCTATTAGCTAAAAAAAGACTATGCAAAAAAAAAAAGCTTATTTTGCATAAAATGCAAAGTACATAAGCACTGAACATTGTTTGTAACCGTAGTTAAATGTTTATCGCAGAAAATTAAATTCTTTGCCAAACAGTTCCTCCCTGTCTGACAAAAAGGAACTGACAGTTTCTAATTTAACCCTTGGCCAATCATTGGACTGACTCCAAATGCAGTTTAGTTCCTTATCACCCTCTGTTTGGTTTAAATTAGAGTAAACCCAGATGATAGTATTACATAATGCAGAAACACAACAACATCCAGAATATTAAACAAGACACAGTAAAATAAATCTAATAATAGGCATTTAAAATCCTGAATGGCTATCAAAGAGTAAAATGTATCCATTACAAAAAAATGAATAAATTATTGAAATACATAAATACAATTTCAATTGACTTTTTTGTTTGTTTCTAACAAAACCTTTTTGTCAAAAAGAAAAATTGAGTTTCAATGCTAACAAAAGACAAATCCAGTTTATAAATAAATAAATGTATAAATTATATGACTTTAATTTAGTCATTAAAGGATTAGTCCACTTTTAAATAAACTTTTCCTGATAATTTACTCACCCCCATGTCATCCAAGATGTTCATGTCTTTCTTTCGTCAGTCGAAAAGAAATTAAGGTTTTTGAGGAAAACATTCCAGGATTTTTCTCCATAATCGATTTTAACAGCTACCAACAGGTTGAAGGTCCAAATTGCAGTTTCAGTGCAGATGAGTAATAAGGGTCTTATCTAGCGAAATGATCGGTCATTTTCGGAAAAAAATACAACCGTTTATGCTTTATAAACACAAAACATCGCCTTGAACGTACTTTATTTCCGCATTCTTCAAAACGCTTACGCTGAATGTTCTACGCCTTTCCTATTCTACGTATGGAACGAACGTGGCACCAGTTTCGTTTTTTTCAGTAAGTAGAATAGGGAAGGCGTAGAACATTCAGCGTAAGCATTTTGAAGAATGCGGAAACAGTACGTTCAAGGCCATATTTTGTGTTTATAAAGCATAAACGGTTGTATTTTTCTCGAAAATGATGGATCGTTTCGCTAGATAAGGCCCTTATTCCTCATCTGGTATCGTTTAAAGCCTTTTGAAGCTGCACTCAAATTGCAATTTGGACCGTCAACCTGTTGGTAGCCATTGAAATCCACTATATGGAGAAAAATCCTAGAATGTTTTCCTCAAAACCTTAATTTCTTTTTGACTGAAGAAAGAAAGACATGAACATCTTGGATGACATGGGGGTGAGTAAATTATCAGGGAAAGTTTATTTAAAAGTGGACTAATCCTTTAAAGCATTATATGATATTCTAGTGAGCATTTTATTTCATAAAATGTATTACAATGATGATTTATCTTCTGCAAAGATATCCCAGCAAAAAGCCTGAAAGCATTCATTATGTTAATGATGTCTTAGAAAGCCATGCATTAAATGAGATACAGACAGCTTTAAAGGGTTAATTCCTTTTAATTTACATGTTTTGCATTGGCATCAATTGCACAGGTGTTCCTGCACACAAGAGATCCCGCGTCCCACTTAGCTGATGTAAAGCATCTCTTTACCTCAAACTAAACTTGCTTGCCATCGCTCCTAATCAAAGACAGTTCTGCAGTCTTTATGCCTGCTATTGTGCTTATCAGAAAAGAGCGGCAGCAGGTGGGCCTGCACAGAGACACCTGGCCAACCTGAGCCATGTGGGGAGTAGAGGACTTTTTTTGTACCTTTTTTACCTCTCTCCCTCTCTCTCTGGGGTACAGAAATGAGAGGGAACAGGGCAACGATGGCCATCTGGGGGTAAACAGATGCTGAACGGAGGGCTTTCCCCCACTCAAAATTCAAATCTCAGTGAAATCTAAGTCAAGTAATCTTGCCAGACTTGAATGGTGGAAAAGACAAGAGAACAAGGGTTTCTAACCACAGAGATCTCAAATATCTGCCTCAATGAGGCGGCACCTCTGCAGCGCACCTCACGGCAGACAGCCGTGTGGCTGCCGCCTTTTGAGATGTGAAAAGACCCTTCGCTCACCAACTGGCAGATCTTCTAGAATCTCCAAAGACATGGGCATCAGGAAACACACTGAACAATTACACCTGCTGCTGTTTGTGTGATAAAAGAGCCTAGGGCAAGAAAGGACGAAGGAGTGGATATGGATGTCAGCACAAGACACCTGTTGTAATGCTGGACAGCTGTAGAACTCTGTCAGTCATTTCTGGACATGCCAAACAGGAAGTGAGGGCAGAGAGATGAAGAGATTGAGTGACCGAGAGACAATCATCAGACATCCAGCTGTGGGTTGTAGCCACCAGGTCAACACCTCAACAGCTGTTTTCACTCCTCTCATATCTTACTCTCATTTACATTTGCTTATATATTACTTGGCCATCTTCAGCTGCAAAGTCTTCCACCATATGCCATCTCACAAGTTCATCAAAAGACGTTCATGGACAAAGGTCCATATGCAAGCGGCTGGTATCCATATTCTTGCGGGAATGTATTTAGAGAGTGTGGGGTGTGTCCTGAGGTGTTCGCAGTGTAAGTGGACACTTTTCTATTTCGCACCTGTCGCGCATCCCGCTCAGGTTTCCCCTATCGTTGACAAAAGGCAAGAGAGTGTTACTTAGTGCTCACGTTGCCTCCATGAGCCGTTGACTGAACTGTTGTCACGGTTACCCCCCAAGCTGCTCAGCCCCATCTCTCTAGGGAAGCGGAAACGAAGCTCAGGTTCATCCTAATCCCGAATTCAGCTGTAACACCGTCAACAGTAGGGTTCAAACCAGCCCAGCTCAACAAGGTAGCGTGCTGACTATTTGAGCTGGCTACTGGCTGCAAATTAATTGACTTATTAAGGATGGCACATCACAAGAACGTCTCTTCCAAACAATTTTTGACTACTCTGAAGGTGATGTTCACTTCACAGCTGTCAGCTTGGGGCAACGAGATCAATATATCGATCTGGTTTATTCATATCAGCTCAGAGTTTGTTTCAATTTACAAACAAAGCCACTGATTGAAAAAGGAAAGAGGAGATGTTGATCGCCCCATAGAGGCCAGGAGGATAATGAACCCAAGTTTGCCCTCAATGAACCCACAGTCCTTATCCCCAAGAGGCCGCACCATAAACTCCAACCTCCTGCCACCCATCTGAATTCCTATCAGTACTCTAATGCCTTCAGGATTAGACCGGTCAGCTGAGGGCCCCATGAGGCCCTGGGATGCGTGGGGTGCAGAGTGAGGGATCAGTTAGGCCACTGACAGGCAGCCACAGAAGCTTAACCAGACCAAAAGCAGGTCAGAGTCCAGCAAAGGTTGGTAGAGAGGTGGGGATGGATGCAAGGGGTTTAGTGAGGACAAAACAACTTTGAGTTGTGATGAATTGAGACCCACTGGCCTGGTGAACCTGAAGTAAGGTAATAAGAGGTGACCCAAGAATTTAAACGCTTCTTAGAAAGATAAGTCCAAGACCGTAATTTCAGGAGCATCTGGACTCCAATGAGCTGGTCTCTACTAGTCACAGAAAATATGGTCTTGGACTCGGACTTGAGTACTACAACATTGGCTTACAGAACTGTTGTAGAGAAAATGTAGAGTTGCCTGCTACTTATCTAATTATTTTCTGACATAATTAAGATGACTAAATGCATTGGTATACTGCATGGACGGAGCAGAAACTCTGCAGGACTGATCACTGATCAAGGCACCAGGAAAAAGCAAAATGCTTCATAAGAACATGACCAAAAGGCTCCTCCTAGCTTAAGCTTAAAGGAGGACACAATAAAGGCAATAGAGGAAGACCGCATTCACAGACTTCTCACCTAATGCCAGCTGCCCTCGTGTGTAGGGTCCAGCCGCATATGGCGGGACACAAAACTATTCTTAATGAGGGCTAGCCACTGTCTCTGCCTAATCTCATTATGGCTAACAGGATTGCCGGTAGCCTCTATAGGGATGGGGAGCAAGGGGTAATCCAGGCCAGGATCTTCAGAAACAGGGGTCAGAATACAAAGGGAATGCCCGTGTTATGTTGGGAAAAATGGTAGAGGTGGTGAAGGCCAAGGACTTCCAAGGTAAAGTGGAAATCAAAGGTAAATCCAAGACATTGGTTTGGTCAGTGTTGTGGTGCAAGCAGGAAGTAGAACAGGAATGAGGAGTGGAATAAATGAAGATAATGCATGTGATAAGGGGGCAAAAAAAACATGTAAACTTGAAAAAAAGCATGTCTAAATGAACATTGTCATTCCAAACCCATATGACTTGTGGAAAACTATTCCACAAATCATTCAAAATGGTATGAACGGTTTGTTTACAAATTGAATAAACGATCTGTTTACAAATTGGACTGTACAAATTCTTGAGTTTAATTCATGCATATTTGGAACAACATGTTGGGTAACAAAATTATTTCATTAATTATTATTTCTGGATGAATAATTCCTTTAAAGCTTGTACACCCAGGATATGATTGCACTATCTGTGTTTTTGTTTTTACATTTTTTGTCTATGCACATACGCATTAGACAGACCGCTGCATCACATCTCACTGTTTTTTCAGTATCTCACTCCGTAAGCATCAAGTTAAAATTTGTTCAACTTTAAAACACTTCTTGAGACCCATGTTGTTTTTGTCCTACTCCTAGCTATTCAGTACACAAGATACACGTCCTGTGTGAACGTCCCCTGTGCCACACACATGCACACATTCCTTTTAACTTTATAGCTTTTATTATACGACCAACTAACATTATTTCACTTGTACACTCTCCATGGTTAAGAAGTGTCTTTTACCTCCTTTCTCTAGATAAACTTCACAACCTGATGTCATTCACCACACACATACACAGCTGTTTAGCCGCTGATTTTGCTGTTGTCTGTTAGGAAGTAAAAGTACAAACTGTTCAGACTGACCGTGTCTTGAAACACCCAAGCTTTACGAGCATTTGATCTTTTATCAACCCAAGGCCAGTAAATACTGAACCCTGAGCCTTGGAATTTTGAGGCTGTCTGTAAGGGAGGGGTAGCCTTCAAACACATACACACAATTTCTCCATGACTGTTTGTGTGTTTAATGGTCTGTGTGAAGTTCATCTCGTTAAAACCAGCTGTGATTACCTGACCATTGGACCATACTGAAATAAAACGGAAAAAAGAGACACACAGCTACAGTAACCTCTGGGGGCGACTGAAGCCAATATACAACAGACAAGCTACGAGTGAAGCCAATATTTAACATCCAGCAATGAATTCAGAATTGAGATGAGTGAACTGTACACTAATAGCGGATGCACTTCCCTAGAGAGTAAGTGTGATCCAAATCGATGCCAGTGGATGCAATGCACTTTGAACTAACACAGCTGCAGTGTTACGTAGCATCTAACAGCAGAGACTGTACCTCACAGACAATTAAACCCTCAAACACTAGGATGGAAAGGGGAGGACAACAAACTCATGTTAAAGGGTGGTGGAGCTTTCATGTCACTCCATGAATTTATTCCAAGGACAATATGGCTGGAATAACCTGAGGTTTGGTTCTTTATGTGAACAAGCTGCCTTTTGAATGTGACCACTGCACAACACCAAGGAAAGAGTGTGTGTTCAGTGAGACTTACTCTTGAGGAATCGGTTGCGTACCCATTTGTTCTGTTTTCGGGCATAGCGGCGAGTCGCCTGCTTGAGAGACTCAACCCCTGTGAGAGATGTAAAAAACAAGATCAATATATGATGGCCATACCAAGTACTGTGTGAAATGTTTGTGGGAGACAACATGTATAAAAAAAAAAAAAAAAAAAAAACAGGCAATGGGTTTACGACACAATTTTAAGTGCTTAATAGCAAAATCTAGAGTACAAAGAAGAGGAAGAGGCAGTTCCATTAAAAGCCTCAACCTCCGCCCCTCTCAATCCACTTCCTTTTCAGTATATCCTCTTACCACTGGTGCCACAGCATATTGGGCTGTCTGTGTACTAAGGCTACACAATTTAGCTAAATTTATCATTCTTTCGACAAATACTGGCATTTGAAATGTTATATTTAAAGGGATGGTTCACCCATGAAAAACACTTTCATGAAGACTTGCTAGGTGGTCCAGGTAATCCTCAATTCTTTATTTTGACAGTCATCTGAGTTTGTGCAATTTTTATTGTGCTCCTCATTCCAAATTAAATAACCTCCATCTACAAAATTCTGGTGTCATCATGTTACGTTAAATTTTACAGTAACCTGTGCCACCAAAACATCTGAAAATATTGCATCATGAGCCCCTTGTGTGCTTGAAGTATGTGCAGATGACAACAGAACAGAGCACCTTGCCTTCAGTTTGAAGCACACAGAATATGAACATGACTATACAGGGGTTTTATGTTCCAAGAGGTCCGGTCTCTATATTTCCTTTCCAGCAGAGGTCCAGACAATAATTTTTTGGAACAGTTATACATTTTCATTGGGGCAAACATAGTGCTTTGTAAAAGAAAAAATCATAGATACTCAAAATAGTCAAAGATGAGAATCTTGGGCCCCAAGCATAGGAGTAATTTGCGGTTGGGACATGTTACCACCATTTTATGCCAGGGTTGACATTGTCCCCACCACTTGTTGAGACATCTCGTGGTATGTATAATACAAATTAAGTTTCAGAGAGTACAGCAGAGTATTAATTAGCAGAGTATTAATTTCATTGGTTTGTATTAAATAAGAGGCAATCTGGTGCTGGATTGTTTATTATTTTAAATCATGCTGAGCGTTTGTTGCCGCTGTCATCAGTGGTGGTGGCTAGTGCACATACAAGCAGGTCAATCTATCGCTAACCATCTATTAATTGCGTTGAAATCAAAAAACAAAATGCACATACAGTCACTGATGAGCATCTTTGTTTTTAATGAGAGAAAAAAATAAAAATAAAAAAAATATGAGGGTGGATTAGAACCCAGAACCCACTTAACAAAAGTTCTACCACCAGACCTTTAGAGCTTACAAACAATAAAAGCAGATCTATGTATTTATTCACCAACGTGAAGAATCTCAGGACTAACAACTTATTTTTTTATAGTGGATGCAAGGATGAAATTATCACATTAAACGGGAGTTTAAAATGGTTGATTTCTGGACATCGTAATGTTATTTACACACACTCCTGTCCCACCCACTTTTTAAAACAAAGTTACACCAATGGAGCCGAGAGCCAAAGCAGCGATGTCTAAGAATTAAAAAAATATATATTTACCAAAAATAGTATTTCTGGAGAAAATATATTATATAAATATAATGTGGTAATAAATATAAATATATTTATATTTATTACCACTGCTATACACTAGCATTCAAAAGTTTAGGGTAAGTTTTAAAATATTTTTGAAAGAACTTTTTTTAATCGTCTGTGAGTAAAGCATTTATTTGAATTACAAATATTTTGTAAAACTATAAACATCTGTCACTTATCAATTTAAAGGTCCAGTTTTTCGTGTTTTTTTGAAGCTTTGATTGTGTTTATAGTGTGCAATATAACATGTGTTCATGTTTCGCGTGTAAAAAAACAGTATTTTTCACATAATTTACTTATCTGTATACCGCTGTTTCCACTGTCATAAAAACGGGCTGATGACTTCCTTGTTCTATGAAGTCCCTCCTTCAGAAATACGTAACGAGTTCTGATTGTGCCAGCGGTTCCCGTGTTGTGATTCGACAGCAGCTTAGCGCTCCTTGCCCGGAAAGGTCACGCCTCTTACCATAACGTGGAGATGCATGCGCTCAGTGGATTATAATTTTCGGGAACCGAGTTAAACATAAATTGTAACCATTGATCTCTAAGTACAGCGTCCCTGGGAAGGCCAAACAAAGGTGATTGGACTGCGGGATGAAAATAACAGCGTTTCGACGACATAGCGACAAACACACTCTACAAACGCAACTCTTGCTCTTCTCAGTGGGAGCGCAACAAGACCACGCCCCCTTTTTTGTGTATTCCTGTGGGCGGAGGTTAGTCAAAAAACTGTTTTAGTGACGTCATTAAAGAAGGAAGTAGAGGGATGTAGTCCAAACTGGCCGTTCGATGTAGGCGACTTCTGTTAAATAAAATATCTCGCTTGGCATTGAACTTTGAGCTTTAAAATTTTACAGATTTTATTTATACTCTAACAACATTACACACTAACTAAAGTTTGAAACATGGGATCACGAAGAACAGGACCTTTAATGCATCTCAGTGAATAAAAGTATTGAACACTAGTGTATATTAAACTGCAGCTTTTTGCTCTTTAATAATCCAGTTGTTAAAGGTGCAGTATGTAGGATTTATGTCCGTTAGAGGTCGCTAGAGGCCTATTCAAAACAAAGGCGTAGCTTGATGACGGCAAATTTGAGCACGGAATCTTGGACATGTGGTCTTCACTTCACAGCTGGTGCAAAAGAATAGGGATAGGGCTCGGGAAGAAATCATGGATGCGATTATTAACGTTATTGTAGTATCAAGCAGAGCAGGACCGAGTGTTGTGGGAGCTGAACAAGGCCGCTGGAGCGATTGCACAACACACGCCTCACGAGGAGTGGAACTTTTATTATGCCACAGTAACCGGCGCTGCTTCCGCTTTTCCGGTCATGAGTATGAGGTAACACAGCTCTGTTTATCATATTAGATACATTTGAGAGTGTTGAAAATGATGTTATAACGTTACTCTGCGCGTTCGCTCGGCAGCTGCTGTGAGACACTGTTGCAAGCTGCAGCAAGATCGATTTTAGAATATCATATTAAATGCTGGATGGCTTGTGTTGATAAATGGCATGCAATTAATTTTAAAACGTATTGTAGGCTGGAGAAAATTCTGTATTGCTGTTACCAAAAATAAAGCTGCATCTGATTATGCTATGTTAGCTACTACTTGACAAAATAGTGTTTTTCTCTGAGGCATGGTAAAGCATGGTACTCGCAAAAAAAAAAAGAAAGAAAATTAGATTTAAACAATAAGACTAAACGTGTTGAGCTATATAACAACAATTCGTTTTCTTACAATAAACGTAACCAAACAGTTGTTCCCTTGCCTATTAAAGCATGTAATATATTAAAGCATCTTTGGTGTTTCCATGGTATTTACAAAATAAACCCGGAAACCGAGGGTATGTATTGTATGTACACAATTGACAGGGTATAATTGTATGACACAATTGACAGGCGACTCCTCACACGTCCCGAAGCCTTGGTTAAAATTGCAATTTTCTCACGATTTACAAATAGTTGGAAACATTTGGGATATTGCAAGTAGTGTAGCTTTATGTCTGACATCTGACATCACTCACCATTTCTGAGAACAAATGACCTATCAGAGCTGTATTACTACCAGGAAAAAATTGTGATTTTAACCTTTATCACCATACGGAAATCTCATTTAGCCAGACAGTGATTCATCTCGAATCTGAATCGTTAAAATATTGATGTCCGGGACACAGTAAACCAGTATTATCATCTTCATGCCCAACTGAAAAGTCACTAATGCTCAGCACTAAACACAAGTGAAACACTCATAAGCTCTCAGTAGACGAGCGGCGTTATGAGTGCTGCAACTTTCATGCTTAGCGCACCAGTAATTGATTTTGACACCAACTCAACTGACTGTCAGAGGGAGAGAGAGCAAGCAATGATGACGTTTCCCTCTCTACAGCCCCTCAGCAGCTGATGACAGACAGAGCGTTCACTCTTAAACGCTGAATGTTTCAGAGTTCTGATCAGAAACCAACACCAGTGCAATTCTCAATCCTCTGCTGAAAATTATAAGACAAAAACCTGTTTTCCTAATAACAGCGCTATCAATCGATCATGCAGGTTATGCAGGTCAATGAAATGAATTACATATCCGTATTTGATGAGAAATGTTCCCAAATGAAGATAATACAAAGACTTTGCTACAGATGAATAAATCATTTAACAGACGACATTACATAAAGTGGCTTTTAAAGTCAATATGTCATTGTCCAGTCCCCAGCCGTACAATTTGTATTGTATGAAGTAGACTTCCCGTCTACACTATTTATAAATTGTTGGTTTGTGTACACGTGTCAGACATAGCATAACCCTAATTAGTATAATCCTAATTAATCATTACCATGATAAAAAGTAATTAATCACAAGCAATTAATCATAAATGTGTACAATACACTTGTCTGAAGGTGGTAGTGATATTTTTGTATTACAATGAAAATGTATTTTAATCACTGTTGGGCAAAGTGTTTTTGCTTCAAATGTGCTGAGTTTGTTCAAGGACTAGTTTGTTTGACTGTTACAAGAAAAAACTGCTTGGAAAAGCATGAGAATGCTTTCAGAATGAGTGTCTGAGATTGTTTGTGCTCTCTTTTGTGTAGTCAGGAACGGTTTCATAACTGTTCTCGCACAGAAAAATTTCAAGAACATCAACAGTCTCGCTCCATGTTCATTCCCAAGGCCTGAATTGACAGCTGTTTAGTTTAAAAACAAATGAATGAAGACATTCAAGCTCAAACAAAATGGCAGGGTGAATGAATCTTTACCTTTAATTTTCAGTTTATCACGTTCTTCCTGACTGATGTCCTCACTTGCTGTCAGGTACTCGTGAAACTCTTTAAAGCCTATAGACTGGAATATGCCATGCTGATAGTCCTGACTGAAAACACAGAAGAGAATAACTAGATTCCTTATGTACACCAAATTATTATACATGCACAAAAACTGAACAACAATACTAGAGTTTTGCTTAAGTAAACATGAGTTGTCTGTGCCCATGCAAAACAGCACCACAATGCTAGAATGTTCTGGGTTGTTGCCAGGGTATTGCTATGCAGTTGCTAGAGTTATTTACTGGTTGAAGCCAAAAGTTACACTTTGATGACTATTATTTTGTCAAGTCAAATTTTATTTTCTGTATTTTGTTAGGGCTGCAAAATTGTATTAGTCAAAATGGCGAAGTCACCAACAGCGTTGCCAAGTTTGCGGAATTGGGCTACTTTTTACGCTGTTGCCGTGGGTTGTTTATTACTCTGTAGGTTGAACTGTAAAGGGTCTACTTTTATTTGTGTAAACTCAAAATAACAACTAAATGTTGTGCTTTTGTAAAATAAAGAAAATAAACAGGGCGCGCTTTCTGCCATCTTGGTCTCAGCGTATATGTATATATAAACTCAGCGTATATGCTACTAGCCTCACAGACATAAGAAATGTATCTATATACAAAATACTTTCTGATTTTGTAATTCGTATGAAAGATGCATTTCTTTCTGTACTGCTGAGATGACAAGTCAGCATTGTCAACTTCATCTTTGCAGCCGACACAGACTCAGAAAAAAAACTATAAATGACTCCTTGCTATTTTTTTCGGACACATTCATAATAATTATTTTTGGCAAGCTTTATGTGTGCGCTTGAGCCCGAAATAAATAGTCTATATTTTACGCCAATATATTTTAAAAGTCTCATTATATACATTAAACGTTCATTATGGTTTTAGTATTCCCCCCAGTATACATTTAATTAAATTAATATAAACATGCGATTAGTCGACTAATTGCCGAGATGAACGACTACTACTGGACAATAAACTACTATACTATATAATACTACTATATATATATACTATATATATATATATATATATATATATATATATATATATATATATATATATATATATATATATATATATATATATATATATATATATTATTTTTTTTTTTAGGGGTGTAACGGCACGCATATTCGTACCGAACGGTTCACGAGGAAAATTCCAAATGGAAGTGATCATTGCTATGCCCTATGTGATACCTATGCCCTATCATACCTATGTAAGCAGGGCACGCGTATGCCGTATATAGCCGTTTGGAATGCACTTGGCAAAGGGAGCTGCGTAATTTCCTCTTTATCTTCATGGGGATGTTCCCCTGGCAACGCAGCACAGTGTCCGTCAGCAGATGTCGCTGTTTTAACGGCACAATTATTTTTTGTTTTTTTTAGCCTAACTGTTGCAAATTTAAAAAAAAACAAAAAAAACATACATTTTATATTTTAAAAGGTTTCTTAAAATATGCTATATAATATATAAAAAGTAATATATATAAAACTTTTAAAAATATAAATTGTATAATTATTTATGCCGGCGCCGCGGTGTTACGGGAACATCCCAGCTGAAGTCAATGCGGTCAATCGACTGATTACTGACATTCTGCAAAATATTGTGTTCAGCAGAAAAAATTAATTCATACAGGTTTGGAACAACTTGAGGGTGAGTAAATGATGACAGAATTTTCACTTTTGGGTGAATCTTTACCGCAATTGTAAAGTGATGTCACCGACTAATCAACAATGACATTTGTTCATCATTTTATCATGAACGTTATTGATTAGCCGTTACTGAATTTAAAGAACGGTGTTATAAATATAAGGCCTTTCAGGCGAACTCAAGGGTGAAATCATATCCAATGTTTAATGGGACCCAATTTTAGATGGAAAAGCGGTCACTGGGTGCATCAGGACCCCAGCCCCTGGGGTAAAAATGAGTTGTCATACAGCTCAGAAAACAGAGAGAGAGATCAGCCGGTCATAGGGACACAGACAGTGCAGACGGGGCGAGGGGGAGGGGGTCTATTGACAGAACAGAGCGAGATAGACCGAGAGGGAATGGAAAGGAGAGACAGGCAGAGTCTGACCTTGCTGCCTAGTGACTGCTCCCTGTGTAAGGTGAGAGGGCTGGCGGAAGGGTGGCAGATGCAGACAAAAAGAGGAGGAAAAGGAGGAGGAAGAGAGTAGAATGACGCGAGGAAAGAGGAGAAAAGCGCTTGGGTGGCAAGTTTGCCGGCGAAGACGTCTGAGAGGGAAGGTGGGGTGCGATCGGCTGGACAGAGCTCTCGGCGGTCGGCCATCAATCAGCAGAGGCCACACCCAGAGCGGCCCAACTCCAGACACTGCTGTGTCATCAACATCCACACACACACAGACACACCGCAGTGCAGTCCGTCCGCCAATATCCCTGCACAACAAAGCATGTGACAGCACTAACAATCAATAATTAATCACCTTATCAAACAAATATTGTTAGTGTATCCATAAATACAGGCTAAAGCACATCATGGGCTTCGCTCAGGTTCTGATTGCCGCAAGATTGGAAGATTGCAGTGTGATCTTGCTGTGCAATATATATAAAACCTGATTGCCAAATTCACTGACGGGCACTGCACCACTGCGCGATGCTTGTCTTTGCAAAACTCACCGCTATAAAGCCAGGGTGTCAATGGTGGTTGCTGAGACAATTCCATGTGGTTGCTAGGGTGTTAAGAGTGGCCATATATTTGAGGGTTTTATGAATGGTTGCCAGGTCATTTCTATGCAACTGTTAGGGTGTTATGAGTGGGTGCCAGGACGTTTCTATGTGGTTGCTTTAGTCTTATGAGTGGTTGCCAGGGTGTTTCCTTGTGGTTGCTATGGTCTTATGAGTGGTTGCCGTATGGCCATATGGAGTTTCCACCAAAATCAGTATTGTATCTGGTCGATATTGAAAAGTCATTTATTAATTTTGCGCAAAATGCGATATCCGTCGTGTTATTCTGTCATGTTTTCTCCCTTTCTTCCCAGAAGCGCGACAAACGCCAGTGTCCTTTCTCTGCAGAACGCGATATATCCGCTCTCAACCAATCACAGCGCACCATTCCACACACTGTAAACATTAAAGGCTTTTTTAAAAGCCGTTTTTAATACCAATGTACTCGGCAAATGTGTTTATTTAACCGTGCGGTGGCGCCAGATACTCTTTAATCCGTAATGACAAATAATTCATAACATTAACAAGATGACCATTGGAGCGACGGCTGAATGTATTTTTAGTAAATTGGCTGAATATAAGATAAATATTGGCAAAGTTTAGACTCTGTCATATATGTGAATCAACTTACTTTGTTGTGTATTTTCAGTTTGAAAAATAACTTTTATATTGATGGATTAATTGCATTTTGAAAAAAAAAAAGTGTCATAGATTTATTGCATTTTGGGAAAAAAATAATACGTTTTTATAATAAACTTTTTAAAATCAAAATGTAGATTTGAATTTTTAATGTTTTTATATCCAAAAGATGCTATGTGAAAGTTTGAAACAGAAAATAGGGGTTTTCATCTTGCCAATTTTTTGGTAAAAAAAATACCTTTTTACTCAAAATAATCAAAATGGAGTTATTGCGTTTTGGAACCAAACTCTTCATGTTTTGATGTGGTTTCAAGGGTGTTTCCTTGTGGTTGCTAGGGTCTTATAAGTGGCTACCGGGCCATATCTATGTGAGGGTGTTAGGAGTGTTTGCCAGGTCATTTCTATGCAATTTTTAGGGTGTTACGAGTGGCTGCCAGGATGTTTCTATGTGGGTGCTATGGTGTTATGAGTGGTTGGCCTGGCCATATTTTCAGTATGTAAAGGTGTTATGAGTTGCCAGAAAATTTCTGTGATTGCTACAGTATTATGAATGGTCGTCAGTGTTTTGGGTGGTTGCCTGGGCATCTTAATGTGGTTGCTAGGGTGTTATGAGTGGTTGCCAGGGTGTTCCCATGTAATTTCTAGGGTGTTGTGAGTGGATGACAGAGGGTTTTTCTATGTGGTTGCTATGGTGTTATGAGTGGGTGCCAGGACGTTTCTATGTGGTTGCTTTAGTCTTATGAGTGGTTGCCAGGGTGTTTCCTTGTGGTTGCTATGGTCTTATGAGTGGTTGCCGTATGGCCATATGTGCGAGGGTGGTATGAATGGTTGCCAGGATGTTTTGTTGTGGTTTCAAGAGTGTATCCTTGTGGTTGCTAAGGTCTTTTAAGTGGCTACCGGGCCATATCTATGTCAGGGTGTTATGAGTGTTTGCCAGGTCGTTTCTATGCAATTTTTAGGATGTTACGAGTGGTTGCCAGGATGTTTCTATGTGGGTGCTATGGTGTTATGAGTGGTTGGCCTGGCCATATTTTCAGTATGTGAAGGTGTTATGAGTTGCCAGAAAATTTCTGTGATTGCTACAGTATTATGAATGGTCATCACAGTGTTTTGGGTGGTTGCCTGGGCATCTTAATGTGGTTGCTAGGGTGTTATGAGAGGTTGCCAGGGTGTTCCCATGTGATTTCTAGGGTGTTGTGAGTGGATGACAGAGGGTTTTTCTATGTGGTTGCTATGGTGTTATGAGTGGTTGCCAGAGCGTTTTTATGTAATTGTTAGAGGAGTGGTTGCCTGGGCAATTCTACGTGTTTCTAGGGTTTTTTTTAGTGGTTGCCTGGGAGTTCCCAGAGAGCCCTCTCCAAATTTCTGTGATATTCTGGCCCGTTCACACCAAGAATGTTAACTATAAAGATAATTGTCATGTCGGTTTAAATGCTCAAGCTCTTTAAAGTCTGAAGGGTTCTGATTGGCTGATCAGCTGGAAAAAAAATATAAATAAAAAATAAACAATATCGTTTGTGTCATTATCATTGAAGTTGTGCTGTGGACTCTGCTAATCTTTTATATATAGATTGATTTTTAGGACTATATTTGTATCATCTTTATTTTTGTTACTTTTATTGTTATTGTCCTTGGTGTGAACGGGCCTTTAGATATGGCTTGGGTATGTCTTTTAATGAAAATCCATTGTATATGTTTTATTGCCCAACAGGCTAAAAAAAGCAACTGCAATATTTTAGAAATATAACAACACACTTATCCTCAACAAGACACGCAATTTGAGGTGTCACTGATATCGGTACCTCAAACAGTGTGGGATAAGTTATGTCCTTAAGTTTAATACTAAGGGTCGTTCAAATCCCTATCCTAAGCATGAGCGATAATGATATCAATGCTTGCCTTTGAGAAGCATACCATATGTTCGCATGACCTTGGTTGTCCCTGAGAAAGTAAATGACATGTTTTACATTTTAATGTCATATTTAAATACAGATGCATGTTGAGATATTAATAGTCTTCATAAATATGGAATGCACAATGGAAAAACCAAAATGAATTTAACAGATCCATCAATAACACTCTTATGCTAAGGTCACAGTCACATCAAATGTTATGTAGCAGTGTGAACCAATTAATTTCCTGTGAATTCAAAAGGCATACAAGTGTAAATGCAGCCTCTTGTAACTCTACATACTCTGACGTTCCTTGAAACACACCTGAATCATTTGACCGGCTCAGTCACGTCACCAAAATCAACTGATATCTATGTCAGTTATTGGAAACACTTCACTTGTCAAAACCCTGGATTCCCACCGTTACTTAATACAAAAACTCACTGTAGACAGGAACAGCAGATAAGCCTGCAACAACTTGTTAACTTAAAAAGTTCTGATGTGCAAAACAGGTTCAGCCTGTGAAACTTAGCTTTCTTGTATTTTTCTGACAGTTGGAGAAAAAGACCGCTGTGTAGCTATTGTGTCAGGCAACTTGAGTGATATAAATTACACATGGTTCATTCAAAGGTAATACAAGGATTATGAATACAAAACAAAAACAAATCTGACCTAGTTCCATATACCAAAAATAGGACCTCAAAAAAATCTGAGGTGCACAATAGATTGGTGGCTGACATTATTCAACAGTAACTAGGAAAATAAAATGATTATAGATACTGAAAAATACTGCCAACAACAAATTACGACAAACCATTATAATTTTTTATGGTACATTTGCTTGCGTCATTGTTTTGTTCTGTGAAGCGAACGTAAGCTTTAATCAGACAACAGGATATTCAGGTTAGCTCGTTTCAGTGTATTGTCAGCAAATTAGTAGTGTTCAGTTTCATAAATGATTATGAATTATCTTATGAATTTATTTAAAAATGTTCTTTCACATCAATGAAATCTACCTGCTCTCTTTGATCTTCTTCTCATTGAAGCGCAGGTGAAAATCTCTGAGCTCATCAATCAGTCCAAGCGACAACATCTGATCCACACGCTTGTCCAACCTCTCATCCAGAGCTTCAGGAGAAGATGAATGAGGAAATAAAAATAAATAGATACTGAAGACATGTTTACAGTGACAATCTACAATGACTGGTGCTTACCATTCATTTTGTAGTGCAGCCAGAAGATGCAAGGGTCCTGGAACCGCAAGGGACCCCCAAGACAATCTCCTCCATCCTGCCCTCGCTGCTCCTCCAAAAGCTGACTGTGCAGAACTCCAGTGTCCATATACACCTGCAGACTCCTGTCAACCAATCAACCAATCAATTGACCGTATACTTACAGTCAAAATACCATATGACTTCAGATAAAATAACAATGCATTTCTCAAATACATTTTACACATACCAAATAAGCTCTCAACTGAACATATTATTTGGAAAGAACATGCCACATACCAAACAAGAACATGATGAACGATAAACCAACACACAACCAAAGACGAATAATGAAGTTTAAGTTTAAGTTTCATGGGACTTTGTCAAGCTTGTAATTTCTTCAGAAGAAGCTAATATCAGGAGTAGACATTAGCACTCTAAACTGTGGGAGAGAAGCTCTTCCACCGCAGTAATACTGTAGACACAGTGGCACACAGGCTGGCATCAATTAAACAAGCACATAGTGCTCAGAAGAGGTGCTAATCGGCCCCTTGATACCAATCAAACACCAATTGAAGCATGTGAAAACACGTGTGTAACACGCTTGGAAGCCACAGCCATCAACAGTTCTCCCACACAGGTGGAAAAATAGATGCAGCCCAACAAATGCCAAAATTTACCACGAGACAGTATGATAAGGTTTCTATTCAACTCTGCTCATTTTAAGAGAATGTTTGAGGGGGAAAAAAACAACACAACAAGGCTAAGAAAAAAAAAAAAAAATTAATTGAAAGAGGAATCATGATAAAGATGCAGTAAATAAAGTGATATGGACAAAGATCTGGGCTGGTTTCTGAGAAGGATGTAGGTTCAAACCCCAGGAACTTAACTTGATAGTTTGAATTGCAACACCTCAGAATGGGTACCAATTAAGAAAATGGGTTTATTTGTGCACAAAGAGCTGGAATCAAGACTAGATGTTCATGACCCAGACCACTACCAGACCCCCCTAATATGAAGACCCTTCAAATCCAAACCCAGACTTAATCCAAAGAGCCAGACCTGCTGGTCCAAGAACCAAGCTGTCCATTTTAATGAACTTAAACCGCGAATTAACTAGTGCAGCATTACTTTCAAACACTGGGGTACTTTGTACATTGTGTAAGTAGCCATTCAGAGCCATAGAATTCTTGCAAGTACTTTCCGATTATACCGATCTGTGGATGAGCTAAAAAAATAAAAAATAAATCTGGTAACACTTTATTATAAGTATACAGTAATAAAGTATTTACAAATCATTTGGAAACTATTAATTTATAATTAATTCATAGATTATATATTGTAGTCTCTACATTGTTAATATATTAATAGGTTAAATACAAACAATGAGTTCTTCATTCTTTGTCACTGTAATTAACCAAATTATTTTTGTCCAATTAGCTCATATGTTAGATAATGTTTTTTATGCTTTAACAACTTATTAACCGTCAATAGTTCTTACTTTAGATTAGCTCACGGAAAATGGGAAAATGTCATCAAGTGCTTTAAACCAAACTTTATTAGACATTAATTGCATTAGTATTAAGTTTTTCTTTAAAAAAAAAAAAAAAAGAGAAATTACCCCCAAAAGATCATTTAAAGGCAGTGTGTGAAATGAGAAAAGCATCAAATAGACATTACAAAAGTACATAGTAAAAGAAGCTTTAGAAAGAAATATTATATTTGATTCAATTTATCAAACAAACTTTTAGGCTAAAACAGCCATGAGGCCATGTGGGCGAGTAAATGATGACAGAATTTTCATTTATAAGTGAATTATACCTTTAAGGGTTTTTTTTTTATTTATATGGAATATTTTTTAATTAAATAATTAAAACTAAATAACTAAAACTGCCAGTAGGTGGCAGTAGATGTCTAAATGAGTAAGTCATTCATTCATTCGATTCGTTCAAACGGCCGATTCATTCAGGAATTAAGTAAATGGCTCTCTTTGTGAATGGGCTATTGAATCATTGGTTCACCAGATTCGTTCAAAATGCGAATTCATTCAGAAACACTGCTGAATGAATTCACTCCTCAATCGTTCTGCTGTGGCTTTATATGTAATATTTTCGTTTACAAATATAAAATATAACAATATAAACTTATTGAAATCAGTATCATGTTTGCACTCGTGCTATTCGGAACAAATACAGAACTCGTGTAATTGTGATATCGCTTAACTGCATCATGATATAAATATGAGACAAAAACTCATACAGGGGTATTTTTGCCCTAATATTTTGAATTTTAGGGGCGTATAACTGCATTCTATAGGCACCATCACGCAGTGAGTTGTTGACCTGCATCATGTTCGTCACCAACTGTATGAAATTTCAGATGACCCATGTAGGTCAGGGTGGGTGCATTAAATGTGTTAATTTTAAGCGCATTATTTTATCTCCATAACTAATTAATTAAATTAACGCCTTAAAATCGACAGCCCTAATAATAAGTTTAGGAGTAGGTTTAGTATATGGCTGGGAGGGACTACAGCAAGCTTGGTGACATCACAGACCCCAAAATTTGCATAAACCCTGCCCCCAGGAACACACAACAAAGGGGGTGAGGCCATGTTGCGCTGTTTTAGAGAAGAGGAGAATGAGAGTTGTTGTAGTAGAGTGTTGTTACCATGCCATCATTTTATGCCAGACTGCTTCACAAATGAGGGTCAATTCAACACTGGAATTTGTACAAAAGATTAACATGACAGAACATAGTCAACGAGTTGAATCAACTCCACAGCAACTACATAAATTTATCCACTAACCATTACAGAATCGTCCAGTTGCATTCTCAAAGTTATAACTTCTTCCTGAGTCTCTCAATCAGTATCCGACTCCGGTTTGAACAATCTACAGCTGTTACTGAAAATCGTCATTTTGGCTGCGTGAGATTCTCCAGCTTTGTTGTTGTTGAGCAACCGAAGCGTGAGCTGTTAAAGCTCCGCCCTTTTTTGGAAAGTGGGCCGGGAGGAGCAACTCATTTGCATTTAAAGGGACACACAAAAACAGTGTGTTTTTGCTCACACTCAAATAGGGGCAAATGTGACAAGCTATAATAAATGATCTGTGGGGTATTTTGAGCTTAAACTTCACACACACATTCTGGGGACACCAGAGACTTATTACATCTTGTGAAAAGAGGCATGTATTTGTAAACATTTTAAGAAACACTGAATGTGAACACAATAAATGTCCAATAAAGGTTGGTTTAAAGCACTTAATGACATTTTCCCATTTTCCGTGACCTAATCTAAAGTAAGAACCATTCACCCCTAAAAACCAATTAACAATTCATTCACTACACACTAATTAAACAAAAACAATTGTTAATTACAGTGACAATAAATGAAGAACTCACCATTTATATATAGCCTATTAATATATTAATGTAGAGACTGCAATATATAAACTACGAGTAAACTATAAACAGTTTGTTAATGATTTGTAAGTACTTTATTACTGTATACTTATTATAAAGTGTTACAAAAAATGTTTACTCGATGGAAAACACTGTAGGCTTTTCTGCGACTGTGCAAGGGAATTAAGCTGTCTCAATGTTTTGTGCTATCACTTAAGTAATTACCTTGCAATCTTGCGTGCGTCATGAGGGTGTAATAAGGCGGCCATGTCAGGATCCACCTCCTTCAGTCGTCTGTGAAGTTCAGGACCACCCAGTTTCTCAAGCTCCACCTTTGATTCAGGAGCCCCAGCCTTTTCTGATTCAGTGTCACTCCCCTGCTGTAGGACAGACAGAGGAGGACTCGTTTAGATTATCTCTGCCAATAGATGCACAGAAAGACTTACTAGCTCTGTTTCAAATGCAGTGAGCTGCCTCGTTGCCTTTTAACAGTGTCTAAAACACGAGCGGCGTGACACGATGCATCAAAACACAATCAAACTCATTATAATTAGACATTCTGTCTACACTAGATGTGCACGAAACAATGTGACAAATCCCTGACTTGACTTTTGATTGATTTTAATGGACCCTTTTCACATTTCCAGGGTTTTCAAAAGCAGAAGTCATCATCGTTGGGTAAACTTCTACAGTCGTAAATTGAAACTAAACAAATAGAATTTGTGTTTCCATCTGCTCCAATAGCAATTCCAAAAGAATTATTGGAGAGATTATGGTGGTCAGAAGAGAGAAAGATTTGCTGTCACTCCTTCAGCCATTGTATTAGAAACACTCAAGTTTCACAAAGTATAGTGTTATAAATGCACATTAAAAACTTTATTACAACATTAATAACTGTGGAAATGTGTCACAGACTGTAAAAAGGGTCCATAGTTTGATGTTAGCATGTTGTTAACAGTATGATACTCCAATAAACAGCACTCTAAAATAATCTTTTTTTATGCTTAACTTTTTAATTAATATCATAATGCATTCTGATTGTCTTCTCTCTTTGCAAAATATGAGGTATCTTTGACAGCAGCATAATTTAGATGTCATCTAATCAACAACCAACGGATAGAACCAAGTCCCCATCCCACATCTTTTCTTTTTCGATAATCTGTTTCATTAGAATATACGTCACAATACTGAAGAAAAGATCTGTCTCTACTTTTGTTACATTGCTTTAAACTTTAAAATGCTGCCCACGTAGGCAGATCACTAGGTTTTGGAACAGAGCAATTCTTTATAATCAGAAAGCATTAAAATTCACATTTACCCCAGTGTCGATGAGCACATTCCATAAAATGGATTCAATGTAGTAGTTTGTGCCTCCAACTATGATGGGCAGCTTTTTCCGACGATGCATGTCCTCGATGTATCATATTAAGGAAGCCAAACTCCCAAACAAGGAATGAATTTTTCAAATAAACATCCTTTGATGCCAGTTACAAACAATACATAAATTATGCACAATGATCATACATGTGCAAACACATTGGGTTAGATTGCAGAGTACACCACTGCTATAGTGCTCAGTTGAAAAGCATTATCATATTCTCAGATCTATAGCTGCTCTAACAATAATTCATGTAACGTCCAGGCCTGGTGCTGTGAGAGGGCAGTCAGTTCAACATGACTGCTGGGATTCTGCAAAAGATGGTAATAAACGCATCAGAAGCTCCATGGAGCAATTTACTATTAACTGCTTAAATACGAGAAGGCGCATCAGCACTCCCCCTCACACGAAATTGACGAACACACGCACGGACACACTTCCAGGTCACATGCATTAAAATCAAAGCAGTCTGGCCGCACGCTGTCCACCCAATATGCATCACTCTGTGATCCCTGGGGAGGGAGGGAGAATGGAGGAGGAAAGAGAAGGGAGCGAGAGAAAGACATGAAGAAAGGGGTGGGGTGCGAGACAGCGAGAAAGAATAGTTAAGCATCTCTGGATGGTTATGACAGAAGATTCTGACAAAAATAACTCTATTTCTGTTGATATCCTAATTAAGGCTGCACAATAATGGGAAAAAAATAGATATTGTGATATATTGTTTTTCTGTGATATATTGCGATATTAAAAAAAAAAAAAAAAAATACACAATTTTTTCACCAAATAACTTGAATTGCTATATTTGGAAAGGATTCATCATTCTAGATTGAGTGGGGTGATTTTGTTGGGGAGTGCATCTAAATATAAAAATAAAAATAATTAAAAAATTCCTTTCCTCTGAAGACTTTTTTTAATGACAAAATCCTTTAGGGCTGAATTATTCATGACAATCTTCCCCATAATAAAAAAAATATATATTTTTTGAAGTTTTAAATTGGAGTACATTTTACAATGAAATGCTATTTCAGTTTTTCTACTTCAAAATTAATGTGTTACTTGCCATTTCTTTATAATTATTTGTGAAATAGTTTAAAAGTAAATCCTACAATTTTTTTTTTTACTGTTAACATTTTTTTTAACTCTCTCATTCCCACAGTTTTTTTTTTTTACCACAGAGTAATAAAATACATTTTATTTTACTTTTTAAATTTCAATACTAATATTTACATCTTAATTTGTTATTTTCAAACAGTAACCCATCGAGCTTTTATTTTGACAGGTTGCCGGGCAAATAAAAATATATGCTATACCGAATTCAGCGTGAATCTCAGCCCCATGTCCATTTACACGCATACAGCTCATGATATCAGGTGTGTAAATGCTTCGCTGAAACCGGTAGCACACTGAAACGCACAGAGTGATTTGACAAATCGCACTAAGCTATATTTTATTTCGATGTATCGTGCAGCAGTAATCCTAAACGCGATTATTACTTTTTTTATTAGATACATTTTTACAGTAGTTATCTCTGCTCTTCAGCAAGGCAAGACTGAGAAGCTCTCCACCTGCCACTCCTCATTTCTTGTGCGTGAGCGTCTGAGGTGTCTGCAGCAGCGTTCCTCCAGACACTGTGAGAGCCGCCCCACCTCCTCACAGCATCTCCCTCAGCTATTAATATCCTCCTCATCTCTCAGCAAACATCTGCAGCAGGCGGGCGGGGAAAACGAGGACAGCGACGCGTCTCCGGTACACGCATTTCCAGTTATGCCCTTGCATTTACTGAAAGACCATGCTGAGGGAGTACAACCCAGCGCCCACTCATAAAATGCCAGAGCCATTCGTGTGGCACACTGGGAAATGCCACATTCCTCAAAAGATGAGAAATTAAAAGATGGGGATTTGCATTCAAACAAGGAGCAGTCTCACAAAAGCAGTGTCAATGATGTCAGGGAGGCGATGACATTTTAAAAGAACAATTACTCAGAATGATCATTAAGAAGTTTGCAGATGATATCTTAAAAGGCAGAGTAATGGCCCATTAATTTCATCTGCAGAGACAAAATAAAAAGCATTTATATTTAGAAGGGCCTGTCAACTAAACTTGTCAACCAAATGAATCTCTGCAACTATTAATTACAGGGTGTATGGATAGGGCAAAATGGCCAACTAGTCAACCAATCAATTCGTCACAGGGTTACAGACTATGAATCAATTGGTTCCTCAAATTACAGGATAACCAAAAATTGACTCGTGTTCAGTAAGGGAGTTGATTGTAAACTCAGTAACCGCTCTGGGGTGCGTTTCCCGAAAGCATCGTTGGTGAACCATGGTCGTAAGTCCCATTGAACTCTATTGGTAACGACGGAACTTGCGACCATAGTTCGCTTTGGTAAACGCACCCCTGAATGCTACACGATGTATGATTCAAAATCAAAAAAGACTGTTCACACCAAGAAAAATTACTATTATAATATATAGTGTAGAGCTGCATGATTCTGGGTAAAATGAGAATCACAATTTTTTGGTTTCAAATAGAGATAACGATTCTCCCACGATTCTGAACGTACAACTAAACAAAATAACTAATGTAATTTACTAGAGGTTCTGACAAAATATTAAAAGCTGGACTCTAATTGCTGGAAAAATGTTTAATTCATTTGAATGGATTATTTAAAAAAAATGGTTTTGAATGAATTCAATCACTCATTAATAAATACTTGTTTCATTACTGGATGAATCAGTGTTTTTGAATGAATCTTTTGAATGAATGATTCAATGACAAATACATTTTTTAACAGTCACTTGTTGCCACCTAGTGGCGTAAGATGTAACTGATACAACCATTATTTGAAGCGCCAAGTTAGTTTCAAAAGGTGGGTTATTCTATTTAGATCACTATCATAGACATTAGCGTTTATATCCTAACATTAAACTTTTATCTCAGTACTTTTGTGATAATTTGAATATTTGTAACACAAAAATAACTACTGTGTGACTGTTTAAAACTGCTCTCTCTGGCTCAGCGTGGCAGTACGAACACATATTTGAATGTTTTGGTATGATTTTGTCAAAGATTTAATAGACACAGGCGAATCGTTGTCATTAATAAAATAAGGTCGTTTGGTTGTTTGAATCGAGATCGCGATCTTTTTATGATTAATCGTACAGCTCTAATATAGCATCCACACCAACATGCACAAGCTCTGAATTATGATTGGCTGTCAATGTTTTTGTAGTAAACAAACTTTATAGTTATAGGTAGAGTTGTCAAAGTTACCCACTTCGGTACCAAGTCGTTACTGAAATTTAAAAAATGTGATGCTTTGAGCGCTGTTGAGTGAATTCGTAAACACCTCTGATTGGTCATTGTGTTCTGGAACTTCATTTTGAAGGGTTGGGCAGATTAGAAAGGATATGAGAGACAGAGCCTTGTTCCTGAAGTCCACCACTGTGTATCCACTAACCAATGGATCCACAAAGCTGATCATGTGATGGCGACACTGGGCTTGCTCCTCCTCGGTAACCTTATTGGTGATGATGTCCAGCCCTTTGTAAACCTGCAGAGAGAAACCAACCAGATCAATTAAGCGGCAAGAAGGTTAATCCAGGTTATAGAAGACAGAAATCTTGGAGAAGAGTTGCAATGCTTCACATGCTTCATAGACCACATTACTGTTTTCGCTTGGTTCATCATGACATGATCTCTACATGAATCCTTAAAGAGGCCTATTTAAAAAAAATTGGGTCCAGGGAGACAGAGGTAAAACAGGTCACGGGCACTTCCTTACTCTGTCCTACATAGATATTGTCATGATTCTTCATGACAAAAGGGACTGTAGATTTTTTTTTTTTTTTTTTTTTTTTAACATATGAAGAGGTGGGACTGATAAGGAATTTAACCATTTTGGTTCTCCTCCCAGTGCTTATATGGGAAGATTATTTTCAGTTTATTTGACAATCATGCAATATTTTTGCATGCAATCCGTCTACAGGATTTAAACATCAAGGCATACGTTTAGACAAGGCTAAATTCAGTCCAGTTTACCATAACTCCTCTGTCCTTGCGTGCCGAATTCAGCAAGTTAGGAAGAAATGCTACTGAATTATTGAGATCTTTTCCCCTGTGTTCTCCACAGGACATCCCTGCAAGCTAAATCTTGGTGAGGTGAAGGGGGGGAACAGTATTTGAGGTGAGACAGGAATTCAGCCCATTCTCTCCAATGCAGAATGGTAAACACTAATAAAGCAGCGCGATTAAAACTTGCAGAAGGCCTTAACAATCGCAGCAGAACTTGGCGTGGTACTTCCATTCTGCTTTTTACTGTGCAAGTAAAACCGCCTGCTTTTCAGAGCCAGCCCTCTTGAACGCAGTATTTCGACTTTACTGGCCTCTAACTCTAAGAACATTTGGAATCAATAACAGCTGTTTTTCGATCTTGAAATAAAAACAAAACGCAAAGCTGGGTCACTAAGCTTGTTAACATAGACTACCATAGCAGAGAGTTTACAAACAGCCACACAAACTTTCATAAATGTGGTGTTTGAGTACAGAACACACTTTAACACTGTCGCCAAAAAACAATCTGGTAAAACTAAAGTTCACCAGATCAGGACAAGTTGCAAAATGCATGTTGATATGTAAACATTGGCGGTCATTTGTTAACGTGCCTTGTTAATGTCCATTAACGGCCTGGATGGATAGTCCCGTGCTCTGTTCTGAAACAATGTAAGCAGCATTTTAGGACCACTAGATACCCTACTAGATAGCCTACAGCACTGAACACATAGAATATTGAGATTGTAGATCCTCATCTCCATGTACTCAACTGACAGTGTTGCATTATGAGGGATCAATACATGAAAGCGCATGAACTGAGAGACCAGCATGCTGAGAGCTCCACAGCTCACTAGTGAGGGCATATCAGGTCAGGTGACAGACTAACAAATGAGGGTGGTGGCACAATTTCTACAATGGTGGAACAGCACCTGATGTGCTGAATTGTGCTACTATTATTACATTGTAGGGCTGCCCTCAACTAAAGATTTTTCTGGTCGACTAGTAGTCGTTCATTTTAAGCATTAGTCGACTAATCGCATTTTTATTAATAAACCATATAAATCATAATAAAGAGCCTTAAATGCCTACATACCCTAACCTGTGTTCAAGTGCACGCATAAATCTTTCCACAGCGCACCGGCAGAAGTAATGATTAATATGAATGCATCGGGGGAAAACAGCAAGGAGATTGCTTTAACATTTTAATAATTAATTGATAAACTAGCGTTTTCTGTATTTTCGCCTGCAGTGATGAAGTTGACAATGCTGACTCGTCATCTCCGCAGTAGAAGAAGTGCTTATATGCATACGGATTACATAACATGAGAATATCTGTTTTCCATTTGAATTGGTTAATTTCAAAAGTAGACATTTCGCTTTCTATAGATATATTTTTCATGTCTGTGGGGCAAGAGTACACACAAATAAAAGTACTCTTCACAGATTCAAAAGATGCATTACTCTTATCTGTATGACCAAAAGTGATTCATTTAAGTGCAAGTGATCGCACCGGCGCCTCTATGTTAGCTGAATGATAGGCGAGCGTTTGGATGTACTGTCCATCACAGACTGCGTGACTTCACTTCCTGTGGATTTTTTCCCCCCGGTGACTAAGCAACTAATAAAATTTTGGTAAACTAAGCCTCTTCTCATCGATCATTAGGGGACAACCCTATTACGTTGCACAAATAACAACAATTCTCAATATTCCTGGCAAATGTTCAATAAAAATTGGCACAACCTTGCTTTGCAGCAAATTGTTATGAATTGACAGCACGTTTTCCTCAAACTGATTTTTATATGCAACACGTGCCATCAGGGTTAGATCTCAGAGACAAAACACGGAGTTTGACCACTAAAATGTCACAAATCCAACAACTATTAAAAACTACCATAGAAAAAAAAAAAATCTGTATTTTTTCTTCCGTTATCCCGAGAGATTGTATAACATGTATGATCTGCCCTCCGAGATAAGACTAAAATGACATAAGAGACACAGAACATGAAAAAGAGTGGGGAAGGAGGGGGGAGTATGTGTGTGGCAAAGAAGGACAGAAGGCCCTGTGAATGCCGATCCTGATCATGTGGCTCTCATTTGGGGCCACGTTTCTTAAGTGCTGCCGGTATTAGTGGGTTTTGTTCCCTGCACCCGTTTGTAACCTTTCTTTAGGCTCTGTACCAGCCTCTCACCAATACCGAGCCCACCCTGTGCTCCAGCCTTCTAATGACAATGCGCCCCTTCTCCAGTATTTAATTTTTATTCGCCCTAGTAGTTAAAATAGACAGCATATTTAATCTTACGCAAGCACAAACATTCCTGTGAGAAACGGAAGTAAAGTTCATTGTTTTGTGCTACCGTGTACCTTGTAGTCAATCATTATACAGATGAAAACTGGAATATTTTGTCACTAAAAAATTGTGAATAGACATTTTCATGTTCTGTCGTACAAAGGTACAACATATTTAAGATTGTTATACGAGAAAAACTTTGTCCTTGCTTCACTGCAACACTTCACTGTTTGTTGTAAACTGACCAAAGTTTCTCACAAAAAAAACAGACTTTGAAAGGGATGAGGAGTGAGATTTTTGTCCATTGGAAATGTTTTGGAAAGATGTTTCACACAACAGTACAAAAGAGTGAACAAAAACTTTTATTCCTCTCAGCCTAATTTTTTGCTTTGGTACCAAACAGAGGCACAGTTTGTTCGATGTGTTTTGCTGTTGTGTACCTCGTTGTCAATCATTGTACAGATAAAGAATATTTTGCCCACAGAAAACTTGTGGACAGATATTTTAAATGTTCTGTCATACAAAAGTACAACATATTGAAGACTGTTATATGAGGAACGTATTTGACAAAGTTTCTTGCAAACAAAGTTTTGTTGTACAACAGTACAACATAGTAAAATATACTTCCTCTCAGCCACATTTTTGTTTGTGTCACATTTTAACTAACTATGTTTCTGACTGTTGTCTCAGTAGAAAAAAAGTGAGATGTTGGATTTGATTGATTAAGATGATTGATGATTCTTATTTACAATCCTGTTGTGATTGCCCAAGCTGCCTTGTTGATGTCATGGTGGTGAAGTCCTGCTGTTGGGTCACATGGCCTAATCCCATGCAGCTGCCTGTGTGTGTGTCTGTGTGTGTGTCTGTGTGTGTGTCTGTGTGTGTGTCTGTGTGTGTGTCTGTGTGTGTGTCTGTGTGTGTGTCTGTGTGTGTGTGTGTCTGTGTGTGTGTCTGTGTGTGCGTCTGTGTCCCCACGATGTAATATAAACCTGAGTTCACCTACATCGTCATGTAATGTAATGTAATGTAAATGTTTATCCACAATGTAAATTAATTAATAAAAATACTAAATGATGTTTTTGTGAGAAAATAAAGGTATGCACAGTTTCCAGTGATGGTTAGGTTTAGGGTTAGGGGTAGGGTAGGGGGATAGGAAGTACGGTTTGTACAGTATAAAATGCATTGCGGCCTATGGAAAGTCCCCACAATTCACAAAAACCTAACGTGTGTGTGTGTGTGTGTGTGTGTGTGTGTGTGTGTGTGTGTTTGCGTGTGTGTGTACACATTCTGGAGAGCCAGAGTGTCTAATTGAAACTCATTATTAATGAGGACAACTGGTCCGTCGGGGGGGGGGATGTAGTAAAAACAGGAAAGGAACTCCATATGGAGTGGACTCCATATTTCATATCCACATTTTTCCCCATAGTAAAAAAGACAATAACAGCATTTATGTGGTAGTTGCAGTTGCAACATGGTGTGAGAAACCAAGCGCTCATCACACACAAAAACTGAGCAAGAGACGGCTGATATACAGTGGTCACAATTCTGTGTGTTTGCCGACCATAGCCCCTAACGGGGTGGGGACAATTTTTCTTTGTGCGAATGACAGTGTGTATGAGATTCAAAGAAAGAGGGAGACCGAAAGCAAGGGAAAAGGGGGCGAACGAGCAAAAAGGGTGTAGTGAATCCAGTGACCCACACCGCAAACACTCAGACGAGTCCCCAGACAATGGCTTTAGTGTTGAGCTATTACAGACAGCCGTGGCTGAACCACACAGCACCTCAGGCCACGCACGAGACAGCTGCTCCCCACTATTCATACAGGGGGAAGGGCCGTTTAGTAGGAGGACTAAAGAGGAGGAGTGACAGTATGACCGAAGGCAGGACTGATGTATGTCTAAAATGGATTTATGAGTCAGGCAGTCTAAATATCAAAAATTGTTTTTGCTATGATGATAAAAGCTGTATTCGAAATGATGTACTCTCCGAGTAGGTACTTCTTTTGAATAAGTAATTACTTTGCGTTCGCAACCATTAAAATAGTGTTCTATATAATATGAATGTGTGCCATATTAAACAAATCGGGACATACTACATTAATTTGTCATGCTGACATTGTCATGTGACCAACGTTCCCTCTAAGCTGCACGCGTGCGCGGCAAGCGGCAACCTCCCTCTTTCTATCGTAAAGCCAATACGGAAGTAACTTAAACTGCGATTCGTCGACTGGCCGCTAGGGACAGGCTCCAAAAGAGAGCAGAATCTCATAGAGTCCCATGTTAAATTGGCCAAGTTTATAGCAGAAAAAAACATGTTTACAAGTTGGTTCAAATTGTGGTTTTGGTCTATACTGCTATTTTTGCCCTTCATGACAACTCTGAGGGGGGCAAATTTTTTTATAACTTATCCGTTTAAATTATATTAAGCCTTAAAGTTCTGCATAATTAAGGGCGTGGTCACTTGAGTGACAGGTAGATTGCGCTGCTGTCTGTGAGCCGTCATGTTACCTCAGCTGCCGCTGAATTTGGCATCTCTGCCGTATTTGTGCTTTTTTTTCTCGATTATTTTATACAATTATAAAATATGGCTTGCTGCATAATATTCGAGACTGATGTGTGTCTGTGTAGATGTGCATGCATGGGGAAGAAACAGAACACACGTTGTTAGATCGTGGCATTGCCTGAAAGTTTTGGTTGTGAGATTTACTGCAATGACAATGGCGAGAGGATATCAAAATCCGACAGCACTGCTTGGATTTTATAACTAAAACTGCTGCACTATTTTGAAAAAAATATACTTTGGACACAGGCTTATTTGTTTGTTAGATACGATCATATACAGTTTTACAACATAAAGGCTGTTCAGATTGCATCCTTTCTTGAAGAACGATGACAGAGAGCAGATCATTCAGAAGAAATGTGACATGTTTTTTTGTTTTGCAATGGACACTCATATTTTACCCAAGTGCCACAGATTGGATTCATCTCGCGATCTCTATTTCATTATAAAGGTATGAAGTCCCATTTGATTTTCCATGTTGTTATTTGCACACCCAACACTACTGGTGTTGGAGGATCTATATCTTAAAGAAACACCGTAGATTGACAGTAAACCTTTAGAACTTTCTGATGATAAAACTTATCTTCATTAATATTTTAGATCGTATCTAGATAGATAGCTCCTTTGCTGCTAACATGGTCACGTCGAGCTAGGCGGGCGTGGTTTCAGCAACCAGTCATATCAGCTCAAACCACCTCCCCGCCTCTTTGCCCATTTTCAGTTATCCGGGAGTGACGTGCGGTGACGCGCAGCTAAGATGGCCGCGGCCTCATTTATGCGTCAAAACTGCTGTTCAGAACTCTATGGGTGACGTCACGGACGCTACGTCCATATTTTTTTACAGTCTATGGTGCGCGGCAGCGCAGAAAAAATAATTGCCGCGCAGAGAACAGACATGAAAATGATTGTAGTAGTTTAAATGAGAAATAATTGCAGTGCTCTGGACAACCGCTATAGAGTTATTGTAGCTATAGAGTTGGAACCGGTGAATGCGGTTTACAGGTTTCATAGAAAGAGAACGATTGAGCGCGTGTGAGCTGGCTGGCCCTGAGCCAAATCAGTCGCGGTAAGAATACTGTAATGTTTGCGGACTAAATACATCAATACGAGAGGTAGGGCTGAGCGATATATCGCATGCGATTCTCACGCGCATTTCGTCAGTAAAGCCGGTTCCCTGATTACCGCTAAATCGCCATCACCTGCTTTCAAATGGAGCGCCATTCAACAGACAGAGCCGTAGTTCACTGATAAGCCACGCAATATCACGTTCATATCGCAGATGAATCGCCTTCGATAATGAACGCGATATTTGCGTGGCTTATCAGTGAACTACGGCTCTGTCTGTTAAATGGCGTTTCATTTGAAAGCAGGTGATGGCGATTTAGCGGTAATCAGGGAACCGGCTTTACTGACGAAATGCGCGTGAGAATCGCATTCGATATATCGCCCAGCCCTAACGAGAGGTAACGTGAAACGAAAAGAAATGTGAAATAAAACGTCATGTTTTAATGAAGTGGTGGAAATAACGGATGATGCTAACAAATCACACACCCACCACAGGTGTAGCTTGCAAAC
This sequence comes from Megalobrama amblycephala, assembly GCF_018812025.1. Classification (NCBI taxonomy): domain Eukaryota; kingdom Metazoa; phylum Chordata; class Actinopteri; order Cypriniformes; family Xenocyprididae; genus Megalobrama; species Megalobrama amblycephala. Next base: position 5,005,543 of record NC_063052.1, read on the forward strand.
TCAAAATACATCAGTGATATACCTCAGTTTAAATAGATTTTTGTGTGTGGTGGTGGTTTGGGTTTCAGGGATGTTTAGATAACTATAAAAGAGTTAACGTTCACTTTTCTTAAAAATATTTAGCTATCAAATCTGTTTAAATGCTTCAGTTTGTTTTCACTATATAATATATTAAAACAAATGGAAGCATTTAAACTGATATAATACTGTATATCAGTTTAAATACTTTTTATTATATTATAATGTAAGCCTAATAAAAAATTTATCTCACAAGGGGATTGTTTAGGGCTCCTTGCCACGAAAAATCTTAACCTCCTGGTATATAAAATCTGGGAAATTCATAAGCAATAAACATGTAATTTTGATGGTTTAACACTGTCTGTTGCTAATAATTGACTTTACAAAAACACATTATGGTTGTCCCAAACCATCATTGTAACTGCTCATATTATATTATTATAAAGAACTGAACTGTCCTGCAGGAGGACAGAAATTATTTTTTGATAGAATTTCTTGGTAAAGACTGGTACAGTTAATACAGCAATGTGAAAAAACCTCAAGTAACCTAAAATGTGCTTAATTTAGTGACTGAACTGCTTGTTTTCAAACATATTATTTAATAAATCACCAAGTTACATCAAGGTTCAAATAAAATAGAAACAGCACAATAAAGTTAAATGTTACAGTTGCATAATAAAACAATTTTTGTGTGTGTGTGTGTTGTACAGGTCTGATATAAAGTATGTTTTTGCTCAGGTGGCCAAAATGTGCGCTCAACAGAGAAAAATTTTGCTCAGCGAGAAAAAAAAATTAGAGAGAACATTGCATGTGACCTGCAGAAAGATACAGTAGAACTTACCGAAATGTGTCTTATGTAATCGCTCAATGAGTGCTTCAACCATGTAAAAGATGTCAATAAAACATCTTGCCACATAATGTTACATTTACTTTGAAAGTTACCTAGAAAAATGAAAACACTAGAGAGGAGCAGTTTGCTAAATATATGCACATATTTACATTACATTTTACTTAACCGTTTTTCAATATTTGATGCATGTTTCAGAGCTGCATGATTAAATTGTTAAAATATCGTAATCTCGATTCAAAAACCCACGTAATCTTATTCCTAAATGACAATGATTCGACTACGTCTTTTAAACCTTTGACAATTATGATTACAAGGGAACATTCAAATCTTTGGACACAGGAAAAGTGATACGCGTTGAATTGAATTTGCCTAGAAGCCAAAGAGGTAGTGATTTGTAACATTAAGCTAACCAAAAAGTGGGAAATATTTAGGCCCGGTTTCAGAGATAGGGCTTCGATTAAGCCAGGATTAGGTGTTAGTTCAATTAGCGGATTTAAAGGGTTAGTTCACCCAAAAATTAAAATTCTGTCATTAATTACTCACCCTCATGTCGCTCCACACCCGTAAGACCTTCGTTCATCTTCGGAACACAAATTAAGGCCTACTAGTGTGTTTTTGTTTTAAAACTGTGTTTTAAAATGAAAATGATCCTCGTATACACTGCCGTTTCCATAGCATTTCAGAAACGATCTCCATCTACACTACACGGCCAAAAACACGTCACATGACTGTTCATGCACACTGGGTATGCGCGTACAAGTGTAAACACAGTTGCCTTTTGCAAACGTGGGCTTGCCTGGCAAGGCCAGACTGATATATCTTCTACAAGATAAATCAGTCTGGTCAGTCCGCCCTCCGTCGCGATTCGAGTCAACTCCAAACCGTACCGTGCAATCAGATTCGTTTATTTCAGTGACGAAAACAGCGTCACTCTAGTGCGGCGAAAGTCCCTTCAATATCAACAAAGACTGCGCACGGAAGACCCGAGAGTTTGTTCTATTCAGCCATGAATTCAGTTTTAAATGGCCAAAAACACATTAATTATTTACTTTTCGCTGTTGACTCTCTTGTCGCTTTGCTAACGTCATATCCGCCCTTCTCTGATTGGTTTACTCCGCTTCCTGTTTGCTCGGATTTGCTCCGCCCTAGAAATCGAATTGATTCAATGGCCGACCAGACTCATCCGCTGGTACAGTGGTGAGGCTGGATTTTCCAGGCAACATGTCGGCAGCAGCAGTATTAAAAAAAATAAAATAAAATACTGAGTTTACCTGCACAATAGCTGCTATAAATGACAACAAAGATTACAGTTTATTTTCCATGTTATTGTTTACACGGTCGTCAAGGATACGCAGAGCGAACGTGGGCAACCACGTTTTCAAAAGTCTCAGTTTTGGTCCGTTTATATTGAAATGCAACCCCAGCGTTTTCAAACTAAAACGAGCTCTGCAGCGTTTTTGAAAGTCTCCGTTTTCGAGGTTCGAAAACGCCGGCGTAGTGTAAACGACAGGCGTAACCATAGTAAAATGTATGCGTTTTAAAACGAAAACACACTAGTGTGACATGACTAGCAATTTAATTACCACTTTCAAGGTCCAGAAAGGTAGAAAAGACATCGTGAAAATAGTCCACGTGACTCAACTTAAATTGTATGAAGCAACAAGATTAATTTTTGTGTGCAAAAACAAAACAAAAATAATGACTTTATTCAACAAATTCGTGTCTTCTCTGTCATTCTCCTACACTGTTTACATTCAGTGCTTCCAGGTTCTATGTCAGAACACCGACTTAATAATAACCACAATAAAATCATATTTATTTTATAGTCATATTAAATAGATCAAATTATGTTAATGTGGCCTAAGAAAAAAAATCTTTCTACTTGAGTTTTTTTTTTTTAAATCAGTAAATTTTATGTTTTGAGTTGGTTCTTGTAAAGAAGAGTAAGCTTTTCCTAAATCGTTCAGCCCTAAAAGGATTTGAGAAAAAAAAAAAAAAAATTATATTTATATATATCGCAGAATAAAAAAAGTAACCTTTGTTTTTTTTATGTAGTTGCACTCCGCAGCAAAATCACCCCAATCATTAATCGTAAAAAAAACACAATGTCTGTTTTTTCCAATTTCATGCAGCCCCAAGTGAAAATTGTTAGTTCAAGAGCTTAGGAAAGTAATAGCACACCACTCTTCAACAAGATACTTTTATTTTGTACAAATGTATAACATATTTATGGTATTAAATGAATGAATGGAATAAAAAAGATGACTGGTGCTTCTGTATCGGGGTGGACACAACAAACTGAGTTTCTCCAACACCGCACCTCCCACTACACAGCTTTAACGCCCTAACCGCTTATAGTCATTCACGCTGCCCCAGTCTCCTGCATCTTTCCATCCATTCCTCCTCTCCTCCAGGAATGGCTCAGTGAAGCCAGGCTAATAAATCATTCACGACGTCGCTCTTTCCCCTCACTTTAGTGCTATCATGCAGTCATCATTTGTGGAGGCTTTCTAAAACGCGTTCACACTCAACACCCCACCCACGACTAACCCATTTCCGCACCTCGTTTCAGGCTTTTCTAGGAGGACAGAACAGGGTGCCAGAGGAGATGAGCAATGGAGAATAAATGGGAGACATCTCTTCTATTTCTCGCTTCAGTCTGCACAGAGGGACCAGAGTGAGAGTTTAACTGGATCTCAGGCAGATCTCGAGCACTGCCGAGGTTTCTCAGACGCCAGGATGAATGCAGACGTCACAGCGGGCATGTGCTGTGCCGCCAGTCCTAGGCGGCCAGACAGACTGACACAATTGGATTTCATTCATTCAGCTCAAATTGAATTTAGCTGCTGGTGTGTTTGGCAAAAGGGGGGAAATGGTTCCTTCCAAAAGCATTTAGCGCCCGAGTAAACGCAGACAAACTGACTCGACCCTTCAAATGCATAAAAGGACACGTTAACCCTTCCCTTTTTATCTGCATCCTTAAGTTATAAATCATTTGACAGATGTTTACAGGAATAGTTTAGCCAAAAATGAAAATTACCCCTAGAAATTGTAATGAGTAAAATATATCTGAAGAATATTCACATTTACAATTTTTAGCACACCAGGGTGACTAAGAACATGAAATTATCCAGGCATGACTTCCTGTTTCATAGGAATATAAATCAGGTAACGCAAAGGCCAAATTACCTTAATCATCCATCCATCACAATGAGTAAACCCAAAGAATATAGTTCTGATGTGCAGCAAATGTGCACCTGATGTGCATTCAAACAGCACCTACATCACCACAAGTTGTTTGGGAGGGTTTCAAGAAAAATTCTCTGCTCTCATCCAAAAACAAACTCATATTCAGCTGTCATACACTACTGGAACCTCACAGGACCTGGTTCTATGGTTCGATGAAAAAGCAGTGCTTTGGGTGCACACACAGGGATAAAAAATACCCCATGTCCAGTTAAATATAATGCTTGATCTTTAATTTGTTGGGCCTATTTTTCTGCTGGAGGTCCTGGACATCTTGTTCAGATACATGGCATCATGGATTCAATCAAATATCAACAGATGATAAAATCAAAACCAGGAGTCCCTCTGCTAGAATTCTTATAATGGGCTGTAGTTGGATTATCCATTAGGAAAACGATCCAATACAAACATCAAAAACAACACAAAAATAGGTCACTGAGCACAAAATTAATGTTCTGCCACGGCCATCCCATTCCCATGAAGAACTGAAGAGGAGCGGCACCAACATGGACCTGGGAATTTGAAGGGTCTGGAGAGATTCTGTATAGAGGAATAATGTCTGACCTCTTCTCAGGTGTTCTCCAAACAGGCATTATAGGAGAAGACTCAGCTGTTATCTTGGCAAAATGGGGTTGCAAAAAGTATTGAATAAAAGGGTGCTATTGGTTGTGTAAAGAGGATGACAAATGGATTCTAAATGTAAAAAATAGAGGAAATGACATGCACAATTAAACATCCAATATTGATCAATATTGACCGATTAAAAATTTATTTCCATTAATTTAAATAAAGCTAAAATAAAATAAATATTAGATGAAAACCTTAAACTTAAAAAGCCTTTTTATATTATAGAAATAGTGCCTTTGCAATTAACTACACCTGCACGATTCTCGATAAATTGAGAATCACAATTCTGTTCCAAACAGAGATCACAATTCTCCCACAATTCTGAACAGATAACTAAAGAAAATAACATGTAATTTACTAGAGGTTCTGACAAAATGTTAATTGCTGCAGTGTATTTAAAAATGTTTAATAAATTTAAATCAATTATTTAAAAAAAAAAATCAGATTGAAAGAATGATTCAATGACTCGCTAATAAATATTACACTTGTTTCATTGCTGGATGAATCAGCGTTTTTGAACGAATCTCTTGAATTAATGATTCAATGACAAACACAATTTTTAACAGTCACTTTTGTCACCACCTAGTGGTGTAATGATGTAATTAATAGTTCAGCCAAAAATAAAAAAGGAAAGGAAAAATTATTCCATGATTTACTAACCCTCAAGCCATCCTAGGTGTATATGACTTCTTTCAAAAAAGTGTTAACTTCCACGACGTAGTACAGAATACCTTGACGTACAACGCGTAGTATGTCATGTCACTGTGTACTACGTCACGGAAGTTAACGCTTTTTGGACATACGTTGAAAATGTATGGCTATAGCACCAGAAGCTCGTTATTTTACTTTATAAAGTTTTAAATAAGGATGCTTGTCTTACACAAACGCATCGAATCGCTTCAGAAGGCCTTTATTAACCCCCTGGAGTCGTATGGATTCATTTTTTTATGGATGGATGTAGGGCTGGACGATTATGGCCTAAAATCAAAACCTCGATTAGTTTACCTCGATTACGATTAATGAACGATTATTTTGTTTGTGTGCCCTCATAGTTCACTGACAAGGTTTGTACTGTAAATATGATTGACTATTAAAGGTGGGATTTTTTTCCTATTGAAAGAGTGCTCTGACATAACTCAAAAGTTGTGGGTTGTAAATAGTTCCTTCAAAAGTAGAAAAATATATGCTATAATAAGTTTTGAGTTAAGCTACTTTAGTGATAAATCACAGGACAGCATGACAACTAGTTTCTGCATTCCTCTACTGTTCGTATGAGTGTTCGTTTCACAATGCAGTTGCGCGAGTACGGTAGCTCGATATAATACACATCCGATCGTCTAAAATCGCTTGAATGTCCAAACTGGCAAACCTTAAAACGCATTCAACTGACAAAGTTTAGTGAAGACGCAAGGCTCACCGCTCGCATGCCATCACTATGTGTTGAACCGGCGTTCACCTCTGTGTTGCATTTATGTCATTGACTGGATGGGGGAGTCACACGGCTACACACTTGGTAGTATGTTTTTAAGGGGGAAGTATTAACAGGATTAAAAAAAAAAAAAAATGAAATAACTGACATGGGAAAATTATGTCGATTAGAGGCTCTGAATTTCAGTTTCGATTACTTTTTGATTAATCGTCCAGCCCTAGATGGATGCTTTTTTTTTTGTCTTCAGAATTTGGGCGCCCTTTCACAACCATTATAAACCTTGGAGGACTAAGCTTATTTTTAAATATATCTCAGATTGTGTTCGTCTGAAAGAAGATAGTCATATACACCTAGGATGGCTTGAGGGCGAGTAAATCATGGGATAATTTTTGGGTGAACTAACACTTTAAAGCAACAAGTTACTTTTAACAGCTGATTTGCTGATTTTATGGAAGAGGATTAGGGCCAAGCAATAATAAAAAAAATAAAACCATCTCGAGATTAAAGTTGTTAAATTTTGAGAAAAAACTTGTTAAATTTCAAGAAAAAAGTCGAGATAAAATGTTGAGAATAAACTCGTTAAATTACAAGTAAAAAACTTGTTAAATTGAGAAAAAAGTCTAGATAAAATGTTGAGAATAAAGTCATTCAATTACGAGAAAAAAGTCGTTAAATTACGAGAACAAATTTGTTAAATTATGAGAAAAACTCGTTAAATTTCGAGAAAAAAATCGAGATAAAATGTTGAGAATAAACTCGTTAAACTACAACATTTTCTCAACTTTCTCGAAATTTAACAACATTTTTCTCGTAATTTAACGAATTTGTTCTCGTAATTTAACAACTTTTTTCTCGTAATTTAATGACTTTATTCTCAACATTTTATCTCGACCTTTTTCTCGAAATTTAACGACATTTCTCTCATAATTTAATGAATTTGTTCTTGTAATTTAATGACTTTATTCTCAACATTTTATCTCGACTTTTTTCTCAATTTAACGACATTTTTCTCATAATTTAACGAATTTGTTCTCGTAATTTAATGACTTTATTCTCGTAATTTAATGACTTTATTCTCAACATTTTATCTCGACCTTTTTCTCGAAATTTAACGAGTTTTTTCTCGTAATTTAACGAGTTTATTCTCAACATTTTATTTTGACTTTTTTCTCGAAATTTAACAACTTTAATCTCGAGATGCTTTTATTTTTTTATTATTGCTTGGCCCTAATCCTCTTCCATACTATTTTGATCGCTACCATAGACATCAGTGTTTATATGTGAACTATAGTAAACCTTTATCCCAGTACTTATGCGATAATTTGAATATTTGTAAGACAGAAATAATGACACTTTGTGGTTGAACAGACGGTTTGTGAAGCTGTTTCAAACCTATACTGTACACGACAACTGCTGTCTCTGAGTCAGCAGCAGTGCCAACGCAGATCTGAATGTTCCAGTGTGCTTTTGTCAAAGATTTAATAGGAGGAGAATTGCTATCATTTAGGAATAAGATTGCGTTGGTGTTTGAATCGAGTTTGCAATCTTTTAACGATTAATTGTGCAGCTCTACAATTAACTGAAAATAAGTTTAAGATGTTAAATACTAAAACTGAAATAAAAATTAAAGCCAAATTAAAAATGTTTTAAACTAATAAAATTGACAAAAGCACATAAAATTACTAATACATATATAAAAAGCTAATTCAAAATATTGATAAATACTATAATAGAATATAAATAACACTGGTACCATATAGTGCATCCCACAGACAGGTTTGGAAAGGCATGATGTAAAAAAGAAAGACATTTAAATGATGACTATAATGTCTGGGTGAACTACTGTGTTAAAAACAAATCTAATATTTATGCAAAAATTAAATGCAATCAAATCACAGATCAGGCACATGGTGTCAACTGTACATGACTAAACCTCTGGGAATGCATTAATTTGCAAAGCAGATTGATCGCAATAATTGTTGGGTACATTCACATGGCAAGGCCCCTGTGGGTTTCCAACCGCTGTCCATGCAGTTTTCTGACAGCAGGTTCTGTCTGCTTTGAGGTCTGATCCATTAATCCACCGCACAGGGTGATGTTAGTGCGAACGAGTGCTCAAACAGGTGCAACACCTTATCAAAGAGCTCTGTGAAAATGAGCAGAAATCACACAAATGCTTTAAAGGCCTGTGTCCTGTGGAGTATTCAAATCAGGTTAATAAATGATTCTCTTTGAATCATGGTTCTCCCGTGAAACAGCAGAGCACAGATGTGTCAAGGCCTGTCATTTTTCATGTGGGAAAAGTCAAAGGAAGAGAATGAAAGAGAGGCAGCAAATCCTTTGAGTCCAAATCGGTCTTTGAAAGAGTCTTCACATCAGGTCATAAGGTTAAATAAAGTTCAGGTAAATGGTTATTGAGTATGTGAACGGACATTCAAGGCTCTTAAGCACAGCTGAGAGTCTGTTGAAATTGGTAATCATAGGAGAGTGGAGATCAAGTGAAAGTAAACGCTTCAGAGTCAAGCTGCATTATTATAAAATTCACAGCTCAGACTAAAGAGCAGTGTGCTGTGCTCTGGACTGACACTGAAATGGTTGCAAAAGAGAAAGATGGCTTTACTTATGAAAATTAAAATTCAATTAAAATGACATGAGGCCCAAAAACACTTCCAGTGAAATTCAACGTCAATCAATTCTGATTTACACAAATTGTTACAAGGCTGTTGTCTCTCACATAAAGAACACCAAACCTGGGGTCAAAGGCCAAGGTAGTTTTTATGGCATTATGCTGAGAACAAAGATCCAATTATTAGCAGAAGTTTTTGAGAACATGTGATAATGTGTCTCTGCATTTTTTCAGTGGCTTACATTTAGGCAGATGTTTAAAGACTGCATACTCATACTAACGACTGCGATACCAAGTCGGTACTGAAATGTTTAAAGGTGCCCTAGAACTTTTTTTTAAAGGATGTAATACAAGTCTAAGGTGTCCCCTGAATGTGTCTGTGAAGTTTCAGCTCAAAATACTCCATAGACTTTTTTTTATTCATTTTTTTAACTGCCTATTTTGGGGCATAATTAGAAATGAGCCGATTCAGGGTGTGGAGCACGAGATTTAAAGAGCTCGCGCTTGCCTTAAACAATATAAAAAAAAAGTTCAAACAGCTAATATAACCCTCAAAATGGATCTTTACAAAGTGTTCGTCATGCAGCATGTCTAATCGCGTAAGTATGGTATTTATTTGGATGTTTACATTGATTCTGAATGAGTTTGAGGCTGTGCTCCGTGGCTAACGGCTAATGCTACACTGTTGGAGAGATTTATAAAGAATGAAGTTGTGTTTATGCATTATACAGACTGCAAGTGTTTAATAATGAAAATAGTGACGGCTCTTGTCTCTGTGAATACAGTAAGAAACGATGGTAACTTTAACCTCAAACAGTACATGTAGTTACGTAACAGTCGGTGTTATGTTGAGATTCGCCTGTTCTTCGGAGGTCTTTTAAACAAATGAGATTTATATAAGGAGGAGGAAACAATGGAGTTTGAGACTCACTGTATGTCATTTCCATGCACTGAACTCTTGTTATTTAACTATGCCGAGGTAAATTCAATTTTTGAATCTAGGGCACCTTTAAAATGTGTCGCTTTAAGCGCCGTTGAGCTGATTCGTAAACACCTCTGATTGGACTTTGTGTTCACATGCTCATCAGATATGTCTGTGATTGGCTTCAATGATCATCTACACTTCAAAACATGTTGTAAATAGACATCAATGACGCTCTTCACCGAGCGCTTACACAGAAACACACGGGATTGTTACACACCGGTCCGCTGATAGACGCCTACTTTCAAATGCTCCCGCTTTCAAATTCAAACACTTCCGTGTGCTTTCAAATGCTCCCATGCATTGATCTCTGTAGCCAATCACAGACATATCTGATGAGCGCGTGAATACAAAGGCCAATCAGGTGTTTACGAATGTGCTCAATAGCGCTCAAAGTGTCACATTTTAGAATTTCAGTACCGACTTGGTATCACGGTTGGTACCTTTGACAACACTACTTCACTACTACACTTTATTTCGATAGTCCACTTTAGACATTAGAGAGTTAGTAGACCGTTAGGGTTAGTAGAATACGTTGACATGTATTTGCGTATAGTCAGTAGAATGTTTGTTGGAGCATTAAAATAAAGTGTAAACAGACAGTCTACTAATACTCTAATGACTGGTAGTTGACATGCAGTTGCAAAGTTGCTTATACTGTTGTAGAATGACTAAAGTGGACTATGGAAATAAAGTATTACCCTATAATCTACAAATTATCGACAAAAACATGACTGCTTTATGGACCCCAAACGGCTACCCCGTGTTATTACCATCAAGTACAACTGGGCAATAGTCATTAATCAGGTCACTGTAGCTCAAACACAACAGCGTGGGTGTTTGTTCGGGTTTTTCCGGGGTGTCTAGTTTCTCTGTAATCCATGTTACCATGATACCCTTAAACCCTTTTACACTGATCAAAAGCTGACACCAGCAAAGAGTAGTACAATTGGTTCCACATCAGCGAGCCCAAACACCCACTAAAGTCCATTAATAACCGTTTGCGTTAAAGTCTCCTGGTCCTTCACTCTTTTGAATGGCCTATTAAAAGGCTGTTGGGATCCTGAAGACCTTGTGTGAAAAGCAGGATGCCCTAAGCATCTAAAATCCCTTCTTACTTTTCTCCGGTTACAGCCTTAGTGACCTCAGCCGGGGTTCCCATGAGCAGTTTGTCGACCCGAGGTCCATTGAACCCTGCCCTCCCTGACCTTTCATATCACTACTCGCTCCAACAGCAAGAATTTGGATACCGGACTTCAACAAACCATTATTCAAATATTCTATCCAAACCTGACGACATGAACAATCGGTCGTTCTCTCGGCTTAGTTCCATTCTACCCCTCAGTACAGTACTGCCATTCAAAATGTAAAAATGCCCTGTGTAAGCCGCATGGCCACTGAATGTGCAATGAAAGCTACTGCGCATAATAGGCGTGTAGGCACCAATTCAGCATGTCAATAGTGGCTTCCCAGCAGCCAGCCTGCAACAGTGCTCAGAACTCAACAAAAACCCAACTCACCCTTGCACAAACATGTATTTTTTATCTATGGACAAATGCAATGCTTATCAATATACTCTAGAAATACATAAAGCACACATTTACAACTGCTAGCTAAATCCAAAGCTCTCATTGACTCTTTGTGTCTCTTGTGGAGCGTTACACCAGCGAGGGGTCTTGAAGGAGCCAGCTTGCAGCTCAGCGTGTGAGCAGTGGATGCGACTGCACTGCAGCACAACAGGAGGAATTTTATTAGCGTAACCCAATTAACCGCACCAGGTGACAGCCATGCCACTCTCAATAGAGCAATACATCCTCAAGGAGGCCGTAGCAGAGGAGGACAAGTAGAGTTTCACATTTACTATGGAAAATAGCGTTTGCCTTTGCAAAAGTCACCACAAGGCCTTGCTATATGGTTGCTAAGGTGTTGTGAGTGGTATTGCTGTGCGATTGCTAGAGTATTATGGGTGGATGCTAAATTAAAAGAGTCCACGGCCAAACCCAGGGCTGCACGATTTATCAAAATAAAACTGAAATCGCGATATGGTTTAGTGCGATTAACAAATCACAAAGGCTACAATTCAATTAAATAAATATGTGATACGTGTTTCAGAGTGAAGTGCAGAATTGTGTTCTTTTATCCATTCATGATCCAGTGTTTTCAGTGTGTCAGAATGGCTCAGTTCACAGACGAGTTTGAGACGATTATGACCCCACATGCACCATCTACACAAACTTGTAATGAGAAGCACTTATAAACATGCTGTCAATAAGTTTTAGTTTACGTTTTAAGGGCTCCCTGTGGTTCTCTGCCAAAATAAAATCTTGAAATTAAGACAGCCATAAATATTAATATAGCAATTTTATGGTTGTACAGTACAATTATTATTATAATTAGTGTGAGCCCTAACCTTATAAACATTGAACTAATAAATCTACACTAAAATAAAATAATATAACAGTTTGCAGTAGAGCTGCACGATTCTGGATCAATTGAGAATCACAATTTTTATTTTTATTCTATTATTTTATATTTTTTTGCTTCAAACAGAGATCACGATTTTCCCACGATTCTGAACAGACAACTAAACATAACGTAATTTACTAGAGGTTCTTTCAAAATGTTAAATGCTGCAGTCAATTTAGAATGTTTAATTAATCTGAATGAATTATTTTTAAAAATGGTTTGAATTAGCGGTGTAACGTTATACGTATTCATACCGAACCGTTTGGGTACAGGGCTTTCGGTATGGTGCACGTGCGTACCGAATGCATTACATTGCATATTGTAGCCTAACCACCATTAACCACCAACAATCGCAATAAGCTCTGTGTTTTGTTACTTTCGATAAGAAACAAAGCATAATCCCATAATCTGTCTGCAAAATCATGAAATTTAAACAGAAAATGCTGTTTTGATGTGCTTTGATGTGGCGTGACAGATCACTGTATAGGCGCCTCTGTTCAACCAGCAGCGCGGAGCATGAGTGAATGCGATCATCTCTTCCTCTTTAATACCAGTTACAGAATAAACAAGAATGAACATCTGAAGGTATGCTGAAAGATACAGTACCACTTACTGAAACGGTCATATCCCGTGTAATCTCTCAATCAGTGTTTCAATGGCTTGTAAACAATATGTCATGTAGCATTTACCTCAGAAAAGCCATTCAGTGTCCACATCTTGTTAGTTTGCCAGAGAAATGAACTCTTTCGCTCAATATATGCACTGTATTAGCCTATATATTCATTATATTTTACCTTAACCTGTTAGTGGTCAATTTTTGTATCCTTAAGAAACTTTTAGTTATAAGTTAATATATCTAAAAGACAAAAACACATTTTGTTCAGTTTGTTCAGTTTAGTTTTCTCATTCTGATGTACCGAACCGTGACTTCAAAACCGAGGTACATACCGAACCGTGAGTTTTGTGTACTGTTACACCCCTAGTTTGAATGAATGATTCAATGACTCATAAATACTTAACTTGTTTCATTAATGGATGAAGCAGCTTTTTTGAATGATTCTCTTCAATGAATGACTCAATGACAAATACATTTTTTAACAGTCACTTGTTGCCAACTGGTGGCGCAACGATGTAATGGTACAGTATAATCGTTATTTGAAGTGTCAAGTTACTTTCATAAAGTGATGTTGCCCAAGCATGCAGGACGAGTTATGCACAATTTCCAAAATGCAACTAATTAGAGTGTTATAGAACAACAACAACAAAAGACTAAAATACTTATACAAAAATGCTTGACAAACTTCTAAGGGAAACTATTAAACAGATGAATCATCATAAGGATGCTTTGCCAATGATGTAATCTACAGGTACATCAACAACTGCATTTATAATTATTATGTAATTAGCAATTAGAAAAATTATCATAATTTTAACTATACAGATACACATCACATGTCCTGACACACTTTCAAGCCATAAAATACATGAACTACACCCAGTTCAATTTTGGGAATAGGCCAAATTTCCACATCCTGAATGAGGCTTTAATATATGATTAGACTGACCCAAATTCAAAAGCAGAAAAGTCCCTTTCTGTTGAGAATAATAGACAGGCCTATATGCAAATGCAGTACCAAACCTTCACTAAGCCCACCCCCTGAGTTCCCAGGCCTTGTTTCCAGGGGCTCTGAGAGTACAAAAGGAGTCCATACAGCCAAAGCCTTTTCATCTACAACTGACACAGACTTGGTGGAGGATGCAGCACCTCAGCTATTTCACCTGATCATAGCTGAAAAGAGCTGGACGATCTGGTAGAAAAAAGTTCTTCTTCAAGTTCTTGAATTTGCAAGAACAAGATAGGTACTAAGGCAACTGTGTCAAGATTAAACCAAAATGCATTTGTAAGGCTAGTAGTGATCAAGTAGTGCATGCATGTCACAATATTTAAAGGGGAGGTTGAAACCTCAAATGGAACAAAATGTCGCTTTTGCGATCCTGCATAATTCACAATTTCATATACACACATAACTAAAAACATTGAAAAGTTTAAAAGTTGTGTCAGAATTTGGAAAGACAAAAGTAAACAAGCTTTCTACACTTTTTTCTGTTGTACATCTATTGTCATACATAATATGGTAATTCTAAAATTATGTATAATACTAGTACCAGGTTTATTATGTTTTACATTCTGTTTTGTAGTGATCTTAAAAGAATACGATCTTAAAATATATTTTTCCCCTATGTGCTTCATTTGAGGTCACAGTTCAGGTAGTCTCGTGTAGCCAGACCTTCAGACTGATGGCAGAAGGTCTGGACTCCATCGCAGCTTTCATTGGCCAAGGACCACCCAAGAGGACGTCTGACTGACATGTAAAGAAACCAATCACAGTTTGTTTTCTTCCGCGTCATATTTAGGGGCATGGAAATGTAAACTCAATGTGCCTAAGATAACAGACCGGCATGCATCTAATAAATTATTCATTCAAGAAGCTTGTGCAAGTTACTGCAAAATTACAGTTACTGTTAAAAATCCAGCATTAGTTGATCATAATAAGTGCTCGTTTTCACAGTAGTAAACACGATGGCTTTCTTCTTCCATGAGGGGGTATGGCGTCATGACGGCTTTGTTTCCAGGTGGACTGCTAAAGGGGACCTATTATGCAAAATTCACATTTTGGTGTTTGAACACCAATGTGTTTTCGCAGTGTGTGAGAACCAGCAGCCTATAATGGTAAAAATCCACTCACTCATTTTTTTATAATTCCCATGAATCAAAAGCAGTCTCTTGAAACAAGCTGATTCAGATTCCCCCATACGATGTCATTGTAGGGAGAAGCCCTGCCCACAGGTGTACAATGTCTGCTCCAAAGAGCCATTACAAGTGTTGTGTTTTGGGATGTAGTCACTGAGAACATCATGGTTAAATTTTATTTTCGAAGAAAATATATTCCAAAGAAAATCGGTAAAGTCTTATACATTTGAGCCAATCATTTAGCCAATCAGAAATGTCCTGTTGCATTCTACATTAGGGTTGGGACGAAAAAGAAAAAAAAAAAAAAAAAGATTCACCAACTATCGCAATTTTTTTGTTTACGATTTTAAAATCGATTTTTTTTACTCCAGTATCGATATTAATTCAAATTATATTGCTTTATTTTAGCCCTTGCATATACACAAGGAGGACAGAAGTTACTCACTTTTGTTCAAACAGGGCAAAATGTGTCATCTCTGAGTGTTATGCAACTAAATAACGTTTCAAATAAGGACTGATCAGTTACATTGTTTCACCACTAGGTGGCGACAATAGACTGAAAATGAGTTTGTCATTGAATCTTGAATCATTCAAGATAATGTAGTACTATAATGGATGACGCTTCTTAAATAAAAGAAAGATGTGATGAATTGTTTTTGTAAATATGACATCTTATAGATCATACAGTCTGTATAAGTGTATGATTCAACGGTTTCCCATGGTCTAGTGTTTATAAAAACAAAACAAAAAAAACAAAAAGGAAAAATCGCAGTACAATAGCAATATCGAATCGCAATACTTGTAGAATCGCAATGCTAAAAAAAACTAATTGCAATACATATCGATTCAGCACCCAAGTATCGTGATAGTATCGAACTGGGAGATTGCATCGTCTCAGCCTTTTCTACATGTTGTCACTTCTTCTTGAGTCTCTCGATCATTGTCCGACTACGGTTCGAACATATAAAGTTGAACACCGCTACTGACAGTTTCTGACATTTTCAGTGCGTGAGATTGTCCTGTTTTGTTGTTGCTGGGGCCTGAAGCACCAGCTCATTTGCATTTAAAGTGACACAAAAATGCTGAGTTTTTGTTCTCCCCCAAAAAGTGGCATAAAAAAATGATCTGTGGGGTATTTTCAGCTAAAACTTCACATACACACTCTGGGGACATCAGAGACTTATTTTACATCTTGTAAAAAGGGGCATAAAGGGTTGCCTTTATAGAATGTGACATCTCCCAGAAATCCTAGAGAATTCAGCCAATCAGATGACAACTTCAAAACTCCCGAATTGTTTCCCATTTTGTGTGCCTTATGCATCAGACTTTCAGCCAGCAGTCCGTGGGCATGACTTCTGAGGCTCAGACTACAGCGCAGGTGACTGGCTCAAAATAACCTATCAGCAGAAATGATGGCAAAGATGGCAGACTTCTAATTGCGTACTTCTCTGGGTATCTACGCCAGCAGAGTAAATGCCATTGGGATTTATGGGAACGCTTATGGGCAGCTTTCTCCTTGATGTACTTTGGCTTGGAATGATATAAAGTTTAGTACAAGATGGTGGACATAGTGTTATGCAACATGCCCTATTGTGCTCATGCTAAAGATATCTCCTGCTTTGGCCAAAGAATATTCATACATACTCAAACAAATACTTCAGACTTACTAGTGGACCAGTGCAGATGGTCACTTCTATCTATTTAATAAAACCCATCAAAACAGATTAGAAAACTGAGCAATCACCACCTATATATTACCAATGAATAAGGCCAATTACCAAATCACCCGCAAAAAAGAAATCAGTTTTTATATGTTGCTTGTCATAAGCCTGGTGGTAGTGGATCAGTAGAAACGTTTTATTCTTGGCCTTATGACAAAATAATGAATTATGAGCGCGTGGAGCATTGTCAAAAATGGCGACCAGTGATGTGCACGAGGAAATAAAATAACTCGAAATCCTTAAACGTACACAATGCGCTGTGCAAAACATGTACACAACGTTTGCTGCAACCCATTTTCGGAGAAAAACAAGAAATTATTAGCCTGTGTAAGTTACATATTTTGGAGTCCAAAAGCTTTTGGTCTAATGATGTTCTGGCTTAACGCATTATAAAACTTGCTGCATTTAAAAGCTTCTAACCAATGACACTGTTCCATTATAAAGCTTTAACGGTTTACTTTTGCACCTCTGCTGTTTCAAAATGACCTGTCATTTATTAATCTCAATGCCCTTTCACGTGCTTCCCTGTTTGACAGATGATGCAGCAGATCGCTCAACTTACCTGCATGGAATCGGCGCTTATAATTTCCCCATTAAGCCTTTTCCCGATCTCGATAGCCAGTTTGGATTTGCCGGTTCCAGTGGCTCCTAAAATCACCACTAAAGACGGACTGATGCCTTTCTTGAGCACACGCGTGGCGGCCGCCATGACAGCAACCTCTCAGGGCTGAAGAATGATCTGAGCATGTGCGTTGACTTCGCAGCGGAGGAGGGAACTGTATCCAAGCAACTAAAACTGTTTCCATAGGAACGAGATTGAAGGATTCAGTTATAGCAGGTACGGGAAGGCAAGCGTGTTTCATTCAGAAATGGGACAAAAGTTCTTACAATCCAACAACAAGTACTTGAAAAACAGGAATCGTGGTATATATGGACAATACAATGGCACTGTGTGTTCCAAACATGGATGAATCAAGTTGAGATTTTCATCACTAATACATCCAGGAAGCACACAGAATCCTGTTAGCTAACAACATAGTGCTAATTACTAGTAATATGGTGAAACTAGTATCCGTATTCGTTGGCTTCATTGCAATAATGGCAGTTTTGAGTTTTCACTCTAATATCTAATGAGTTGGCGCAGTCTTTAATCGTTTAATTTGCAGCTTTGACAACATTGTTGACTTTAGCAGGTCGACTCGTGCAGCTTCCGGAAGAATATGGGTATGAATAGCTCTCTTCCGTCTCCATGGCAACTGAGCGTTCTGAGCCAGAGATGATCGTTGCCACTACGACGTGTCAACTAAAGAGGCTCTCGCTAATGAAACGATCAAGGTGTTGATGGAGTAAAATAGCTCTTATGCCACATATAGTAAAATCTTTCCCTATTTTTTCTGTCATAGCTGAGCCAATATAATACTGTTTAAACAGAAGAAGCCGAAGTTGTGGCTCTCTAGTGTGTGTTGATATTAAGAACTGAATATCAAGACAGAAATCTGTCTTGGGATTAACTTAATGTGATAGTTCCAACAAATGTTGTTTACTCGCCCTGATGCTGTTCCAAGCCTGTGTGATTTTAGTCTCAGTCACTATTCACTTTTATTGCATCTTTTTCATACAATTAAAGGAATAGTTCACCCAAAAATGAATTTACTCGGCATCCTTGGTGTATATGACTTTCTTCTTTCAGCTGAACACAATTGGAGTTATATTAAATAATGTCCCAGCTTTGTAATGGAATTGAATAGAGCCTCCAAAAAGCACATCCAACAATCATAAAAGTAATCCAAATGACTCTAGTCCAGTGGGTTAAAAAATGCCTTCTGACATGAAGCAATGGGTTTTTGTAAGAAAAATATTCATATTTAAAACTATATAAACTATAATTGGTTCTACGTCATATGTCAGGTCAGAGGTCACCCTTCCGCCAGAACTCGACTCCATTGTCATAAGCCAGTAATTATAGTTTATAAGGTTTTAAATATGGTCATTTTTCTTACAAAAACCCATCAGTGGAGTCATATGGATTAATTTTATGATGGATGGATGCGCTTTTTTGGAGCTTCAAAAATATAACTCCAATTGTGTTTGGCTGAAAGAAGAACGTCATATACACCTAGGATGGCTTCAGAGTGAGAAAATTATGGGATAAGAACTATTCCCTTAATGTGAATGGTGAATGGCATCTCAAGTTCTGTTCCATGGAAGTAAATCATACAGATTTGGAGCAACATCAGATGAGTAAATGATGACGAAATCTTCATTTATGAGAGAACTATCATTTTAAATAAGTCTTATTGTGAAAATTTAATGTTTAAACATTTTATTTATTTTTGTTGCTTCTGGATCATTGGTGTATGCAACCAAATCTAAAAGCAGTTAATTGGAGTTAAAGGGATAGTTCACCCAAAAATGAAAATTCTGTCATCATTTACTCACCCTCAGGTACTACCATAGTCAGTGGTTACAAACATTCTTCCAAATATATACCTTTGTGTTCAGCAGAACAAAGAAATATATACAGGTTTGGAACAACCTGAGGGGGACTAAATGATGACAGAATTTTCATTTTCGGATGAACGATCCCTTTAAGTTCTATTTAACAAAGAAAGACAAACATGCAAACATATGTGATTTGAACTGAATTTATTTATTGTTTACCCAATTTTGAGTTTATGTATATAGGCTTATGAGGTACAGAACACAAAGTGCTTAGACAATGCTGCTGCCATTTTTCTCCCAGTATGACACCTGATGACAAGGGACAAAAGTGAAAAAAAGTGGTTACTGGTGGCATATGCACCCTTTTGGCCATATAATTTCTCAAAGCCGAATGTAAAACAAAAGTCACCTCAATCAATCAGCAGTGATTTCTGTGAACACATGGCCTTTATTTATTTAGTTTTTGTTAGAAATAATTGCATTCTTCGTCATGACGGACAGCAGTGTGCATAAAGTTCTGATGGTCATAGTGGGAGATAAGCAAGCATATGCCACCAGTACAACTTTATATTTAAATAGAAATCAAACAATTATACAATCAGTTCTGTAAGAAAATATAATTAGTACAAAATTCTTTCAGCATGTTCTTTCTGCCACAAAAGCGATATTAAGCCAAAGAAATTTCAGAACACAAGGGAACAGGCAGTGAAAACAGCATAAAGTGGCTAGTGATGAAAATGAAATGTTGATAGTGTTGTTTTATTTAACTTTTTGAAATTTTTAAAACTTTTCTTAACAAAAATAGAAACTTTGAGATACTCTAGGGAAGGCAAGTGGGCCAACCAAGGACAAATGACAGAAAAATAGAAAATAAAGTCTATTAACAGTGCTGATTTTCATAATCAAAACACAAAGTATGTATTTTTACACAATGTTCTGTACATCACTACTATTATATACATATGCCACAGTTTATATACACTGCAAAGCTGTGCTGGACACTGTCCTGAATGTTCAAGATAAGAATAATATACAATAACTGAGAAAAACAAACAAACATGGAACACAAAGTAACAGTGATGCAACTTCCTGTCTGTTAAACTTACACTGGCATCATGTGGCAATGGGGGCATACAGCTCTCCTTAAATTTAGGTTAATTTAGGTCACAAAGCACTATTAACTGGAGAAGTTACATTGATCAAAGACCCTTAAATATCTTTAACCAAATGAATTCTAGATTCTTGCGCCAAACAAAAAAAAAAAAAGTGTAGGAGATCAATTATACATGCATATAAATTGCTACATTTAAAATAATGCCTAATTTGGCATGCTAATTCAATCAAATACTTTAGCTTTTGCGAGAGAATTTAAGAGAACACACATTCAGGGTCAAAACAATGACCCTCTTTGGAAAATTGTTTGAAACTTGGTAGGGTCCACATGAGAACACCAGTACCGCAGCTTCCACAAGTACCCCCCCCCCCCCCCCCCTCCCAAGTTGCAAAGGCAAATGTGCAAAGAATGAAAACTGAAGAACTAATCTCAAAATATAGAGTCCATTCCATTAAATATCCCCACGTTTGGAAAAAACACAGTTCCTATCGAAAGTCCTATCGGACTAAGAAAGTTTATGTACGTTTCAGTTCAGCGAGTCTCCGTAGTAACTGCTGTTGCCTGCTTTTGAGCTGCTTCTTCTCCTGGGCCTTCTGTTTGTCGCCGATATGCAGCGAACGCAGGTATTCCGTGGCCTTGGTCAAGATTACAACTTTGGGCGTCTTTGGACAGTCAACCAGGCCTGGGATTTCATCCCGTAGAGCCAGAAAGCGTGAGCGTAAGTCATTGCGCCTCTTTCGCTCCAAGAAATTGTGCGTCTTACGCTTGTCCGTGTCCTCACAGTCCGAACTCTGAGGGCTGGATGATTGGGATTTGAGGTGGTAGGATGTGTGTGTTGGAGAAGCGGAGACAGTTGGAGATTGAGAGGGGACTGGGGGGGAAGGTAAGGGGGTTTTTCTTTCAGGGGTTTGGGGTGTGGAAACCAGTCGAGGCTGCACGGTCTCTTGCCTGATCTTCTTGCGAGGCGGCTCCTCTTCAGGATAACTGTCGGGTGAGCGGGCAGCATAGTTGTGCTGTTGCTGATGAATGGAGATGTGGAAGCGCTTCATGCAAGGGTCATAGGGGTCTGCACGAACCGTGATGGTCACCGGTTTGCGACCGTTCACCAAGCGCGACTTGTTCTGCTTGTGTTCCACCGTCACTACATCAATCTCTTCGTCATCTGAAAGAACAATTGAAAGAATATGAGGCACTTCGGTTTACATTTGTCTGGTATTGCATCAATTGTAGACTGCTTCATCTTTCACAACCGTTTACCAACACCTTTCCATCCACTCAGAACATTCAGAATGTAAAATCTAGTTAGATGGGCACCAAAACTACACAACGAATACTGTTTGTATTAGTTCCCTATTCTCAGCAGGTGGAAAGTAAATGAGGCTTTGATCTGCAATAATGAACTTGGAGTCACAGTCACCTCTGATGTGTATTTTGATAAGAGAAGCATCTGTTCTGAGTTCCCTCTACTCTGATTTCACTACGCAATTACTTCCACCATTGAGCAGAAAGCCAAATATTTTTATTGCAAAATCAGAAATTCACTATTCAAAGGAATAGTTCATCTAAATAAAATGAGTAAAAACAACATATTTTGAAAAACATCTCTGGTTTTTGGTCCATACAATGAAAGTCAAAGGGGTCTAATGTTGCTTTGGACACCATTGACTTTCACTCTATGGACAAAAACCAGCTGAGACATTCTTCAAGATATCGGTGTTCTGCAGAAGAAAGGTTCGGAACAACATGAGTAAATAATACAGAATTCTTTATTTTGGGTCAAATTTAAGCCTTTAAATTGCATGTGCCCTTAAAATGAAATTATAGAAGGCTGCATCTCTACTGTGTCATCTTCATACTGACTGTTCATTCGTGGACAATTGAGTGACCCTGACCACTTTCGGATTCAAGTACCCTTATTATTGCTGTCTGCTGCTGATCATGCACTAGTAGGCACCACCCACAAGTAAAACAATTTCTCCTTTTGTTTAACCTGGGGAATGTAGAAGCTCAGCACACTTTGACATTCCACATATATTAAGTAGAATTCAAGGTGAAATGCCAACCCAAATCCAATGCAACTTTTCTATGTCAGGTTTTGGTACATGATTGAATGGCAACTACTGCATAGAATGATCCCAGCTATTGAAATCTGTCAGGTGTCAAAAGGAGGTGTCAACACTGCTGCAAATTTACACGTACACTTCAAGGTCTACAAGCAAACAAGGGAGTTTTAGTACTCGGTCTTCAAAGTCAATGGTCTCGTGCTTACCCGAGGAGTCGGTGCGAGATTCTGACCCGGACGACACCTGTTTCTTGCAGCTGCTGCTCAGGGGGAAAGTAAGGACAGCTGCTGGATCCACGCAATCTGTCGCCAAGCTGTTGAGAGCAGGCGCGTCCACAGGGACGCACTGCGCTTTGCTCGACAGTTTCGACTGCGCCGAGCAGGACAAACGCTCGCTAACAACTTTCTCCAGCTGCTGAGTGGCGGAGAAACTGCTCCACATACAGTCCTGAATAATGATGGAGCTCAAGTTCTCCAGAGTCTCCGCCGCACTGAGTTTGCACTGTCCCTCCTGCTCGTCGTCCTGCCCCAAGTACTGGGACGCCCACTCTAATCTGTCCCCTGGAGATGGACCGGTACCTTCCAGTATCCTGACAGGCGACATGGGCGGGGTTGGCACGAGCTCGAATTTTTTCCAAATGTCTTCGCTTGGTGCGGTCGATTTGAAAAAGTCCTCGTCCAAGTTGTGGTCGTCGTAAAAATAGTGCTGATATTGGTCGTATTCCTCCATCTCCAACTTCTTATTTCGCGATGCGTTTGCACTGATTCCTGGCATTGGTGTCCTCCTTAGAGATCAAGATCTGAAAACCACAATTGATCCGATTTTAAAAACAATCCGATTTTATGGTGCTCTGTGAGATAATTAACTTAAAGCTCTTCATTTTTATTTTCAGTGAGCTTCTTATGGTACATATAGCCTAATTACAGTTTATCGTTGTTTTTTTTGTTTTTACTCTTGTAAGTATTTTAATATATAATATTATTAAATTATTCTAAATAATATAGCTTACATAGGCAAAACTTTTAATATAGGCATGCAAATATATAATAAAAAATAAAAAAAATAAGTAAAGCAGTCTAACAAATATATTATAAAGTATTTCGGTCTGCATCCAGTTCCACTTTACGGTACAAAACTTGAAGTTTCGCAACATACTTCTATTACATAACACAACGATGTAATGCTTCATGTAAGTGCATATACTACTACGAGTGTATACTGTCATCAACAGTTGCTCTATTCGTCTGCAAAATGTCTTACTTTTCCCTCAAAAATGATTAAGTTAACCTAAATAAATTAGGCATTCCCTGCTTAACAACCACTTACCGTAATGCAGAGGCGAGTGTCAGTATTGCATGTCATTTGAAACACGAAAATGAGGTGTTGCAATTCACCGGTGAGCTCCAGACAAATGTTTTGCAGAAAAGGCTTTCATGTCAACAAGTTAGGAAAGCGTCGTAAGCTGTGTGTTGAATAATCCTGTCTTGTGTTCGTTTTCCAGGCGTGGTTTTGTGTTATCTGGCTGCTGTTTATTTGTTTAGTTGCGAAAATGTTTTGCTCGTTTGCAGTCCGCCTCTTTATGAGAACTTCGCCTCTCTCTGCCTCCTTTACTGTGTGAACCCTTCTCAAGCCGCGGCTTGCGCGCACTATGGACACCTGAAACGAGTACCGCACTATATTACCCAGCCAAAGTAGTGGAGGATTTGCATATTGGGCGGGTAGTAGCGTGATAACCACGCCCATCATTTAAAGCGACAGAAACTACTATAGAGGTTCATTTGAGGTTTGGGCGTCTAGGGATAAATTCAGATGTTGATTGAGAAAAATATCGTATAGACATTGCTGTTTCAGAATGGGAGTGACTTTTATGATGATATACTCTATCAACGAATTGATATATGCAAGAATAAAAATGTATTTTACACTATAGCAGGGTAAGAAATTAAGTGGGGCTCATACAAACATGCTCATACTTTGACAAAAAAAGCTCAGATATTTAAAATATAAGCTATTTAAAATGTAGATTATTGTTTTATAATATCTTCTACATTATTCTGTTGCTTGTATTTGAGGTGGATTCAATTGCAACAGCCATTGTTCAGATTGAGAGATTTGATTCAGGTTTCAGTTGATTCATTTAACTGCATTACTGTTTGAAAGTGTTTAGTGTGTCAGTGATAATCATAAATAATGCATAATATGTTTTTTATTTGACTTGTTTTCATGTATAAATATCTAAACATCCCCAAAACAAGATACATTTACCTGACAAGTAAACGGCAAGACTTCTATTATTTCTATTTTCTATCTATTTTTTTCTTACATATTTTATTTTTTTATTCCATTGGCAAATATTTTTTTTCTTATACTAAGCACTAAAATAGCAAAATATAGTGTATGTTTAAATAAATACATTTAAAAAAACAGTTAAACCGCAAAAATGGTGTAATAAAAAAATCATTTTTTTCAGAATTTTATATGGTTGGAAAAAAATGCCATGAATATCAATTCCTGGGCACCCCATAATAATAAAAAAAATATTATTTCTGAAACTGCAAAATACTAGCAAATCATTGTGCATGTGAGCTCAGACAAGTGCAGTGAAACATTAGCCAAGATCTTGCTTTGTTTGTGTCTCACACACAGCAGCATACCTATAATTTCGATTTGCATATGCTGTATTGACGTTGAATATTATTGTGAGTGAGAGTCATATCCAGCTTATACATTTTGTCTGTGCAAATTTAGCTCAAGATGATAATTAGTGCCAGACAGCTTAATGAATTGCTGGCAGTGCACAAGCTGTACTTGTGACAGTACTGTTTCTTATGGCTATACCACGTGTTCTCTTTTCCAACAATGTCCCATATGGCAAATCTGTGCATTAGGAAGTAAGTAATCGCTGACTAGTGTTTCAATTCAGTGTCTATCCTCTCCTTTCTTTACATTAATTTAAGACCTTGACCTTATGCAGAACAAAGGCTCTTCCCACAGTGATTGACGAATCTCCCTGGAGAGATGTATCTTTCTTTCTCTGGCTTTATGGTCTTTTTTATGAATTTGCTTGGCTTTTTCGACCCACCCTTTTTATCCAATTGTCCCATACAAATGTTTGAGAGTTTATAGGAGGCTGGTTAATGACACCAGGCTGGGTGAGTTCATTTAGTTTGCTTTGACAAAAGAATTGCATTGATGATTCCCTCTCAACTCAGGTGCAGTGGCTTTATATATATATATATATATATATATATATAGTAACTATGATGCATGCTATGCACCATCTGTGAATGATGAGAAAACTGTGCATATGACCTTAAAATGAAATTTTAAAAGGCGTAATCATGGCTCTGTAGGGAACTGAATATTTTTAGGACTCAGAAATGAACCCTCATGCATTAACACACTGCAAAGCTGTGAATTGGTCATGAGGCCCTATTTGTCTTTTTCTTTAAAAAAAAGGATGAACTGCAGGCGATGGAGCTGGAGCCTGTGTGGCACTGGGGACCAAGCCTTGAAGAAGTGTGCGAGTGTGTTTGTGTGTGTGTGTCTGTGTGTAAACTGGCAGAGGTTCTTGAACATTAGCATGCTGTTATCATATACTAGAGGTGCTAATTAAGAAGTCTGCCCTCAAAGCTGTGCACAAAAATTAGAGATATACAGTAGAAAGGCTATAGCTTCACTATTTAGATTATGGCCTGTATAATGGTTAGGCCATTGATTGTTATTTTTGTAACAGTTTTTCTTCTGGCAGCTATAAAATGTGCAAAAAAAGAAGAGGTCAGTGCCATTTCTACACTGTAAAAAATTATTTTCATGATTTGTTATCACAACTCTTTTCTTTTGTCAAATCAACTTAGATATTAACATTAATGTGGTTCAGATAATGTAATATTTTGAGTTTCTATTTATTAAACCAATCTCCTTCATTGTATTAACTCAGACTTTTAATTTCAATGAACTCAAAATTTTAAGGCAACCACTTATAATTTAACTTAATTTTGTTAAGTTAAACCAACAATGTTTTTTTTTGTTTGTTTGTTTTTTACAGTGTAGCTCGTTTGACCTGGATCAGTAAGCAACTGCCCAGAATACTCTAGCAACATGCTAAAAAAAAAAACACCTTAGCAACCCTATAACAACGCCCTGGCAACTGCTAACAACAACCTGCCATCATGGTAGTCAGTTTTACATGCACATGCATTCAGAGTTTCTTCAAAAAAGATGCTTTCTGAAA
This sequence comes from Megalobrama amblycephala, assembly GCF_018812025.1. Taxonomy (NCBI): domain Eukaryota; kingdom Metazoa; phylum Chordata; class Actinopteri; order Cypriniformes; family Xenocyprididae; genus Megalobrama; species Megalobrama amblycephala. The sequence goes on from NC_063052.1 coordinate 5,032,113, forward strand.
CTAATTGTCAGACACAAAAAAGTTTCTCTGACAATTTGTACACTGAAAAAAAAAATGGTAACATCTAAATTAACTGATTTTATTCAAGTAAATATTATTTATATAAAAATATATTTATATAAAAATATTATTTAGCATCACTGAATCAACCTAATACATTCATTTATACCAGCAAAACACGTTTATGGGTTAAATCAGGTAGAAATGGCTCTTTAAGGTAACAATAGCAGCTTACCGCTTTTTACAGTGTAGCCAAACATGGGAGGAAAAATTGCTGTCTCTTATATGCTTTTTCTCGCTTTCTTTACTGCTGCTGTAGTGTTAAATTTGATGATATTTGATGGTTATCAGAAGATATGGTTTTAATATGTAATAAATGTGTGGTGATGTAAACACACAAAAATGCAATCCTGTCTTCCAACATTCTTTGTATGTCCAAACTCTCTTTGTTGCTCTAATGCTTACTGAAGTGCAGCTATCAAAGGCTGGTATCATGAATTCCCTGTAGCCTGACCCTTGAGTGAATAGGTTGACTGAGCAGGTTGAATACCACCTGATGCCTTTTTAATCACATGAGGAAGAGAGCAGAGAATCCTCCCTAAACGTCTAATGAAAGGTCAAGGTCCCGTGATCTTCTTGACCACTGTGCACAAAACAGGGTGGATACCTGTCCCTTTGATCTATTAGCATCTTGCACTCTTTGCCCCACCCAGAACCGTCTAATCAAATCTGGACAACTGGCAGCAACAGACAAGTCAGCAAAAAAAAGAACATATTGCACTTGACACTAAAAATGCAAAACATATGATTGTGTACATTTAGCATTTGTTAAAGGTACACTATGTAATTTTTCGCTAGAGGTCGCTTATTCAAAACAAAGGCGTAGCTTGATGATGCTTTGATTGCGTGGAATCATGGGAGGTGTTGTCTTCACGTCTACAGCTGGTGGGAAAGAATCAGGATGGGACTTGGGCAGAAAACATGTTCATGGATGAGATTATTAATGTTACTGTAGTATGAAGCAGAGCAGGGCCGAGTGCTGTGCGAGTGCTACTCAAAAATGAAAATTTGATGTTTATCTGCTTACCCCCAGGGCATCCAAGATGTAGGTGACTTTGTTTCTTCAGTAGAACACAAATGATGATTTTTAACTCCAACCGTTGCCGTCTGTCAGTCGTATAATGCATGGCAATGGGAACTTTGTCTATAAGAGTAAAAAAAACATGCACAGACAAACCAAATTAAACCCTGCGGCTCGTGACGACACATTGATGTCCTAAGACACGAAACGATTGGTTTGTGCGAGAAACCGAACAGTATTTATATCATTTTTTTACCTCTAATACACCACTATGTCCAACTGCCTTGAGTATTCGGTTGGTGAGGTCTGAAAACTTGCTCTGATGCCGGAAGTGATCTCTCGCGCATTTACCTCAATGAATGCGAGACATCGCTTCCGGCGTCAGAGCGCGTTTTCAGACCTCACACACCAGATGCTCAAGGCAGTTGAACATAGTGGTGTATTAGAGGTAAAAAATGATATAAATACTGTTCGGTTTCTCGCACGTTTGTCATCACGAGCCACAAGGTTTAATTTGGATTTGTCTGTGCATGTTTTTTTTTACTCTTATAGACGAAGTTCCCATTGCCATGCATTATACGACTGACAGACCACAACGGTTGGAGTTAAAAATCATCATTTGTGTTCTACCGAAGAAACAAAGTCAAACATCAAATTTTCATTTTTGGGTGAACTATCCCTTTAACGTAGGTGGACTTGAAATTGAAAAATTGTGTGTACTGACATCTTTCCGCGATTGAAACAACATTCCTTCTCATGTTTATTTGATGCTATAAATTAACTAGTAGTAAGAGATGATCGGTTCACGAGCCGCTTGAACTGAGGCACTACAGCGATCTGTCACGACACATTAAAGAGCCACAAATGGTATTTATTGTTTAAATTTCTTTAAAAATGACAAAATTTGACTGTTTCATATAAAAATTAACAGTTGCTCACATAATATAATAAAGCATCTTTGGTGTTTCCATTGTTTCTACAAAATAATAAATAAAAGAGTAACACGGTTATGATGTCATTGATAGGCGACGCATGGACACGATCCGTGTCCTGGTTTTCTCTGTATTTGAACATTCTTGGAAACATTTGGGATAATGTAAGTGCAAAAGTCAACAAAATACATAACATTGTTCTAGTGGTTTTTGGATATTTTAATCCAAAAATCTTACATATTGTACCTTTATAAAATTAAAAGACTCAGGATACAGAACTGTGAGGGGTCATGCAGGGACTTCTGGGGATGCATCTATCAGCATGAGGGGGCTTTTACACGGCACCGCAACTAAAAACTGAAAACCTTTTATGCTTTTTGGCTGTTCATTTACATGACAACAGCATTTTGGGGGCCTGAAAACGCAAACTTTTTAGTGTAGTTTGAAAATGATACTGTTGAGATTGTATGAAAACGGTGATGTCATGCGCATGCGTATTACGTGTTCAGTCTGTGTTTCTTTACAAAGTGATATCGCCAACTACTGGCCTGGCATGAATAATACAGCATTTTAGTCATTTTCACAGATCTGTGTGAACGGGGATTGTTTTGACAACGTTGTCATCTGTACGCAAAACTTTTCAAAAATGCAAAAGAAATTATTATTCTAACTATTCTAACTTTTAAAGTATTTAAAATATTTTAAATAATAAAATAAATATTATAAATATTGTAACATTATTATGGGAGTAAATTAAAGGTGTACCAAATAATTAAAGACACAAAAGACTCAATATACGCACATGTGAGGGGTGTGAGAGCTAAATTTTAAATTGATTCATTTTTTTTTTTTTTTTTTTTTACTTTTTAATAATATTTTAAAATATTTAAAATATAAAAGTACATTTAAAATCATTTTAAATATTGTAAATTTACTGTAAAAATAAAAAGTAGTCTTTTTTAAATTTAATACACATTTTCCTTATTTATGTCATAAAGTATAAATATTAAAAACATTTAACCTACTGTAAAAGTATTGTAAAATGTAAGAAAGAAATCTTATATTGAAATATATGAAATATAAATTGTCATTTTATGGTAGTTAAGCAATGTTTGCACTTTTACATTCTTTTTCCATTAAAATAATACACTTTTTTTTTACAGTGTGCTGATTGCATGTAAGTTGTGCATCTGCAACTGCATGAGGAGATGTCATTAAATACACCTAAATCCCTCCTCCAGGAGGGGCCCACGAGGGAGTGTGTGAATTAGAATTTGGGGTCAAATAGCTCTCCTGGTGACTCTTTGTTGCTTCCCATTGGTTGGATTTTAGAAGATGCACAAGCCAACCATCCCATCCATCGCCTGCTGTGTGCATATGCAAATGAGGGTTGCTCGTGGGTGGGTTGACATCACTTTGAAATGTATGTGAGATTGATGTCAGAGGACAAGTGAGAGCTAAGATCTCTCTGCTTGAAAGCAGAGTCTGGTATATTTATTTAAATATTCTTTATTGGTACAATATGTAAATGAACTAGTTTTTAATTAAAAGTTTTTATCATACATTTTTACATCCCACTGGAATTTTGAGTAACCTATGAATAAATGAAGTTATATTTTGCCTACTCCTGCATTTGTGATGAATAACTCTTATAATTTAATAGGTGCTAGTTATCATTTGCATGATTCAGCTGGTGATACATGAAGGTGAATGTATGAGATGCATATGGAAAAGATTGATTTGCATAGGTTTTTATATTGCAGCAAATACACAGATGTTTAAGGCCATGTGCTTGCATGAATAAAAGTATTCCAGAAGCAACAGTCACCGCTGATGCCTGACCAGCATCTCATGAGAACAAAAGCACCACTGATAGTGCAGGAACATTGCTATTTCATCCATGTAGCATCTGTATGTAAATCACAAATATACCACCATTCCTTTTAAAATCTTTCTTTTGTGTTTGTGGCTTTGAATATGTGATTTTTGCACTAAATTCAGAGAATGAAATTCAGAAACAAATCCACGCTTCTCATTAATATATAGCAGCCCAACGAGAGGTCCAGCCATGGAGGGTTTTGTCCAGCAGCAACTATTGACCAGCAGGGATGAATGTGAGTGGGAGGGTCACGTGGCCCCTTTGATTGATAGATGCTCATTAATTGGAAAGGGTGTAGGATTTTTTACTGCATTCTTCCGAGACTCAGCCCTGAGAGAAAGCCGGCTGTCAGCTCAGTTCTGGGTACGGAGTGTACTTGTTGCAAACTGCACCTTGGCAGGAGAAATCGGGTGAGAGAGAGACTGAAAAAGAGCGTGCGAGAGAGAGAGAGAGGATAGATTGAGATGGAGTGAGAGAGGTGGTGCATTTCACAACAACAGCCACTGAGTGAAAAGATTTCATAACCACTATCTGCAGTGACAGAAATGCTTCTAAATAAACAAAGTGAGCAGCAGTTATTTGACCGTTTATTGCCGTTTCAGATATTATTCCACTGAAGCAGGTATTTGCATATACGAGCAGAGTGCAGAAAAAAAAATGCAGAGATACTGAAAAGTTGCTCTGCATCTCTCTACTTGCAATATTAGTAACAATTCATATTTGCATATGCAATTATACCTGAGACCACAATGTACTCTTCAGACTCTGCCTGGGTTATTCAGGTACACATCATTCAGGATAGGATATTGTTGGATGTTTTTTTAAACTTCAGTTGAGACAGGATTTGCATGCCATGTCTGTTACAGCCTATGGACACTTCTCCTTTCCACCATATAAAAAAGCAAAAGAGGAAGCACAGCATCAATTCATAACTTCATTTTTAAAGTGTGTGTTTGTGGCTCAGGTTTTGCGTACATTGTGGAGACCAGCACAATAATCCCCATGAAGAAAACTTCTTAAAGTGCCCCTATTATGCTATTTTAAAGGTTCTTATAATTGTGTTTTGAGGACTCCTACAATAGGTTTACATGCATCCAAAGTCTAAAAACACTTTTTGTTTTCTAATAATATACATTGCATATCACGTAATTTCTGAAAACGGAAATAATCACATAAAGAGTCTGAAAACGGTTTGTTCGAAGATTCAGTTTCTCCAAAACCCTCCTTTCCGTGAGCCCAGTCTGCTCAGGGGTGCGTTTCCCAAAAGCATCATTAGCCAACTAACATCGCAAGGTCTGTCATTACTAACATAGTTCAACGATTTGGTGTTTCCCGAAACCATAGTTCAAATGAACATTCGCAAACTGCATTGCAAACTTGTGTGGTTGGAAGCATAGTTTCTTGTTTTTATGACGTGGACTTAAAGTGTTAGTTCACCCAAAAATGAAAATTCTGCCACTTATTACTCAACCTCATGCCGTTCTACACCCGTAAGACCTTCGTTAATCCTCGGAAAGCAAATTAAGATATTTTTGTTGAAATCCGATGGCTCCGTGAGGCCTGCATAGCCAGCAATGACATTTCCTCTCTCAAGATCCATCAATGTATCATGATTTGGATCGCGTGTCAAACCGACAAACTGCTGAAATCACGTGACTTTGGCGCTCCGAACCGCTGATTCGACACGCTGATTCATAATGCTCCGAAGCTTCCTGAAGCAGTGTTTTGAAATCGGCCATCACTATATAAGTCGTTATTTTGGTTTTTTTTGGCACACCAAAAATATTCTCGTCGCTTTATAATATTAATATTAAACCACTGTACTCACATGAACGGATTTAAATATGTTTTTAGTACATGGATCTTGAGAGAGGAAATGTCATTGCTGGCTATGCAGGCCTCACTGAGCCATCGGATTTCAACAAAAATATCTTAATTTGTGTTCCGAAGATTAACGAAGGTCTTATGGGTGTGGAACGGCATGAGGGTGAGTAATTAATTACATTATTTTCATTTTTGGGTGAACTAACCCTTTAATAAATCGTTATCTTGAGCAAAATAAGCAAGATGACGTTAAGTACAATGTATATATTTTATTTTGAATACATACAAATGTCATTTACATATTTTAGTTTGTCAAGAGATTTAAACCACCGCTTTTGAAGAGTGTGCATGTGCGTACGTGCTCTGGTACGTAAGAACGAGCCTATGCAAAATAACTGAGAAAAATGAGAATTAGTCCTCAGATGCCATGTCTGTAATTTATAGTAAAAAATCTACAAGGAGATTTTATTGTCAGGAGACAGTACCTATTGTGCACTTTGATCTTTAAAACTTTGCAGATCTTTTACATTCACAAACAGCTATATTACACACTACATGAAAGGTAACATTCAAAAAAGCATAGCAGGGTTAATGGAAAATGTCCACCATGATAGAAAAAAAAACTTGTGTATGTGACTTTTTGTGAAACTGTATATTTTATGAAATGAATGAATGGATGAATGAATAAATAAACAACTAATATAAAAATAAAAATATGTGTTGACAGGAACAGCCTACTTATAATGGAATATATGCTGCAAATGTTCAATGAGTGGCCGATAGACTTCCATTATTAGTGCTTTTCTGTCAACACATACTTTGTTGTCAGTCAAAAGAAGTGAATTGTTTACATTTTCAGTGCATTTTTGTTTTATTTGTATGATACATTTTTAATTTAGAGCCTTTGTATATACAGCCTTTTCTCATTTTCTTGAATTGTCTCGTCATTTTTTTTCTTTTTCCTTTTGTGTTTCAAATCAGTAGCCAACAACACCCACCATTTGCATTTCAATACAGCCTGCTTCTTGCACTGCTGAACACTTGGAGACTTTGCTCAAACTATGAGTTCTAGGGTTGTCGTACACGTTCATGCATGTTAGAAATAATTTGTATTTTTTTCTATGTATAATTGACTGTGTATGTGTGTATTTATCAGTACAGCAGGGAGTGATTACAAAGCCATCTCCTCCGTATCCTGGTTCAGGCTGGTCCTTGCTTATCCCCACCCACTCATCTCCGAGATCTTCTGCTGGCTCTGCAATCTTGGTCTTTGCAGTCTGCCAGACAGTTACCCACCCACCTGCTTACACATACGGATTTACATGTACAAATTAAGCACTTGAACATACTCACAGCTTATTAGAGGCATACCATATAATTTGACTGTGAAATTACTGTTTTGATTTGAAAGGGATAGTTCAGCCAAAAATGAATGTTTTGTCATTATTTACTCGCCCTTATGTCATTCCAAATGTGTATGATGTTATTTTTTTAAGTGGAAAACAGAAGTAAAAATGTGGAAAACAAAACAGAATAAAAAAAGTAGTCCTATACAGCTTGTGTGCTCAAACAAATACCTCATCAGTTGAATGTATTTCAATCATGTGACAAACTTCCATTCATGTTTGTTTAATGTAACCTATTGAAATTATCACAATCATTGAACCAATTTTCCTTTAAAGGTGCCCTAGAACTTTTTTAAAAAAAATATGTAATATAAGTCTAAGGTGTCCCCTGAATGTGTCTGTGAAGTTTCAGCTCAAAATACCCAATAGATTTTTTTTTTATTCATTTTTTTAACTACCTATTTTGGGGCATAATAAGAAATGAGCTGATTCAGGGTGTGTGGCCCTTTAAATCTCGTGCTCCACGCCCCGAGAGCTCGCGCTTGCCTTAAACAACATAAAAAAAGTTCAAACAGCTAATATAACCCTCAGAATGGATCTTTACAAAGTGTTCGTCATGCAGCATGTCTAATCGCGTAAGTACAGTGTTTATTTTGATGTTTACATTTGATTCTGAATGAGTTTGAGGCTATGCTCCGTGGCTAACGGCTAATGCTACACTGTTGGAGAGATTTATAAAGAATGAAGTTGTGTTTATGCATTATACACACTGCAAGTGTTTAAAAATGAAAATAGCGACGGCTCTTGTCTCCGTGAATACAGTAAGAAACGATGGTAACTTTAACCACATTTAGCAGTACATTAGCAACATGCTAACAAAACATTTAGAAAGACAATTTACAAATATCACTAAAAATATCATGTTATCATGAATCATGTTGCTCCATCTGCCATTTTTTGCTATTGTCCTTGCTTGCTTACCTAGTCTGTTGATTCAGCTGTGCACATCTAGACGTTCTGCCCTTGTCTAATGCCTTTCATAATGTTGGGAACATGGGCTGGCATATGCAAATATTGGGGGCGTACACCCCGACTGTTATGTAACAGTCGGTGTTATGTTGAGATTTGCCCTGTTCTTCGGAGGTCTTTTAAACAAATGAGAATGGGCTCACCAAAATTGGACAATTTGGAAAAACGTTGCCTGGTCTGATGAGTCTCGATTTCTGCTGCAACATTCAGATGGTAGGGTCAGAATTTGGCCTAAACATGAAAGCATGGATCCATCCTACCTGGCTGCTGCTGCTGGTGTAATGGTGTGGGGATATTTTCTTGGCAGACTTTGGGCCCTTTAGTACCAACATGAGCATCGTTTAAATGCCACAGCATTGTTGCTGATCATGTCCATCCCTTTATGATCACAGTCTAGCCACCTTCTGATGGCTACTTCCAGCAGGATAATGCGCCATGTCACAAAGCTCAAATCATCTCAAACTGGTTTCTTGAACTTGACAATCACCAGATCTCAATCCAATAGAGCACCTTTAAGATGTGGTGGAATGAGAGATTTGCATCATGGATGTGCATCCAACAAATCTACAGCAACTGCATGACACTTTCATGTCAATATGGACCAAAATCTCCGAGGAATGTTTTTAAATGGGGCTGTTGAATGCTTGAATCTGTTTAGATGACGAACATTCTAAGATGTACAATTATTTACAGGGAAACGCACGGCTGAAGTAGTTCTAGGCTTGACCGCATTACAGTTCCATATCACTTTGCAAAATGATTTCAGTTATTTCAAAGGTCCTTACAGCCTACAACAGAAAAAAGAAACAAAACCCACGATGACAATGACCAAGCAAATAAATATAGTAAACACAACAAAAAAAAACAACAAATTAGTGTTATGGTTTTTGGTTTTTGTTTTATTATGTCCTGAAAGCTCATACTCTCTTTCTCCCGCTCTCCAGTACGGACACACACTCGCACAGAAACGTGTTCTTCGTGATGCTCTGATTAATTAATCAGTAAAATAGTTTAGTAACTTAAAAGCCACATGACATTTCTCACCAGCGAGGTAATAATTGTGTGGTTCTTGAGGTAGATAAACTTACATTTTCGCTATAGAGTGGCTCAGGGATGACGCATTTTTGTAGGCAAAACCCGGCAGCGAGTTAGCATTTTAGGACTTCCGGTTCCAACGCCGTAAAGTCTATGGGTTTTTTTAATGGGTTTTTGCTAAATCACCTGAAATAAGGTCTGTGGTTAACAAAGCCTCTAAATACTTTCACGTTTTGATCTATGACATAAAACACACCAGTTATAATCCACTTGTGATTTTTTAAACTTTTACTGTGTCTTAAAGGATTAGTCCACTTTTAAATAAAATTTTCCTGATAATTTACTCACCCCCATGTCATCTAATATGTCCATGTCTTTCTTTCTTCAATCGAAAAGAAATTTAAGTTTTTGATGAAAACATTCCAGGATTTTTTTCCATATAGTAGACTTCAATGGGCACCAAACAGTTGAAGGTCAAAATTAGTTTCACTGCAGCTTCAAATTGTTCTACATAATCCCAGATGAGAAATAAGGGTCTTATCTAGTGAAACCATCGCTCATTTTCTGAAAAAAAAATGAAAATTATATAAGTTTGAACCATAAATAAATAAATCTTGAACTAGCTCTCTTCTTCTTCTCTATTAGAATTCCGGTAGTGTAGACACTGCTAAGTGTATTACTGCCCTCCACAGGTCAAAGTTTTGAACTAATTTTATATGCAATATGATAGTATATAACAATTAGTTCAAACTTTGACCTGTGGAGGGCAGTAATACACATTGTCTATACTGCCGGAATTCTAATAGAGAAGAAGAAGAAGAGAGCTAGTTTAAGATGAGTATTTATGGTTAAAACTTATACAATTTTCAATTTTTTTCAGAAAATGAGCAATGGTTTCACTAGATAAGACCCTTATTTCTCATCTGGGATCGTGTAGAACAATTTGAAGCTGCAGTGAAACTAATTTTGACCTTCAACTGTTTGGTGCCCATTGAAGTCTACTATATGGAAACATATCCTGGAATGTTTTCATCAAAAACTTTAATTTCTTTTCGACTGAAGAAAGAAAGACATGAACATCTTGGATGACATGGGGGTGAGTAAATTATCAGGAAAAGTTTATTTAAAAGAGGACTAATCCTTTAAAATCGGCGGTTGCTAACAAGTTGCTAAAAGGGACTACTTCCTTTGGCAGGGACTTTAGACGTCATCACTAAAAACGGGGCATTTGGACAGCATTTCTCATGAAAAAGTGGAAAAGTATTCATAACAGCACAGATCATAATCAGCGAGCATGTTTTTAAATAAAGTTGTTTTTTAAATACAGTTTGAGGACGCTTTTGTGGTGACGACGTTGATCCGCGACTATGGTGTGCTGTAGTCTGTTTATAGCTTACTGTTAGCCTTTTATATCTGACGACTTTATTTAGGCTTCAAAATCTACAAATGTTGTGTTAACTTGTAAAGATTATCTTGATAGACAAAACGTGCAAGTGTCATAACCCTTTGTTAAACACAGAGCTTATTTTCTGCGATTTTCCAAAAGTCTATGCATAGGCTTTCAACCGAGGGAACCCGTGCGCCGCTAACTTCCGGGTTGGCCTACAAAAACGCGTCATCCCTGGGGCACTCTATTAGTAGAGACACTGCTGCTGAACACTGTTGAGAGATGCACAGACTCAGGTAGGCTAATTCACATATGCTTATTCTCTCTCTCTCTCAATGGCTCAAGCCTTCGTTACTAGTTCTGAAATGACATTTTGTAATTAGCAATGGAAGCTTGGGATGAGATGCGTAAGAAATTAGACCAACACACAAGAGTGTTTCAAGGACAAAAACCTGACAAATGTCTTGAAATACAACATCTGAACAGTGTCTTGAGGTGTGGTAACCGTAGTATAATCAGAATAATTGACTCCGGGCTGTTGAATTATTAGAAAATAATGCAAACCCAAGGTGTAACGGTCACGATGTGAATATATATACACACACACATATATACAAGTATTCTAAAGACTTGTTTATGGTCTTGTTTATGATGTTTACTGTTCTTTTATGAGTTTTTTTGGTCCTTTTGAAAACACTATCAATATTTTACAGTCAAGAGCTGCATTAAGATTCTTCAAAAAAAATCTCTAACAGAAAAATCATGAGCAGTCAGAAAAATTTGGAATGACTAAATGAATAATAATTATAGAATTTCCATTTTTTGTCAAAAGCACCCATATGTAGACTGTATTATAGGGACTACATGTGTTAGTGTACGACAAGGGCCTATGTGGAGGGGGGGGGGGGGGGGGGGGACAGGAAGGAATTTGAAGGAAGGAAGGAATCTGAGACCAAGATTGGGTTAAATGATGTCCCTTGGTGTGTCTGCATGATAGGAATCTCTATCCTCCTGGTCACCTCCACAGCATTCCTGGAAATCTGTGCAGCAGCCAAAAAGAATGATCACATCATTGATTTGATGCCATCTTCGTTTGATCACAGACCACTGTTCATTTACAAATGGATTACAGACATCCTCTTGTGACCAGACAAAATTAATCAAACTGCCGACAGAAAAGCCACAAAACCACAAAGGTCAGAATAACTTTCATTAACAACCCAGATTCTGCATACAGAAATCTTACACTGGTAATATGAGTGAAGGTCATTGATATGATTATAACATGGCAAAATGGTACCTGGAGCCCTTATAATTTAATCTTTAAACACATTAAAGACACTTCAAATGCCTATGTAAAACAAGACACACATGTAATGTTTTATTGCACTGGTAAATAAAGAAGTTAGTATAAAAAATGAATGTTCTGTTATCATTTACTCGCCCTCTATTAACATTTAATCATTAACTTTTATCCAGATGAGGAACATCACAAGCCATTTATCATAGAAGAAACCAACAATATTTGTAAACCTTATTTCCCACATTTATTCCCTGGTTAATATCATGTGCCTCTTTTTTACAGCTGACTGGATAAATAGCCTCCATTCCAGCAGAGGAACAGCCTTTCAGCAATGGCCTACTGGAATGCAGTGGGTGTTAACAGAGAAGCTGCACATCCTGGCCTGCAGTCTGCTCAAAATCAAGATTAGCAGGCCCTCACAATGAGCAGCGTTGAGTTGGGATGGTCCAGATGACAGATTGACCTGTACAGCGATGCCCTCTTCAAAGAACTAGACCCTTGTATATCAACACTGCATACAATGGTAGAGCAAACTGGCCTCTGAATGAAATAAAGAGTTTCAGCAATGTCCACAAACATCAGCTCAATGTCAGGTTGTAACACATTTACATTGTATAAAAAAGTGGATACATGTAGTTGTTAACTTACAGAGATCAACATGTCCTGCTTGCCTAGGGTCAGTGGGAAAGCTTGTGCGTTGATCGTCTGGCTACATGCGGATCCAAAATTATGTCAAAGATTAAAGGGTTAGTTCACTCAAAAATGAAAATTCTGTCATTATTTACTAGTGGTGGGCCGTTATCGGTGTTAACGTGAGACTCTTATCGGGCGATAAAAAAATATCGCCGTTAATCTATTCTCAAAGTTGGGTTGGGAGCTGGGTCTATACTACGCAAGCTATGATGACTTTCACCCATAGACTGTAAAAAAATATGGACGTAGTGTCCGTGATGTCAACCATAAATTTCTGAACAGCAGTTTTGACGCGTAAATGAGGCCGCGGCCATCTTAGCTGCGCGTCACCGCACGTCACTCCCAGATAACTGAAAATGGGCAAAGAGGCGGGGAGATGGTTTGAGCTGATATGACTGGTTGCTGAAACCACGCCCTCCTAGCTCAACGTGACCATGTTAGCAAGCAAAGGAGCTATCTATCTAGAGACTATCTAAATTATTAATGAAGATAAGTTTTATCATCAGAAAGTTCTAAAGGTTTACTGTCAATCTACGGTGTTTTTTTAAGCTATAGATGCTCCAACACCAGTAATTTGTGTTGGGTGTGCAAATAACAACATGGAAAATCAAAATGGGACTTCATACCTTTATAATAGAGATCACGAGATGAATCCAATCTGTGGCACTTGGGTAAAATATAAATGTCCATTGCAAAACAAAAAACAGTACTTTTTGTCCATGAAATATTGATATATTATCCATTGTTTGCATAACATTTCTTCTGAATGATCTGCTCTCTGTCATCGTTCTTCAAGAAATAATGCAATCTGAGCAGCGTTTCTGTTGTAAAACTGTATACGATCATATCTAACAAACAAATGAGCCGTGTCCAAAGTATATTTTTTCAAAATAGTGCAGCAGTTTTAGTTATAATATCCAAGCAGTGCTGTCAGAGTTGTATATCCTCCTGGTATTGTCATTGTAGTAAATCTCACAAACAAAACAAATGCCACGATCCAACAACGTGTGTTCTGTTTCTTCCGCATGCATGCACATCTACACAGACACACATCAGTCTCGAATATTATGCAGCAAGCCATATTTTATAATTGTATAAAATAATCGAGCACAAATACGGCTGAGATGCCAAATTCAGCGGCTGGAATTAGCTGAGGTAAAGTGACGGCTCACAGACAGCAGCGGCATCTACCTGTCACTCAAGTGACCACGCCCTTAATTATGCAGAACTTTAAGGCTTAATATTATTTAAAAGAATGAGTTAGAAAAAAAATTCACCCCCCTCACAGTTGTCATGAAGGGCAAAATTAGCAGTATAGACCAAAACCACAATTTGAACCAACTTGTAAACATGTTTTTTTCTGCTGTAAATTTGGCCAATTTAACATGGGACTCAATGAGATTCTGCTCTCTTTTGGAGCCTGTCCCTAGCGGCCAGTCGATGAATCGCAGTTTAAGTCACTTCCGTATTGGCTTCACGAGAGACTGGGGGAGGTTGCCGCTTGCTTTCACCTTGATATTTTAGCGCGGATGCATAGACCTTATGTAGCCCCGCCCCTTTTCAGCGCTGTGCTCATTGTCTTTTGACTTCCGGTTTGTATTTCCACAGCGATCTTACGTATTTATGAATGAACTGCTCATTTTAAAATCTCCCCGGTCTACTGAAATTTAAGACATCTGCTTTAAACATTACAATGCTCATGATAACGTTCATTAACTCTACAACAAGTAAATACACTTCACCCGCTAATTTTTCTTCAACAGCGATGCCATAAAAATATAGGCTACAGGGCTACCGCAAAAACGGAAGTTCAAAGACAATATTCCAAAGATGGCGGCGCACTTGTTTCTCTGGAAAATAAGGTCTATACCTAGCCGAATTGACCCTTCGCAAAGACCCGCCCCCCTTAGTTACTGTTGCTTTGTCCGACAAGCCCTGGCGCTGTCACGCCACACACAGTGATAAATGCATCACGGAGCAAAGAGGACACTGATAACACGTCGACAGACAAGACAGAGCAGGTTACTTATGATATTAAACAAAGTCCCAGCTTTAAAACTGTGTAGTTCTTTTTAAGAAAATCAAACAATAAAAACCGTTTTATGTTTTATGTGTCGTGACCATGGTCGTGACAGATTGCTGTAGCGCCTCAGCTCAAGAGGCTTGTAAACCGATCATCTCTCACTAGGAGTCCATTTATAGCATCAAATAAACATGAATGAACATGAGAATCAATGTTGTTTCAAACGCGGAAAGATGTCAATATACACAAGTTTAACTCCACCGAGGTTAATCTTCTAAACTCCTGACTGCTTTGTCGGACAAAATGGCGGATTACTTTTAGTCATTATTTGGGTAGCACACATATTTTGAATGTCTTCGGCAGAATTCAAATGAGCCATTTTAATCTAGATTAATTCCAAGATTACAGTGAGATTAATCTAGATTAAAAAAATTAATCTATGCCCACCACTATTATTTACTCACCCTCATGCCGTTCCTCACCCGTAAGACCTTTGTTCATCTTCACAACACAAATTAAGATATTTTTGAGGAAATCCGAGAGGTATCTGACTCGTCCATAGACAGCAATATACTTTCAAGGTCCAGAAAGGTACTAAAGACATTGTTAAAACAGTCAACATAAACATTGTATGAGAAAGACACAGAAGAGAAGATATTGTTGAATAAAGTCGTTATCAAAAGGTATTCTCATCGCTTCATGAAATTAAGGTTTAACCACTGCAGTCATGTTGACGGATTTAACGATGTCTTTAGTAGCTTTCTGGACCTTGAAAATGTTGATTATATTGCTATCTATGGAGGAGTCAGAGAGTTAATCAGATTTAATCAAAATATCTTAATTTGTCTTGTGAAGATGAACGAAGCTCTTACGGGTGTGGAACGACATGAGGGTGAGTAACTAATGACAGAATTTTCATTTTTGGCTGAACTAACCCTTTAAGCCACACAGAATGTAAGTGCAGATAAAAATATCAATACTTTCAATGCTGACATTATAAAAAGAAATTTGATCGTCAAAATCAAATATTAGGTTAAATGTTAAAGAGGATTCAATTATTGTTGAATGGCTATAAGCTACTCGTTTTATCCTAAAAAAAAAAAAAAACAGGGTCTTGTTCTGTGAGATTCCCCACAGTCTCCCATATTGCAATTCTAGGCTATAAAATAAAGTGATAAAAGAGAAAAGATAAATCCAGTCTTTCACAAACATTTTTACAACTGAAAGGAACATTATAACATAATCTCCTCTCTACTGTGTTTCTGATACATTGCTTGTGTTTTTCTTCAAATTAGAATGAGAATAGTTTCCAACAGACCCCTCCAATTGATTAAGTTTGAGGGTTGCGTTCATTGTAATACAGTCCAAGCACAACTATAGGCCAAAGAAAACAGCTGTTGCCTTGCCAGAAGACTATTGCTTCCTCTGTCTGTGTTCACAGTGGGATGAAACAACTGTTTGGTTGCCAGAGACTTAGTTGTTACATAGGGGAAATGTCTGTGTGTCATGTACTCAAATATGTGTGTGTGTGTGTGTGTGTGTGTGTGTGTGTGTGTGTGTGTGTATGTGTGTGTGTGTGTGTGTGTGTGTGTGTGTGTGTGCGCGCATGCTTGTGTTTGCATTTTAGCAAGGAGGATCAAAGTCAGGACAATAATTTACATTACACCAAAATAGTTGCAAATTGCTGTGCTAAAAACATTCAGCTATGCAGGGGGTTTTGACTGGAAGTGACTTATCTTCTAAATTGCTAAGAACATCTCTGGACCTTGGTATTTTTAGTTTGGACAAATAGAACTAAGACAGACCAAAACAAAGACAGACAGGCAGACAGATAAATAGATAGATAGATAGATAGATAGATAGATAGATAGATAGATAGATAGATAGATAGATAGATAGATAGATAGATAGATAGATAGATGTTTGACTCGATTCACAGATGTCTGACTAGTAAGTCTATAGTCATTCCTTAACACGTCATTGTCTGATTAACATCATCTTAACATTCATGACTGATGTGAATCTCAAGAGAATGAATAAAACTCATGAATAGCAAAGTCAGTGAAGCTTTCTGCATTGTGTTTGTGCTCTTCTGCGATAATCTCACTGTTTTGGAGACACCCCGCAATCTGTTGCACTTATGTGATATTCATTATAGCCTGAGAGAATGACGGGCCCTTTGGCCTTTCAGACAACCAGGGGAGCTTCAGAATCTCCTCCCATTGCCTGCCTCTGTTTCAGAGTCCCAACATTCACATTTCAGTCACAACAATGGTTAACACTGACAACACCATCTTTCCCACCAAGAGCCCTCCAGGTTAACTCAAGCTGAAGATACCTCAACTCCTCCACGTCCCACCCACCCACACAAACCCTTTCCATTGTCTCTCCAGCATATGTTTGTCAAACAGTGAGGAGTAGAGGGCATTGTTGGCTTTAGGGGGAAGTCAAGCAGGGCACATTAGCACATTAGCAGCCAGTCACCCCAGAGAGATGGGCCACCTCAGCTGGAGAAGGTGGGGCCATGGGGAGGACTACTCTACAGGAATTCAAGACATTCATACAATCCTCTTTATTGATCTATCGATCCCAGTCCCAGAATGCTCTCTCAATACAAAGCTTCCCAATAGCCAATAGCCTCTTGACCCATAGTGAAGCACTCAACCCTACTCCTCCTCCCAAAACTAGGACCATCTTTTCCAGGAACGTTGTTACAGGCCGTAGGGAGGCCCTATACATCAATGATGCAGGGGGAGTAATGTCATGCATCTTGCAGGACACCAATCAATCACTTGGTAATAGCCCAATAATTTACTAAATGCAGGGTTGTGGAAAGGTGGATGAATCCTTCTAATCTTTCTTACTCAAGAACATCAGGGCTTTTAAATGAAATGTAGATTTTATCCCAAGAAATTGTGACCCTGGAAATAGAAAGTTGATTTCCACTGTTGCTCACTACTGTGTCTATAAGTAAGGCCCTTAACCTCGGTTATTCCAGTGGGATTGTTTGCAATTAGGGTACTGTAAAATGGACTTAAGCTTGGATGAAAAGGTCTACTAGATGGCAATGGACTTTTTTCTGTGCCAGTGAAGTGTTTTCACATTATCTTTTCAAATTAGTCACATTTTTGAAGTATGAGCAAATAATTACTCTCACATTCAGAATGTCAGAGATGCAAAAGCATCACTTTATTAGGGCCCGAGCACCGATGGTGTGAGGTTATTCTGTCATTATTGTGTTATTGTGTCATTATTGGTTATTGTGTCAGTTATTCTTCTTCTCCGAAATGAATTGCATTTTTGAGGGCCTAAACATGCTCGAAAACTCATGAAACTTTTTCACTTTGTGGTGAAAATTTACGTCTGATATGGGTTTCAGAATTAGGTGTGGCAAAATGGCTCGATAGTGCCATCTACAAAATTTCAATTAAGTGCTATTCGCGCTACGTTTCATGTACAGGTATGAAATTCGGTAGACACATAACAGCCCAATACCTACAAAAAAGTCCCTGGGTGCAAAATCTGAAAACCCAACAGGAAGTGAGATATTTTGAATTTTCTCTGCAAAATCTTTGCAGTTTTTGTCATTTCCGGACGTTGTACTTTAACAAACTCTTGCTAGAGCTTTAATCAGATCAATATCATTGGTCTGTCTAATCTTAAGGCCTTAGCGATATTAAATTGCAAAGATCTTGAGTTTTCATTGAAGGGCATGTCTGTGGCGGCCTGACAAAGTCTGATGTTTCGCCTAGGCATACAGTGTCTGAACTGCCCCATACTTCACATGTGTGATAAGAGTCCTGGCCTAAAGACATCTATATGCCAATATTCAGTAAGTCATAGCGCCACCTTCTGGCAACAGGAAATGGCATGCTTTACACTGTAATTCACTCTCAGAAACACATTTGTATATGCCATGAAGTACCAAACATGCTAGAAACACATTCAATCATGCAAGACTTAGTGCCAATACAGTTATACAGTGTCCGAACTGCCCCAAACTTTACATGTTTGATAATAGTCCTTGCCTAAAGACATCTACATGGCAATATGGTGGTAATGTGCCCGGGTGCGAGGGCCCTTTTATCACTACTTACAGATTTAATTAGTATTGCTCTTACTTGTATTTGGGATTATGTAGAATTTTTGTTTGTGCTACAGACATGATCTCTAATTATGTACAGTACAGTTTAAAAATTTGGGGTCAGTAAGATTTTTCAAAATAATTCACGTTGATTGAAATTGTATTCCCGGTGGCGGTCAGAGTACTGGCAACATGTGAGAAGTGCCATACGCAAGAAAAAGTGAGGGTACACTACAGATTCAAATATAAAAGTGCCGGTACTGTATTACAGACCCTAAACGTGTACTTTTTTTTCAAATGGGGAAAAAAAACAAACAAACAAAAAAAAATCCTTAGACCCTCATTGAAAAGACAGCCCATTCACATTAGGGACCAGAATATCATATGCTATGTTTCCATCTAAAACTGCGAATTTAACTAATGTGCAAAATTGGAATATTGCATAAAACATTTGCGAATAAAGCAGCGTTTCCATCCCATGTGTTCAAGAGAACAGAATCATCACTTCCTTAGAAATAGGCGCAAAATCTGCGTAATAAAATAAAAAGTTGCTGCAATCCTCAATTGAGTGCATACGTTTTTTAAGCACATTTTTAGAATTTATGCGCATCTTGGCATTTCAATACAGTGTTTTTTTAATGCAATATCCCAAAATGCTCATAAAAATAAAATAGGTGGATTGAAACATAGTTATAGAGACTTGCGGCAGTAAGCAACAGCCTAGCAACCAACCAGAACACAATACATAGCAACCTCATAGCAATGGTCTACTTAGAATACCCTATCAACTGCACAGGAATGTGCTAACAACCTTTTAGAACACTTCAACAACCGCATAGCAACGCCCTGGAAACCACTCAGAATACTTTAGAAACATGGTTTTGAATGTGTAAGCATCACTCACATTGTCATCACTGTAACATAATTCAGAAAACTGTTGTGTACATTCGTGTTCATCGATCACTGGGCAAAAAAAGCAACACTCACTCAACAAATTCTTTATTGGCTGAAGAAAAAGTCTTGATTCAGACAGACACTCATTGAAAGCAAATTATTATTGCACTGCTAATGACTCCCAGGCCGCTATAGAGAGCAGATACCATGATCAATCAGCTACATGGCTCCACCAACTCTCAACTCAATACTGATCAATGCTCTCTAATAAGCACCAATAAATCACAGTCCTGATGGCTTACTGGCTGAATCCAGTATCAATATCACTCAATTGCTTCTAATGAATATCCATACACAGCAGCAGAGTGTTAAATGAAAAAACAATGAGCAAATGCTGAGTAAGCACTATACAGAAACGGTCCTCACAAAGACAGTAAATCTTTCTTTGTTCAATCCATGTAGAATTTATGGCATAAAGCTAAAATAAGCACACAAACAACTCACCATTTTGGATTGGTTGGTTCCGCACAAAGTACTACTTATGTGTTGTTATTGGATGCTTTTAGGTGTATCAAAAGGATTAGATCTTTTTGTCTGCAATGCTGTACACACACAAAGACAAAGGAATCAAAGTTCTGATGTTTAACAATCTGCTCATACCGAAAGTCATTTTAGGACATAACAGTTTGTGTCCCCTATCTAACTACTGATGTAATAATACACTGTCCGGCCAAAAAAGCCACTGTTTGGATTTAAATAGGCAAATTCTTAAGAGTCTATGTTTGGATCATTATGCAGTTATTATGTGTCTGGAATGTTATATGTTTGGCAACAGTACTTTTAACCCTAAAAGATTGTGAGTGTGTAGCTTTTCATTTCTTAACAACCACATAGGAAGACACATCATGGCCATATTTTAGGATGACAATGTCAAGATTCACCAGGGTTAAAATTGTAAAAGAATGATTGGGAGGGAGCATAAAGAATCATTTTCACACATGAATTGGCACCTCTGAGTCCAGACCTTAAATTCATTGAAAGTCTTTGTGATGTGCTGGAGGAGACTTTAAAGAGTGCTCACCTCTTGCATTGTCAAAACAAGATCTTGACTAAAAAATGATGCCCCTCTTGATGGAAATAACAAAGACTTTGAAAAACTGAGTGATATAAAAAGTGACTGGAAACATGAATTGTAACTATTTTATGTTTGCTGATTCATATGAAAAAGTACGATTTTAGGGGGCATTTACACAACACCATTTTTAACTAAAAATTATATGTTTTATTCATTTTGGTCATTCATTATGTCACAATAGCATTTTTAGGGATTGAAACTGCAACTTTTGAAATGGGTTTCAAAAGTATCGTTTCGGGTATCGTTTTTTAAAATGATACCTTTATCATCTTCGTTTAAAAAAAAAGTAAAATATTTGTGAAAACGGTGATGTTATGCGCATGCGTATTGTATTACGTGTTCAGCCTATAGGCGTTGTGTTTCTTTACAAAGTGACATCGCCAACTACTGGCCTGGTATGCATAATACAGCATTTTTAGACATTTTCCCAAATCCTTATGAACAGGGATAACGTTGTCATCTGTATGCGAAACTTTTCAAAAACGCAAAGGAAAAACTTCTCCATTTTTAGTACATCGTTGTCATGTAAACATACCTGTAGAAAAAAAAAAATGGAGCACCCTCAGTGAGGCGTAAGCAGATTGTTCAAAAACATTTGAATGATATCATACAAATTCATATGAATTCCCCACCAATTTGCTAAAAAGTAAAATAGTTGCAAATTGCCATGAGAAAGTTGAAACTGCAAGTTTAGCCGTATCAAATGAAATGCTATTAAATAAATTAATAAATGCCATTTTTCAGACACAAATGGTTTTCCATGTATTTCAAGGTGGGAGTGAGGACAGTATAGAGATGCTGAGTAGATGTGCAGCCATATGTGTCATGTCCATGTCCCGACAGATGGGCTGGTCACTGCATCCCATCAGCCCCTTCTGCCAGCAGCATGATGGACCACTGTATGAGTCCCTTGGGAATCCCTGGGTGAGGCTTCGTCATGTCAATGAACGAGATTGATCCTCCCTTTCCACCCTCACACACACATCTGCAGACTTTAAACACAAATACTCCTTTTCCTGCAGTCTTTCTCTCTCTATCACTCACACATGCTCTGATCCATCCCTCTCTAGCTGATCAAAGCATTATTCATCCCGCACAGGAAGAGGGCTGGGGGTGAGGTGGAGAAGAGGACCTTCTGTCCACTTATAAAACCATTAAAGTAGAACTAATTACACAACTTCACCTCCCACAACTATAATGGGTCATGTACTCAAATACTTGTGTGTCAAATGACAGGTCATCTGCTTATAGTTTATGCTCTTAAATTCTAACTCTTTAGAAGACTGGGATGCACAACAATTTTACCGCACTTTTTCAAAATCTTAAGGAGGCTTAATGGAGCTCTCAATTATATTTTTTAGAAAAAAATCCCTGAAGAATTTGATAAGTTCATATTGAGTTTTGCTGACTTTTAAGGTAACACATTATTTTAAGCTGGCATAGTTACATGTTACATACATAGTAATAACAGTAAATTATGTATAATTACAAGTAACTACCCCAAAACCTAAAGTAAGTACGGTAACACTTTATTTTAGTGTCATTGTTACATATGCATATGTATCTAGTTACTATAATAGCTATAAATTATGCATAATTACATGCAACTAAACCTAAACCAAACCAAAACCTAATCCTAACCCTATAGTAAGTACACAAAGTTACTTAATATTACTCAGTACTTAAATAAATAATTACAGTTTAACAAAGACACCATAAAATAAAGTAAGTAGCCTACATTAAATAATATTACTCAGTATTTGTGTAATTACACTGTTGTTACATTATTTAAAATAAAAGTGTGCACCATTTTAAAAAAAACTAATGAGATCTTGAGGAAGAAAATATGTTTTTTTCTCAAGAGAAAAATCTGAAAAGCAGTAAATTTACTCAGAAGTCCATTTGCTTTAAGTTAATGTCATTGCGGTCTAGGAGAAACAATTGTGATTATATGTAAGAGTATTGTTAGTCTTACACATAGTGTTAGGCTGTTAGAGTAAATGAATGGATATAAATCTGTCTGTGGAAAGAGAGTTCAGTTTAGTCAGTATACACAAGGCAGAAGAAACGCTACCAAAACAAAAAAGTTTGTCTTAGGCCTAAGATGTTTGGCAGGCAAGTTGAATTTTTTTGACAGCTGAGGCATTTAAGCGCTAGAAAATAACAGTATTAGGCTACAACATTCAGCCGTTGGGTCTGGCACCAGGCAGAGGCCCCCTGAGGAGGAGAGAGAATCAGCTGTTTCAGCATGCATGCGTTTGTTTGAGTGTCTGCGGGGAGGGCATGTGTTTTTACTGCCCTGCAATTCTGACATAAAAGCAATAAAATAAAATGATACTCCATGGAGAAAGAACAGTATGTTCTGAGATTTGTGTGTGCATGTGTAGCTATGCATAAGTGTGTTGCTGCACGAAAAGAGGACTGATATGAATATATACCATATCATATGGGGGTAGTGGGGCCAGGGGTCCATTTGCTCTGGGATTTCTTTGGGAGGCACTTAGGCTGTGGTAAGCTGATGCCGAGAGGATCTGGACAGCTGGACTTGCTCATCTGTCTATCGGCTTTCATCAAAGAACTGCTTCTTCTGCCTCTACCCCTAAGGAGTTCCTTACAACCAGCCTAAACTCTTACTCTGTGTGGGGTCCGGCATGATCATGTAGCCAAAATCGATTAAACTTTGATGTAACATTACAGTTTTCCTCAATCGCTTTGGTTCAGTTCTCAAACAAGATTTTTTTTTTCACTTAAAACATTAAGTTCAGACCTCTAAACAAGTCAGATTTTAATTTCTTATTTATTTAAGCAAACTGCATGTGTTTTGGCACATGTGTGCAAAAGAGTAAGTACAATTTGCCCAATAACTAAATGCATGGCTTGCTGATCATAACTGATGAGTTGATTCGCAGTGAAACTGTCAAGCTTCTAAACATTCTTTTATCATGTGATATGCATCACATGCAAAACTATCCATTCCATTATCAAAATTTGACAGACACGGATGTATAATCCATGCTAAATTGGCAAATGGTCTGCCATTGCAATGAAATAGGAATCACAATCTTACCAATCAACCAATCAAGTTTGGTGTAAACGTGGAGTTTGCCCTGCACAATCACTACCTTTTTTGAACATAGAGGAACGTCACAACTCTGTTTTTGAAAAAATGTGTTTCATGTAATGTAAGAGAATAGGAAGATATGTAAGAATGAGTGGTGTTGTCAGGAGAAGACATAATAGAGTGTCTAAAAAATGAAAAAGCAACTGTGAATTTTCAGTTTATATGTTCATTTTAATTTTCTTTTGATACAGTATTGACTTTTCCCAGTAAGTTTTTACGGTAACACTTTATTTTAGGGTCTTTTAAAGGGATAGTTCACCCAAAAATGAAAATTTGATGTTTATCTGCTTACCCCCAGCGCATCCAAGATGTAGGTGACTTTGTTTCTTCAGTAGAACACAAATGATGATTTTTAACTCCAACCGTTGCCGTCTGTCAGTCGTATAATGCAAGTCAGCGGGAACTTTGACTATAAGAGTAAATAAAACACGACAGATACATCCAAATTCGTTTAGTGATGTCTGATCACGCTCTGACAACGGCAGTGATGTCTCGCGCATTGCTTCAAATGGTGCGAGACATCACTTCCGTTGTCAGAGCGCGATCAGACATCACTAAACGAGTGCTGAACTCAGTTGGACATAGTGGTGTTTTAGAGGTAAAAAATGATATAAATACTGTTCGGTTTCTCACACAAACCGATCATTTTGTGTCTTAGGACATCAATGTGTCGTCACGAGCCGCAGGGTTTAATTTGGACTTGTCTAAGCAAGTTTTATTTACTCTTATAGTCAAAGTTCCCGCTGACTTGCATTATACGACTGACAGACGGCAACGGTTGGAGTTAAAAGTCATCATTTGTGTTCTACTGAAGAAACAAAGTCACCTACATCTTGGATGCCCTGGGGGTAAGCAGATAAACATCAAATTATCATTTTTGGGTGAACTATCCCTTTAACTAGTTGCTTATTAGCATGCATGTTAATACAATATAGGCTATTTATTAGTACTTATTAAGCACATATTAATGCCTTATTTTACATGACCTTATTCTACATTCTTAATCCTACCCAATGCCTAAACTTTACAACTACCTTACTAGCTATTAATAAGCAGTAAATTTGGAGTTTATTGAATACATGTTCCCTTAAAGTGTTACCCTTTTTTCCTTGAAATCTGTATCTAAAAAGCTCAGTGCGATACACAAGAGCATTTACCTAGACAAAACTGAAATTCTTGTGTCATACTGAAAGCAACAGCAAAGTGTCAACAAAAAAGTAAATTTTAAAAAAAGCATGATATTTGCCTATAACAAATGTTTCCATGGTGAAAAAAACAATGACATGACTTACACAATGACAAAAACACTTTTTACTTTGGTGGCATTGGTCTATTTACTGACACAATAACTAAAGTGTTTTAAAGTGTTAGTTCACCCAAATATGAAAATTCTGTCATGTTGTTTCACACCCGTAAGATCTTCGGAACACAAATTAAGATATTTTTGATAAAATCCGATGGCTCAGTGAGGCCTGCATTGCCAGCAAGACAATTAACACTTTCAGTGCCCAGAAAGCTATTAAATATTTAAAACAGTTCATGTGACTACAGTGGTTCAACCTTAATGTTATGAAGCGACAAGAATGCTTTTTGTGCACCAAAAAATTAAATAATGACTTTATTCAACAATATCTAATGATGGGTGATTTCAAAACACTGCTTCATGAAACTTCGAAGCATTACGAATCTTTTGTTTCGAATCAATGGTTTGGAGCGTGTATCGAATTGCCAAATATCACGCCCCCCAGTGGTGAACCATTGAAATTTCGAAACACTTATGACATAACAAAGCCTCATTTACTGAAACCACATGACTTTGGGTATCTCTTTTTAACGCTCCATAATTCAGAAAATACTGTGAACAGTCTATCATAATAATAATAAAAAAAATAAATAAATACATTTTCACAATTTTTCTTTGAATTAAAACATATATAATCTGGCAAATTATATGCCTCTGTAAAAACCTTCAGAATATAGATAGGAATAAAACTGTAATGTTTGTTATATGTAAGTGCTTCTGGAGATATATCAGTGTAGGAGAAAAAACTAATTTTGAGAAAATGGCCTTTAAAAATATGTATTGTAATTGAAATCTGTAAACACAAATAGATAAAGTGCCAAAAAATAAATGCTGAAAGTTGGATTTTGGATTTTCTTAACACTAGTCTGAAAAAACACTATTAAAAGCCAAAAAGCCAAAAAGCCCAAAATCTCAAAATCGAATAACAGTGATTTAGCCTGTCGCCTTAAATGAGTCCATACATTTCGCAAGCATGCAATAGAGTTTTTGATGTCCCATGCAGCAAACAGTTGTGACAATTGCACTTACAGTTTAGAGAACGTTAAGACTGTTTTGAAAAATGTGCCAAAGCGATTGAGAAAAACTGTAATTACATTCATAATTTGTCAGAACTTTTATGTTAAGTAAGTAAGAGTCAATTAGCGCAAAATCATAATAATCAAGCCCTCTGTGCCAAGCGTGGGGTTCTTGTAAAAATAAAAAGAGGCTTATTTTGTAATAATAACCTGCTGGCTATAATCACACTTATGAAATATGCTTTGAATTGAATTTATTCTATTATTTTTTTAGAAGAAAGAGACCATAGAATCATGAGAAAGACAGGAATCTAGCAATAGTTTTAACTCAAAATCGGCTGCCAATGGTCAAGTTAAGTCATCTTAAGTTAGATAGCACTTTATACAATTGACTGTTTCAAAGTAGCTTCACAGTAATAGGAAAATAATTTAACTGTGTAAAGTTCATCAGTTATGAAATGAGTTCAGTTCAGCTCTACAGAAGACAATAGTAATCAGTTCAATGTTGATTTAATTCAGCTCAGCTCCATGGTCAATTATACACTTCAGCAGTTATTAAACAAAATGACTTGAATGGTAGAATTCTGCAATTGACCAATCAGAATCAAGTGCAGTTTTTGACAGAAATCTTTTGAAAGTTGATTTCCTGAATGTGTTGTGTAAGATCCATCTGTGCTGCTAAGCACTGATTTCTCAAGCACTGAAATGTGTGAAGGGTCTGGAGTGGGTGGCTTGTGACTGAGTGTTTTCTGTCTCTTGAAACACTTCAAGATGATACATGTCAAGTGTTTGAATTGCATCATTCTTATGACTGTGACATTTCTCACAACTATAATAATGTTAATGTATCAGGTGATGTATTGGAGGTGTTTAAAGTCACAGGTAACAGGGATGATGTTTGCAAACAGCTCCAACATGGGCCTAGACTACAAGTAACCAGATACACAGTTGGTTTGGTTACCATTGTATTAGAGATTGTATAATTTGTCAAGCTGAACAAAGGAGTATGCGCATTATCACAATATATACCTACTAGGCGTATGGAACGCTTACTACTGCGATCCTTCAGAAGAGAAAAGAAAACTTTGTGGTCCGATTACGCCACCTGCTGGTAATATAGGTAGCCTAAATAATAACTGTTTTTAAAATGGATTTACGCAGATAGGAACGTTCTCAGAACATGGCAAACGTTCTGGCAAAGTTCTTTCAAAGTTATAAGCAAACATTCTACCAGTAACGTTATGGAGTTTAGAGTTAAATGTTCTCAAAATGTTAGCACTAATAGGTTATTTAACTTGTAGCCTGTATTTCATTCATGGAACTTTGTATTTCCCTAAAACATTTTAGTTGGATGTTTGTGTAATGTTTTTTTTTATTTATTTTTTTTTTATGTAGGCTACTTGTTTCAGAACATTCAGAGAACTACGGAAGAGGATTAGGGCCAAGCAATAATAAAAAATAAAACCATCTCGAGATTAAATTTGTTAAATTTCGAGAAAAAAGTCGAAATAAAATGTTGAGAATAAACTCATTAAATTACGAGAAAAAAAAACTCGTTAAATTTCGAGAAAAAAGTCGAGATAAAATGTTGAGAATAAACTCATTAAATTATGACTTTATTCTCAACATTTTATCTCGACTTTTTTCTCGAAATTTAACGATTTTCCCCCTAATAATTTAACGAATTTGTTCTCGTAATTTAATGACTTTATTCTCAACATTTTATCTCGACTTTTTTCTTGAAATTTAACGACATTTTTCTCGTAATTTAATGAGTTTATTCTCAACATTTTATTTCGACTTTTTTCTCGAAATTTAACAACTTTAATCTCGAGATGGTTTAAATTTTGTATTATTGCTTGGCCCTAATCCTCTTCCGTAGTGAACGTTCAAAAGTAACTCATAATGTAATCATGTTTGCAAAATGTTAAAAATCGAATGTTCTCTTAAGGTTTGCATAACCAAATTAAAGTTGTTGTTATTTTTTTATTTTATTTTTTTTCTTAGAACATACTTTTGTTATGTAGGTAACGTTATGTATGTAGGATTGTTATTTTCAATCCTTATTACACATGTACACAAACATTAAACTAAGCTAAGATCGTGATATGCTAGCCTAGCTACGGCATAGGCCTAAGTCATATTGAGGCTGGTTGAAAAGCACTGCTATTTTGTTGAATACAAATTGTGAACTAATATAAATGGTGTGTTTACCACACAGTTCTTCAAGAGAATCCAGCAACAACGGAGTTAAAAACATATTATATCTAGGCAAGGTAGCTTCCTTGTACAGTCTTAACCTCTTATAAAATGGCAACAAACACTGGCAGGTCATGAGCTGTTTTGAAGTTCATGATTGTTTGAATGTAAACCTAAAATTCCAAACTGAACTAAAATAATCAAACTGTGAGTAATCAAACAGTTATGATGTTTGTACTGTACATTAGTCTTCCCACCAATGATCTTGTACTATGAAAGCGCAGAGTGGATAATGGAGAGATTTAGTGTCTTGGGGCAATTCTGTTCAGGTTTTCTGCACAGAAGCACAAAAAACAAAACATTTAGTGTTAATTATTAATAATGATTATTTAGTGTGGACGAAGCCTTGTTTAGTCTGAACAATTGCAGTAATTCCAGTAATAATCGATAGGAATGATCAGACATCTTGCTGTCTACAAAAGTTTTCTGATGATACTGTCCTTGTGGGTCTAATAAATCAAAGTAATGATGTGGACTATAGAAGAGAGGTTGAGTTATTTGTTACATGGTGTGACAAAAATGTCCTAAAATTGAATGTGAAGGAGACCAAGGAGTTGATCATTGATTTCAGAAGAAATAATGAACAGAAACACTGACAATTAAAGGTCAGAAAATAGAGATTGTTATGTCTTACAAATGTCACCCTGGTCGCACAGGTATTTTAGTAGCAATAGCCAATAATATACGACCAAATACTGTCCTATCCTAACAAACCATAAAAAACCATACATCAATGGAACGCTTATTTATTCAGCTTTCAGATGTATAAATCTCATTTTCAAAAAATTGACCCTTATGAATGGTTTTGTTGTCCAGGATCATAAATATCTTGGTGTTCATTTGGATGATAAACTAAATTGGAAGAAGAAAGTGAGGCACAATCAAGACTATTCTTTTTGAGAAAGTTGAGTTCCATTGGCAATTATTAGGAAGCTTCTTTATGTCTTCTATCAGGGAATCCTGGTCAGTGTTTTGTTTTATTCAGTGTTTTGATGATAAAAATAGGATTAATAAATTGATTAGAAAGGCTGGTTCGGTTATTGGTGTTATTCCTGATTCACTTGAGGTTACGGTGGAAAGGAGAACAAGGACAAAATTAAAAATGATCCTGTCTTCTGAAAGTCATCCACTATACGGTATTTTTAGTAATAATACAAGTTAATTTAGAGGAAGATGTCTTAGTAGTTATCAATTCAGAATGTCTTTTATTCCTACTGCAGTTAGGTTTTTTTTTAACAAATTTGTGTTTTTTTTTTTTTGTTTTTTGTGTTTTTTTTGCATGGATTGATAGTATTTTTTGTATTTTTTAGTAGTGTTGTTTGTTATGGTGGCAGATGAGTTTAATTAATAAAGTTTTCTAATCTTTTTTTTTTTTTCTAATCTTATAGCAGCATACTTTTATAAAATATGTCCTTGTGAACTTGTTAACAACAAACCTAGATGGAACAGAATGTTATCTTCTCCATATTACAGTGAGCGCTGTATGACCACAAGATGGCAGAAAAATCTCACTGAATGCGAATCATCTCATATCTCACTCAGATCGGTACTTTTGGTTTCTAGTTCACGTTCTTCTATAGATATACAGCGCTGGGTAGGTTACTTACAAATTGTAGTCTGTTATTGAATACATTGAAACATGTTTAAAATTGTAGTTAGTAACGAAATCCATTACATTACCCATTTTAGGTAATGCAATCTGACTGTTTTTTGATTACTTTTGACTTTACTTTTAGCCTTAACTAGTTTATCATATAGATTTGAATAGGATACTATTGTACAATAGTGATATAACAATACAAAGAGAAAAAAATGAAAATTTGGCATAAAAAAATGAAGTGGGGTTTGTGAAGGAACTGCAGGGGGTTTGTAAGTTATTGAAAAGGTAATAATTAATTAAACCATGAAAATGTGAATTTTTAAAATAAAAACAATCAAAATAAAACACACACACACAAAAGATTAAAGGGTTAGTTCACCCAAAAATGAAAATTCTGTCATTTATTACTTACCCTCATGCCGTTCTACACCCGTAAGACCTTCGTTAATCTTCGGAACACAAATTAAGATATAGTTGAAATCCAGTGGCTCCGTGAGGCCTCCATAGGAAGCAATGACACTTCTCTCAAGATCCATAAAGGTACTAAACATATTTAAATCGGTTCATGTGAGTACAGTCGTTCAATATTAATATTATAAAGCGACGAGAATATTTTTGGAGCGCCAAAAAAACAAAATAACGACTTATTTAGTGATGGCCGATTTCAAAACACTGCTTCAGGAAGATTCGGAGCACAAATGAATCAGTGAATCGAATCTGCTGAACGGAGCGCCAAAGTCACGTGATTTCAACCGTTGGCAGTTTGACACGCGATCTGAATCATGATTCGACACACTGATTCATTTGTGCTCTGATGTTTCATGAAGCAGTGTTTTGAAATCGTCCATCACTAAATAAGTGGTTATTTTGTTTTGTTTTTTTGGCGCTCCAAAAATATTCTCGTCGCTTTATAATATTAATATTGAACCACTGTACTCACATGAACCGATTTAAAAATGTTTTTAGTACCTTTATGGATCTTGAGAAAGGAAGTGTCATTGCTCCCTATATGGAGGCCTCACGGAGCCATCGAATTTCAACTAAAATATCTTAATTTGTGTTCTGAAGATTAACGAAGGTCTTACGGGTGTGGAACGGCATGAGGGTAAGTAATAAATGACAGAATTTTCATTTTTGGGTGAACTAACCCTTTAAAT
Organism: Megalobrama amblycephala; assembly: GCF_018812025.1. Taxonomy (NCBI): domain Eukaryota; kingdom Metazoa; phylum Chordata; class Actinopteri; order Cypriniformes; family Xenocyprididae; genus Megalobrama; species Megalobrama amblycephala. The sequence goes on from NC_063052.1 coordinate 5,063,214, forward strand.
ATTTTCTCACGGCAGTTCGTACGTATTTTACGAGGTGGCTAACGTTAATTCGTACAAATTCGTACGACCTCACTAACCCGTCACTGGGGTTTAGACAAATCGTATGAATTCGTACGACCCTAGCCACCTCGTAAAATACGTACGAATTGTTCGTGAGATAGCGTTGCAACGTTGGCAAATCCACAAAACTGGAATAATTTCTGAACATATAAGCAATAGCCTAGGTTATTTTAGAAAGGACCATTTTAAAAGAGTAAGAATTTGTGAGAATCAATAAATTATGAATAATTTACTGCCATTTTGTGAATATTAAGTATGTAATCAATAAAAAAAATGTAACTAGTGTTTGAAACCTTTGAAAATCTTTGAAACCTCATTACATAATCCAGATTACATGGAATCAGTTACTTCCCGCACTTTATACGATTCTTGACTTAATCCATTGGGAATTGATTGTATGGATGCTCACACATGAATTCACCAGACATTATTTTGAGTTTATTAAAACTATACCCAAACACATATCTGACAGACAGGTTATACAGGTCATACTTCCACACAGTCATTAACACACAGTATATCCTAGAATGTTGATTATCAAAGACAGCGGCACATGTCAGAAGGCGAAGTTAAATGTACAATAAAGTGAAAACATTCAAATGGGCGTTAGTGCTAAAAGGTAATGAAGGCTTAAATAAAAGAGTGTTACATAATAGAAAGTTTGAGTAAGGCTACTGAGAAGTCAGAGGATTGCAGCTAGGGAGGATATTAGCTCACAATATGTATACTTCATCTAGATTACTCATCTCAGCTGTGCTGTAACAGTTTGTTTCTGCAGTTGCTTCCACATTTTGATGGAGGAATTTACTATAGGAAATTATGAATGAAACAAAAGTCACCCCACCAATGATGGTCCGAGTAACTTGTGATAAAGCCTTATTGTACTTGTGTGCTCTTGATCCTCTCTCCCCAACAGTTTGTTAATGGCAGACTCAAGTGCCCGGTGTGAAAATAACAACAAACTTGCATGCAAGTCAGCATCTGATCCTGTCCCTGACACCTTTAAACACTCACAGGGTCAGGATGGAAAATTCATGACGGACGCAAAGAGCTGCTATGAATGTCACTGGCATGTCTGAACACTGCAGAGTTAAAATAGACAGGAAGCTGTCCATGGGACATTGATTAATGCTCACACTGAGCGTCATGAGTCCTTATAGGCGTGCGATGTAGCTGCTCTTAAAACAGTTTCTTCTTTTGAACACTGTTTCTTCATGTAATCACAGACAGATCTGATGATGGTGAGATCAGATCACTGTGTGGAGCACCGGCTGTTGTCAGACTTCTTGTGTATTTAAAAATCTCACTAGATTATTACAATTAATGGCAAAATGAATGTTTGGAAATGTGAACGGATATTTGACACACTACAGCAAAAGATATAAATAACTGGCAACCTTTTTTGGGGGGTGAAAAAACTGACGTGCCTAAGACTTTTGCACAGTACTGTATATATATGTTGTCACAGTTCCCTCTGTTCCCGGACTCCATTTCCCACAATCCTTCGTGTTTCCACACATGCACTCACTTCCTCGTCTTCTCCCCATCATCACGGATTACCTGCACCTGTTCCTGATCATCTGCACACCTTTTATAATGGACTCACTCCCTGCACTCCTTGTCTGTTCTATTGTTAGTCTAATGTGTTTCGGTTGTGTGATACTCCTCTCGTTTAATAAATACCCTTATATTGTGGATTTCTGTATACGCCTCATCTCTACCACACCAACACGTAACGTGTGTGTGTGTGTGTGTGTGTGTGTGTGTGTGTGTGTGTGTGTGTGTGTGTGTGTGTGTGTGCGTGCGTGCGCGCGCGCGCGCTTTGATATCACATTTCAAACCCAACAGTTTTCATCATGTAAGCGCTGTGTAAGAGCACACCAGTGGGTTAAAATAGTGAACTCCTAAAAAAGAAAGTTTTAAATAGTTGTATCCTAAAAATGAGAAGTAAATTGCTGAATATATTTGTTAATGTTAGTTGCACTGCATGCATCATATGCTTTTTAATTTAGTGTTCTGCAGTCACACAATATATTACTGGCTGTTAATCTCTTATTCCGACATAAATTATTAGGAGGTTTTTATTTTAGCAAATATCATTCTTTATAGAGGTGCACATAGAAAAAGTCTCTAAAACATGACGTGTCCCTCACCAACATGACCAGAGTACACTATCCATCTCAGACAGTCTTGAGGTCATGTTATTGTAGAGTGAACCGAACCATCATCCAACATCTTGTATTTCTGACCCACAGCCACATTGGCAGTTTTATTGGACTTTGAGACTATCTGCAGAGATTACTTAAAACTATGTGTACGTGGACTGTTAAACCTGCAGTGGGTGTGTTCATTTATTTGCAGTTCACATCCGAGTGAGAATTTCAAGTGGGCAAAATGTTGAATCTGATAGGTAATATTAGACTATATGTGCAGGAGCCCAGGCAGGTGCATGAACCGACAAGAAGAGTGCACACTGTTGAAACTTATAGTTTAACCTTGGAAAATATAAATGCACATAATATTTTTCAAATAAAGATTTTTATGTGTCTGCAGATATGATGTTATGGAATCTGTCAAGCAGTTGTGTCTTTCAGGGAGTAAAATACATAAAATATGCATTTCTCCTTTTTGTTTTTCTGTTGGTCTTCGTTATTGTTTTGAGTTATTAAAAAATCTTGCTTTAAATACAAAGTTTGCTATGTGTGATTTAATTATTTAATGAACCTCATGTTTTGACTTGCAGAGAGTGTTTTTGGGAGAACTCGTCTTGCTCTTTAATTTCTCTGTCCTGGGAACAAATGTAAATCCCTCTTTGTCAAAGTCCATAAGCATCCATTATTTCCAGTCAAAATAAAGGCATGGAGGAAAACTACTTTCACAGATTCCCTAAACAGATGACAACATTGTCAAAATGATACCCATTCACACGGATCCGAATAAAAACGCTGTATTATGCATGCCAAGCCAGTAGTTGGCAATGTCACTTCATACTACAGCGTTTTTGCAGATCCGTGTGAAGGAACAGTTTTGACAACGTTGCCGTCTCTAAGCGAAAAACGTGACGGAAAACTTTTCCATTTTACATTGTTGTCATGTAGACATAGGCCTACCCTTCGTTTATATATAATGTGCAGCATGTTTAGGTCAGTCATTTCAAAATAAAAATGTGCTAATCAGTTTTGGAAAAAAAATAGAAAAATAGTGGAGCAATATCAGAAAGGAGTTTCTCAGAGAAAAATTGCAAAGAGTTTGAAGTTATCATCATCTACAGTGCATAATATCATCCAAAGATTCAGAGAATCTGGAACAATCTCTGTGCGTAAGGGTCAAGGCCGGAAAACCATACTGGATGCCCGTGATCATCAGGCCCTTAGACGGCACTGCATCACATGAATGCTACTGTAATAGAAATCACAACATGGGCTCAGGAATACTTCCAGAAAACATTGTCGTGAACACAATCCACTGTGCCATTCCCCATTGCCGGTTAAAACTCTATAGGTCAAAAAAGAAGCCATATCTAAACATGATCCAGAAGCGCAGGAGTTTTCTCTGGGCCAAGGCTCATTTAAAATGGACTGTGGCAAAGTGGAAAACTGTTCTGTGGTCAGACGAATCAAAATTTGAAGTTCTTTTTGGAAAACTGGGACGCCATGTCATCCGGACTAAAGAGGACAAGGACAACCCAAGTTGTTATCAGCGCTCAGTTCAGAAGCCTGCATCTCTGATGGTATGGGGTTGCATGAGTGCGTGTGGCATGGGCAGCTTGCACATCTGGAAAGGCACTGTCAATGCTGAAAGGTATATCCAAGTTCTAGAACAACATATGCTCCCATCCAGACGTCGTCTCTTTCAGGGAAGACCTTGCATTTTCCAACATGACAATGCCAGACCACATACTGCATCAATTACAACATCATGGCTGCGTAGAAGAAGGATCCGGGTACTGAAATGGCCAGCCTGCAGTCCAGATTTTTCACCCATAGAAAACATTTGCCGCATCATAAAGAGGAAGATGCGACAAAGAAGACCTAAGACAGTTGAGCAACTAGAAGCCTGTATTAGACAAGAAATGGGACAACATTCCTATTCCTAAACTTGAGCAGCTTATCTCCTCAGTCCCCAGACGTTTGCAGACTGTTATAAAAAGAAGAGGGGATGCCACACAGTGGTAAACATGGCCTTGTCCCAACTTTTTTGAGATGTGTTGATGCCATGAAATTTAAAATCAACTTATTTTTTCCTTAAAATGATACATTTTCTCAGTTTAAACATTTGATATGTCATCTATGTTGTATTCTGAATAAAATATTGAAATTTGAAACTTCCACATCATTGCATTCTGTTTTTATTCACAATTTGTACAGTGTCCCAACTTTTTTGGAATTGGGTTTGTATATTTGACTAAGTAAAAATATAGTCTGCATTGCACTTGTTTTGTTCACTGTATCTTTATTATTATTATTATTATTAATTTAGCAGATGCTTTTATCCATAAGAAACTTATAAATGAGGAGTATCCCAATACATTGTCAAAAGTCAAAGGTTTGGACACACACACCTAATGAGTCATTACTATTACTGCAGCATTTCCACATTATAAAATCATCAAAACTATGAAATAACATAAATGAAAATATTTTAATTATGTAGTATCAAAAAAATTAAATCAAAACTACCTTAAATTTTAGATTCCTCTAAATAGTAGCCACCCTTTGCTTAGATTAAAGCTCTCTAAATCTTGGCATTCTGCCAAACAACTTCATGAGTCAATTTAGACTTGACATATATGGTGGTTAATAATCAAAATTAAATTCATTATTTAAAAAAAACAGGCACTAGTAAAAAGGAGTTTCCCCTGTTTTAGGTTCTTAAAAGAACATTTTTTTCTTAATTTGAAGAACATTTTAAAAAATCTAAATAACATTTTCCCACTATAAAGTCAATACTTCTTTATGGAACCGCCAATGCCAATTAAAACATTTTTAAGAGTGTAGGCACAAAATATTTGTCTACAAAACTACTATTTACGCAGTAGCAAGCCTTTAGATCAAAAGGTTAGGAGAAACAGTCAGGTGTATCCAGACTAGTACTGTATATTACATCCTGTTTTAATTAAAAATAAATTCATACTCTGTGAACCTGATAAGCTGAACTGACAAGGGTACAGAAGGTGCCTGTGCTTCAAAGCTATTGCCACAATGAGAACAATTCTCACATACTGTACACACATGCACACACAAATCAAACCCACCCCCTCGCTTGTGACTTTCCATAACACCTGTGGCTATGTATAGCCCAGAACAGCGGTCATGTTTGACAACACACTCATGTGAGATGATGAAGGAAAATTTACATGTATCTTTCATGACTTACAGAAGAGAAAGCTACAGAGTTTCATTCATGAATGAGCCCTCCCAACATAAAACCAGTGGGATGATGGTCACAGCAAGGTCATTGCTCCACCGACTTCTCATGAAACTTTTTCATGATTATAACAATAAGCTACAAAAGGCCATTGTTGCTTGATGTTATAACAGAAATACACTAAATGAGAAGGGCAGAGTCAAGGTCGGGGCTAATGTTGGGGCTTCTGGTCATGCGACAATGTTTTGCAACAAATCAATATGGTGACTATGTCATGAGGTAAAAGAGAGCAGTAAAACTTCAAGGCTCCCCATGTGAAATACCAATAAATAATCAGTTTCATGTTGGCATTTGTTCCATGTGCTTGTGCAAACAAGCAAAATGATCTCTGGACAGATTTTGAAATATGTCATTTTGTCCCAGACAGGTAAATAACAATCAGGACTGAATCTTTCAACCAATGGCAAGCTATAGGCCTCATACAGAGACACAAAATTATCTAAAACCTATTTCATATTAAGATAATATCTTAAGGGAAAAATTAACAAATCAACTTCAGATTGATAGCATTATGAATTCTGAGATTCATTTTTTGGAATGGTAACATTACAACCGGCTAAGGCTTTGTTAACATTAGTTAACATGAGCTAACAATAAGAAATAATTCTAAAGCATTTATTTTTCTTAGTTAATGTTCGTTTCAACATTTAAAAATATATTATTGAAATGAAAAGTTATATCTGTGGACCTGAGCTAACATGAACTAACAATGAACAGCTGGATTTTATTAACTAACGATAACAAATATTAGCCTAATAAACACTAACAAAAGTATTGCCAATAGGACCTTATTGAACCAAACACTTATCCGTTCACACTTGCATCTCAATGAAAGGTTATACCCCCATTAGACATTTTAAACATGTTTTGATGATTTTCGTGAACCTAAATTTTATTTAACATTTTACTTTCTGATTTATCTGAGCTAATCTGAACTTAATTGGAGAAATACAGCACTGCATTGCCCTATGCACTCAAGATAAAAATGGCTTCCCAAACACAACTGACACAACCAACAGACACCTTATCTTATCTTCTGTTGACACACATTGATTAGTGCGCAAACCTGAACTCTATATGTTGTGTATATTTTTTAAGTTATGTTGGTGGACAGCCCTTATATGTGTGAGTAAACAGTTAGCCTATGTTTTAACCCTTTAAGTCCTGAAGGCTTTAGAGTTTTGTTTTTTTTCGTTTTTTTTTTTTTCTGTGCGACATACACAAAAGTAAAGACTCATAACTCCAAAACTCTATGTTTCTATCTATCTTTTTGATAAAACACTTTTTACATTTTTAGAAAATATAAATTACATTACATTTGGACATTTTCATGCTGAGAAACTGCTGATATATATATATATATATATATATATATATATATATATATATATATATATATATATATATATATATATATATATATATATATATATATACAGTACAGTCCAAAAGTTTGGAACCACTAAGATTTTTAATGTTTTTAAAAGAAGTTTCGTCTGCTCACCAAGGCTACATTTATTTAATTAAAAATACAGTAAAAAACAGTAATATTGTGAAATATTATTACAATTTAAAATAACTGTTTTCTATTTGAATATATTTCACAAAGTAATTTATTCCTGTGATGGCAAAGCTGAATTTTCAGCATTATTACTCCAGTCTTCAGTGTCACATGATCCTTCAGAAATCATTCTAATATGCTGATCTGCTGCTCAAGAAACATTTAATGTGTACAATTGTACAAAATATTTGTGTACAATATTTTTTTTCAGGATTATTTGATGAATAGAAAGTTCAAAAGAACAGTGTTTATCTGAAATCTAATCTTTTGTAACATTATAAATGTCTTTACTGCCACTTTTGATTGATTTAATGCATCCTTGCTGAATAAAAGTATTCATTTCTTTAATTTCTTTAAAAAAAAATAAAAATAAAAATTCTTACTGACCCCAAACTTTTGAACGGTAGTGTATAATGCTACAGAAGCTTTGTATTTCAGATAAATGCTGTTCTTTTGAACTTTCTATTCATCAAGGAATCCTGAAAAAAAAAGTACACAACTGTTTTCAACATTGAAAATAATCATAAATGTTTATTGAGCAGCAAATCAGCATATTAGAATGATTTCTGAAGGATCATGTGACACTGAAGACTGGAGTAACGATGCTGAAAATTCAGCTTTGCATCACAGGAATAAATTACTTTGTCAAATATATTTAAATAGTACACAGTTATTTTAAATTGTAATAATATTTCACAATATTACTGTTTTTTACTGTATTTTTAATTAAATAAATGTAGCCTTGGTGAGCAGACGAAACTTCTTTTAAAAACATTAAAAATCTTAGTGGTTCCAAACATTTGGACTGTACTGTATATATATATATATATATATATATATATATATATATATATATATATATAGTGAAAAGTGAAAAGAAAAGAAAAGAAAAGAAAAGAAAAGAAAAGAAAAGAAAAGAAAAGAAAAGTGTTCTTTAGACTAGGTTTTTTGGGTTTTGGAACCTTTATTTTTAAGAGTGTAGCCCAATTAACCCAATGACACGCATTTACTCTGAATGCATTGCTGAATAGAAACCACCAATAAGCACAGCCTTTGATGACTGATGACTTCCTTATGTCAAAAAAGAGTACAAATATAAAGTACAAAACTTTTGTCTCAAACATAATGTTGGCTAGTGGTACTATGTCCCTGCATCTCTTATTCTTGTTTCAAAATGATTTTCATCAGAACGTATGTTCATGCGTCAGCGTGTTGACGTCATGTTCCCTACCCTGAAAAATCATACGAGGTCGAAAGAGGAGGGGTTTGTACTAGATGAATGACTGTTTGAAAGGGGGTGGAGTATCTCCTCAATTACTATTACACCCGGCTGATACAAGGATCTGTAGAAACACAGGTTGATTCCAAAGAAAACTGCTTACGCGAACAGGATTGGTGTTTTGTTTTGTTTTTTAAAATCAAGCTGGTATATTTTTGTTTTCTTCCTTTGTCAGTATCATTCAGTAACTGGGTTCATAGGAAAGCTGTAAACGATTTTAAACGTAAATCTTCAAGAACGAGATGGCAAGAGGAGAGGGCGCAGAGCAGTACTCCAATGCAAGTCTTCTACAAAAACCCAGCCCAGATGGAATCAAATTGGCAGCAAAGGTAAGAAACTGAAAATTATTAATGCTTTCATTCAGTTATAAGTTAATTAACAGCCCATATAGTTCACATTTCTCCGTTGAACAGCCATGTAGGAGTGGCTCGTGCTGATATACGTGTCATTTTCGTCAGGTTAAATTGAGCGCGCACGCCCCGTCAGCATTGCTCGCGAAACGTTCAAAATCAACGATTTTCACATGAATTCTCTTACTGTTTGTTGGTTATACCACTAGAGTTGTAATTTTATCACATTTCATCGCTCGTTTACATAGTAGACCGGTGTCCGAGTTTGAATGGGAGTCGCTGGCTGAATTCACCGCTGCTGTCTGTGAGAATAGATTAAAATGTGCCTTTAAATAATTTTAAAACCAAAGACTGCCAATAATAGAAATAAAAAATTTAGAAAACTCAATTTCTTGTCCAAAAAGTGCATGAACGCATCTCGAGCTTTCAATGCTTTTTGAATGATTGAAAATTAATGCACACCACCACCTAGCTTCATGCCAACACTACTACTTTGAGGTTTGCATTTATTTTCAATAATTCTGTCATCTTTCGGCAATTATTCCTTACTGAAAATTTTAAATATAGCAATAAGTCTACCAATCAACAAGGTGTAAACATTTGAATGTGTAATACAAAGTCATAATTAACTGACCCCATATGAATCCAAGTCTAAATTACACATGCACACATGCCACATCATCAGAATGAATAATCCATGCAAACTTAATTTTAAACAGTCATTTGAGTTTATGAGGTTGGTATTATGTGATATGACTTTACTGCTGTAAATCAGGATATGCTTTTATTGCTAATGCAGATAAGCTAAATTAGTCATATAGTTGCTGCATACCAAAAAGGCTTTCTGGTAGCTCTTAGATGATCTCTCTGTCCTTATGTTGTGCATATGGTTAAAGCGCCATAGTGATATAGCTTTATAGCTTATCCTGATCGTTGCAAAGATGAAGGGAAACATGACTTTTTAGAGGGTGGCATCACAGTTCCTTGAAATGAATGATTGGTGTCTTGAGGAATGTCCTGTTCAACGGCAATATTACACTGTTTAGTGTCATTACAACACCACTGAGTGTGTTTCTACACTTCCTTGACCTTTTAGCAACTTTATTTACCCCAAAACTGTGTCTTGGCATCACAAACGAAGACCGCATGTGGTCCAGAATTAATGAAAGCCCCTCTCACATAACAAGCCAACAAATCCTCTATTAACAGTCCTTAGTGAAGTAGTATCTTCTGCAAATAATTGTTCTCTGTTTCTACTATAGCACTGTCATCCATAGGACTGTAATCCAGTGTCTTCACTGACGTTGGTGTGTTAAGATTGTACCAGTGTCCTTTAACATGAGTTAAAGGTTTTATGGGAACACTATGTGACTTATGGTCCGCACATTGCAACTTTAATGGTTTAATTTTGGAGGATGCATATGACAGACACTCAGCTGTTACTTACTAATGTATTTGTCACCAAAACTGACTGAAAATCACACCCTCACATTACTTGATAAATTACTTAATAATTGACCCCAATGACTATCTCTGAGACTTTTGAAAAATGCTGATCTGCCGTGTGTTGACGTGCTGATGTTAATCGCAGAACGCTGCCTATCTCATCTGATGTGTTTAGAGGGATTTCTTACTTGAGAGCTCATATCTTGACCCAAATATACATGTTTGTATGTGAAATGAGGTTATGTTTGGATTAGGACCAAACAGCAAGTCAAGCAGAAATGCATAGTATTAGCATAATTAAAATCGGCGCTTGTCTCAGAGTGGAAACCCTAGCCATTCAACAACTTAAGCCAAATTACAAGCGTGTCTGGCCATAGTGAGCCTATTTACACCACAATTGGGTTAGTTTAAATCCCAATTGAGAGACTCTGTACTATGAACTTAATTCTGCATCCCTAATATGTTTTGAACTATTTGTAGTTTTTCATTTATGAACATCTTGTTTCTTCTTCTTTTTATAAATAGCGTGAATCAAAGGGCCGGCTGTCGGTGTGCAACAAGTTGTGTTATGCCGTTGGAGGAGCACCATATCAGATAACAGGATGTGCAATCGGCTTCTTCCTTCAGATCTACCTGCTGGACGTTGCTTTGGTGAGTAGAGCTCTGTGTGATTGATTTTTACTTAATATCGATCAACTGATTTATCAAACTGTGAAAATTAAATTGTCTGTACTTATCACTTTCATGTCTTTTTGTTTTTGTCCCATTACTTTCTTTTTCTTAAAACCTTTTATTTACTTTTAACAAACCATTATCTAACATAAAGTTAGCATGAATATAACTGGTTTATTTCACTGCATTCATCAAAAAAACTAAATGGAAAACTAGGGTATATGGTATTTAGTTGACCTCCTTAAACTGACATTTTCTGAAGATGAGCTACTGAACATTTTGTTTTTAAGATAACGTGCTATTTTGTACCTTGTATGTGTGGAAAGGCCCTCATAACAGAAGATCAGATTGACTTGTAGAATGTAGAATCTGATTGTGATCCTCAGGGGGCATTGGGTTTCTTTTCAACCCCTGGTCACATAGTCCGAGATGCCAAGTACAGTCACAAAAGGGGAATTGTACTGGAAAATGAATGGTTTTGCAAAGGTCGTTCATGCCATTAACTTTTGGGGGCTACTGTAGTCTTGGCAGGCTGATTGGCCAGATTAAAGAGTCTGAATAGGATTGTTCTAATAGCCTTCAGTGTTTATCATGTAACTACGGACTACAATAGACAAGTTCCCAGTGTGAGTTCTGGTAATGTGTTTAATCCCATAATTAACAGTTATTCTTACAATGGACAATGTCAGCATGAAGCAGTTAATCTTTTCAACATTTCAGAGTCTTCCAGCAGTTTTAGAACTGTGTTGTACTGGAAGTGAAGCTATTATTCCATTTGCTTGTCATGTGGTTTATGATCTCATGTATCTCAAGGTCATTGGACAGGCCCCATGTGCTCCTCTTGAACTTTGTAAAAAGTTGTTATGGTTCACACGCTGCCTAGCTCTCTAAAGAGCTTGTAGATTTATTGTGAGAAGTTTATATCCTCAGCTGATATATAGTGGTGCATATCTTTTGGAGATCTTTTGGATCTTTTCCAAGATCGATTCCCAAGATCGAAGTCTTATGTTGTTTTATTTATTTATTTATTTTTTATTAATCTTTCATGTTATTTCACCTGTTTATTTTAAGTTATCATTTAGTCCTTTCTAATATCGAATACGTTTGTGGAAAAATCTCAACCAGTGATGTGTGTTTTAAGGTAATGACATGTTGATCTTTCTCTTTCTTGATAGTTGGACCCATTTTATGCCTCCATCATCTTGTTTGTGGGTCGAGCATGGGATGCTATCACGGACCCTACTGTGGGTTTTCTGGTCAGCCGGAGTCCCTGGACCAGATTTGGACGAATGATGCCCTGGTATGTCTTTCTCCACCTTAGTTTAGTTAAATTGGATTTCTCCAATGCTTTACTGTGCACGTATGTGTGAAATCTTACCTTGATGTTAAAATATGTGATGCACTGAGCAAGAATGAACAAGAACAGAAACTTGTTTAAGGAGCATGTTGACTGTAGTAACTTTCTGCCCTTCTTGAGTTTCACAATTCTACCGTCCAATAACTCAGTGGCCTCTTTTGTTGCGTTTAAAATACGTCTCAAATGAATCTCTCTGGTTTGTCATTTGCTTTGTCTTCTGACCCATTTCTCTGTTGTTGTGAAATATCAGGAGGTGTAGTTTAAAAGTGAGAGAGCCAAGTGTGTCTGGTGATGTTTCTAAGTGAGAGGACGCTTATGGGCTAAGGAAAGCCCCCTGAGCTCTCGTGGGGACTTTAGGGGCGTGATGGGCGTGGGTTTGGATCACCACAGTAGCATTTCCTTTGGCCAATTTGCATTTTCAGCCAACCAATCTGATTTGATTTTACATCACATGCATGACTAAACCACTTTATCAGTGTCCTGACAAGAAACATTTGCCATTCAACAACACAAAATTAGTTAAATGCTTTTCTTTCTTAACTAGTGTTACAGAATTTTATTAAATATGGAGGCAAATGTTTAAGAAACCAACATTTGGTCCCAAACTAACTACTGAATGACAGCATAATTTAGGCTAAAATTTAACTCAACCCTGTTACTCATTTTAGTGTAGTTAAGTGTGCATTTCTTGTAATTTCCTTAGTTTAATATAACTTCTAGCAAAAACAAAATCACAGTATTTAGACGTCCTGAATGTTGGTAATTTGGTAACATTATCTGTAATGACACTGATGCTTATTGAGGTGTCTGCTTGTGTGGTTCTCTAAACATTGAAGGCTTTTGGGGTTTGTGAAAGTCTAGTTGGGTTTACACATAGAGGAAAAGGGGTTTTAATCAACCAATGAAGCAAATCATCAATTTAAAACCATTTTCCCAAGGTGTTTAAAAGGAAATAAGTCTAACACTGTCTAAGACTGTACAGAATTTCACTTTACTCAGTCTTATTTTTTCATATGATGGACAGTTTGAAGTTTTGCAGTCGCCACGCTTCTTCAACCCCTTTAGAATTAGGAGGTCACTCGTTGTATGAGTAACTGGAAAACCACTTTGAGGAAGTGCTAGGAACAGGGGGTTGGGCTGAGGAATGTGCGTCTCCATTCTAACTGGACACAGGGCATGTTAAGGAATCTGGTAGGTAGCTGGTGAGAAAGTTCTGCTTTAATGAGCTCAGTTCAGTGACATTGAATCTGAGCAAGATGGTAGTATCCTCTCGGGATGGTGTCATTAGAACATCCCTAGTGATGCCCAGATCTGTGCTATGAGACAGGTTTGTTGGTATAGTTAGGGGGATATGTGTGAGAGAGGAGACTTTTTTTTTTCCCCTAAGTACCCCCGTGGAGAATCATATGGACCACAAGCCTGTATAATTGAATTTTCGCAATGCTTGATCACACGCATTATTAATAGTCACAAGCATGTGAGTTAAGCTATCATAATCCTGGCTGGGAATTCATTACAAGGGTTAGTCATATTTTCATTGGTAAATGAAATGACATGAGTTGGAATACTGTTAAGAAAATGTCAATATTTGAATGCATAAAAGTCTCTGATAAACCACAGAATTACAAAATTATCAGGTGTAGTTCAGCAAATAGCATGAATAAAGAGACATTTGTCTCGTGTTCCGGGCTCAGGCGGAAGAAATTCCTTTTTCGTGCTGCATGCCTTGGGGGCTGGGAGATGTTTTCAGATTGCGGCTCATGAGTGGTCCAACCCTCAACACACCACCTCTGTCATCCAATCAGAATGAAGGAAGGCAGACCAGCACTGCCTGAAAGACTAAAGGCGGCATACAGAGCGCTGTGGGGTTATTTTAGTTCAAATGCCAGCCTTGCTGGTACAGTGAGATTTGTTACTATTTTAAACTGCTAACTAGCTGCACCTTTTTGCTACATGTGTGCACTTGAACATTTGTTCAGTCAAGTCTTTTTCTTGCTTTCTGATTTAATATTTTAATTAAATACAAATTTATAAAAGATACTTGTGAGAAATTTAAAATATATGCAGTGTATTTTCATAAATATGTTTTAATAGACTGAAGAGATATTGAATAATAGTATTATACTGTAGTATTATAGTAGGATAAAATATAAAGTCAAAATGACTGTCGGTCATTAATGATGGCAAATGATGTTTGAGTTTTGTTTCTTTTAGTTCCCAAGATATTACCGTCAATGCGCTCTTATAACTTTCAAACCAACAAACTCAGTCCACCCTTTTGGCATATTAGGGTTATGTTGACAAATATTTGTCTAGTGCAGCCAAAGTCTAATATGAATGTTTGCAGGGTGAACTTTTTATAATGTTACCTTTGATAATTATAATTTACCATTTAACCATATTTTGCTCTTAAAAGAGGCTAAGATGCTTGTTTTTGAACATGCATGATGACTATAGTATCACTGAAAACATTTGAAATGCATATTTGTGATATTTACATCTTTCTGAAGGTATTTGTGCATTCAAGGAAGTAGCATATCTCAAGTATCAAAATTCACCACAGTGCCTTGCTAAACTCGAAACGAAACCCGAACAGGTTCCATGCAGAACGCCGGGTAAAAATCTGTAGAATGGCTTTAGTATTACACTTTTGAGTACTGCAGTCTAACTGGTATCTGAAGGCATTATAGAATTAGCCAAAATATTTAATAAACATACAGCAAGGGGGTGGAGAGGGGGCGGAACGTACCAACTGAATACAAACATTCACATTCTGCGTAAATCAATGCAATTCTGTGGGCTCCGATTCTGTGAAGGTCTACTCAATAAAAACTGCCAAGTGAGGCGCCGCTTTTTCCATAAATGTTTGTTTGGAAATAATGTTGGGTTTTACTACTCGGCATGTTGACTCACTCTACCCGGAAAACAAAGTGTGGCACCATTCAATTCTATGATGCTTAAATGGTATTTCCTTGTACAGAATTGACAGATACTGTAAGAACAGACCCTGTATTTCCACCTAAGCATCCTGTTGGATGAACAAAGACAGGAAGTTATCCAATCAATTCTTTCATCTCTTCATGTTCAGCAGCTTGTGAAAACATCATAGCTCTTAGTCATAGAAAAGAGGGAACGGAAATATGGTGCTTGACAAGTGACGCAACACCTCACTTAATGTACTTCAGCTATGTGAATTCCAAAACTCATGTGGAACCAGAATCTCAACCTTGTAGTTTTTTTCAATTTTTTTTCTTTTTTTTTAATAAGTTACCTTTTGTACCTTTTTACTAATGTCATATATTTTCCATACAGGATCATTCTCTCTACCCCATTTGCTGTGCTATGCTATTTTCTCATCTGGTATGTGCCGTCTGTTGAGCAAGGCAAAGTTTTCTGGTACCTTATCTTCTACTGCTCCTTCCAAACATTACAGACGGTGAGTAACCATTATATCCGACCATAAGTTGTAGTCGGTAAGGTTTTGCGTAAATTTTCTTTGACCTTTTGGCATCTTGTGTTTCCCAAAAAACAGTGCTTCCATGTACCGTACTCTGCTCTTACCATGTTTATCAGCACAGAACAAAAAGAGAGGGATTCGGCCACAGCCTACCGTGAGTTTTAAAGCATCTACAGCTAGCTATGTCATCTGTTTCCCATTTGCACAACTAACCACTAATCTATTATCACAGGAATGACTGTTGAGGTTTTGGGCACACTCATTGGCACTGCTGTTCAAGGTCAGATAGTGGGAATGGCTAATGCTCCCTGTATCAGCTCTGGAGAAGACCTGAACTCCACAGATCTACAGGTGACTCCTGAGGTCAACATCACTGAGCCTCATGTTTCACTTCAGCACCTGGTAAGGATTTTTTTTTGGGGGGGGGGTGACTATTAAAATTCTTGTTATATTGGTATTAAATGCCTGGTCTCTTATGGTTCCCACAGAGAAATGCTTATATGATTGCGTCTGGTGTCATCTGCTCCATTTATGTCATCTGCGCCGTGGTCTTGTTCCTTGGTGTGAAAGAACGAAAAGGTAAGTGCTGGTACAACTGTAAAGATCCGACAGTTCCAGAAATGAAGTTTTCTGCTTTTGATGTAATTAAACTTTTTTTTTTTTTTTTTTTTTTTTTTTTTAAATGAGTCTCTAATGGCTAGGCTGCATTTATTTGGTCAAAAATACATTACAACAGTAATATTGTGAAATAATATTTTTACAAATTAAAATAACTGTTTTCTATTTTAGAATATTTTAAAATGTAATTTATTCCTGTGGTGCAAAGTTGAATTTTCAGCTGCCATTACTCCAGTCTTCAGTGTCACATGATCCTTCATAAATCATTCTAAATTATGCTGATTTGCTACTCAAGAAGCGTTTCTCAAAATTATCAATGATAATTATTATCAATTATCTGATAGATTACCCTTCTCCAGGATTCTTTGATGAATAGAAAATTAAAAAAAAACAAAAAACATTTTAACAGTGTAAAAGACATTACTGTCACTTTTAATCAAATTAATGCATCCTTGCTGAATAATGCATCTTACTGACCCCAAACTTTTGAATGGTATTGTAGATTCTTTTTTAAAGACCCCATAAAATAAAAATAAGTCTTACTTTAGTTATGAGATCTTCTAATATGCTAAATGTTGACAAAATTAACTTTTTGTATAGATATATACATTTTAACTTTATGCAAACCATTAATGCAGGAAAGCGATTAAAAAACAAACAAAAAACAAAACAAAAAAACACACAAACAAACCAGCCAACGTCATGGCTATGTAACAACTGTAAAGCCTATTGGCTGTTTTTGGGTTTTTTAAATGGGGGAATGCACCTTTCAATATATCTGGTTCAAACTTCCTGTTTCAAAAGGAAATGTGTGAACCGTGCTCACCAAGCAGTCTCATGTGCTTGATTGCAGATGTTCCCTGGGCTTTTCTACACTGCTCGGGTTACTTTGAGTCAGTATTTGGCCCACAAGCAGAGCTCAGCTGGTCCCAGGGAAATGCCAGTGAATAAGCTTAGCAGGGTGATTAGCTTTCACAGCACAGAGAGGTGTCTAAATGTGGCGCATGGTAAAAGAAGGTCATTATTGGTGTTCTCCAGAGTAGTTTATTTTGAACCAAAATATTGAGCCTTAACAAGAAGCACTATGTACTGTAGTGAGACTGTTGTGAGGAAAGACATGCACAGTCCTGACTTATCACGCCTGATGATCATGAAAGAGTACAAGCGATTAAACAAAATTCTTTTCATGGGCAGCTTATTTTGGCAGCTGATCAGCATTTACAGATTGTTTACTCCAATTCTCTTTAGTAGGCTAACACCTGAAAATTGGTTGGGAAAAGTTAATTTATAGCAAGCTTAGTCTTGTTCATTTGTTGCAGCAGCATTAACTGCCCTTTGTTTGATTTAGTGCCACTTTCCATCATCTCACCTTGCCTCTCTCTTCTTTTTGACAGAGACCTGCAGGGTTAGGACTGAGCCCATGTCATTTTTCCAGGGCATTCGTATGGTAATGGGCCACGGTCCATATGCCAAGCTGGTCATGGGCTTCCTCTTTACCTCTCTGGCCTTTATGGTGAGTCCTTGTGCAAATGATTTAGGTTGAGCCGTGGTCATAAGCAGCCACTGTTGCATTTGGCAAACTCTTTATTTGTTAGGTTTTGCTAATGTTGTCTATACATATTTTTTGCAGTTTCTAGAGGGAAACTTTGCACTGTTCTGTAGCTACACCCTGGGCTTTAGAAACGACTTCCAAAACATCCTGCTCGTCATTATGGTAAGCATTATAAAGGGCACAGTCTTTTAAAATGTGTTTTGAATGTGCTTTTTGAAGACTATAAAGACTCTATATTGTCTGTAAAGATAGAGGTGTCATTGTGGGGTGATTAAAAGTTAAATTTTGACTGACAAGTGTACAAAAGGAAATTATTATTATTATGGGTCTGTTATATAATGCATTTGCTATTTACGTTATACAGGATCTATTTGGACTGTCTATCTGAACAGGCTAGTATTTTCATTATTGCCCCTTAACCAACTCACAACTTGCGATTTTACCCTCAATATCATAGAAAAGTAGTCACTATCAGGAGTATTGGAGACCAAATTATTGTTTGAGGAAGAAAAAGATGTTCATCAAGTTATAGAGAACAAGAATGTCTTGTTCTTGGGCTATTGTCCTTGATTGGAGGGTTCAAAACCCATATTCATTCAAGAATTCATGTTCAGTATGAATAGAACGAAGCATGAATAGAACATTTTCAGGCATTGTCCTAAATATGACATACAAGACCACATTCCAGTGTTGTTATCTGAAAGCTTTCTTGTCAGCAAGCATTCTTGGGAACCTGCATGAATACAAAGATATCTACTTTGTCAGATACAAAATCTCAGCTAAAGCTTTATGCACGTTATCTGTCTCGAAGTGCAGTGCATTAACTGTAGTTACAAATATCATGGAGAGGACTCCCACAGAATGTGATGATTTTGTCAGTCAATAAGTCTCTTAAAATATCACTTAATTTGTCCATTTATAACAAATTAGTTCAGGTTGTGAAATGTTGCAGTTAATGGCTTTTTTTTTTTTTTTTTTTTGATGGTTTTTGTCATACTTTTTACCTTGAAAAATACATAACTATTTTGAAAATAAATATTAAGTGTACACTTGCATGTATTAAAATTCCATTGGAAAAGTTATTTAAAACCGTATAAAAGTAACTTGAATAGAACTTGATGTGTTTTAAACTAAATTTTCAAGAGATTTTCCCTTCTTTTTTCATCCAGCACACTCATTAAGCCAATTCTATTTCCATTTCCTCTATTTTAGCTCTCCGCCACACTTGCTATCCCATTTTGGCAATGGTTCCTCACGAAATTTGGCAAGAAGACTGCTGTGTATATTGGGACTACAGTAAGTATTGGGAGTGGCACACAAACCTTTAGTTAATTAAACTTACTGAACTACAGCGTCTGTCATCTAATGAATACTTTTTGATTCCAGTTACTGACTGTTTAAATTCTCTTTGCAGTCTGTGGTGCCTTTCCTGATCTCTGTAGTCTTGGTGCCAAGCAATCTTATCGTGACGTACATTGCATCTTTTGCTGCTGGAGTCAGCGTTGCAGCGGCCTTCCTCCTGCCCTGGTGAGTACCCTCACGATTATAAAATACTAGGGGTGTGACGTGACACTTGGCTCACAAGACAAGATGAGACACGAGATTGGGTTCATGAGAACAAGATGAGATTTTTAAGAAATCCTCAATGACAAAATTCATGATTGGAAAATGGCTGGAGGTGCATTTAGAAATGTTTTAACTAATCATATTGTAATGAATGTCATTTGACAGTATGAATTATCATATGCATTGCAAGATAACAATTAACAAGCACTGTAAAAGGTTTTGCCACAAACTCTGAAACACTGACTGGCTTCTCTCTTGTATGATTTCACATGAGTCTCTTCAGACCTTACTGTACATGAATTGAGCTTCCAGAACTTCTAATTGAGGCTGTGTGATCTCGTAATTGAACCCCTTTTAAGGTTTTTTTTTTTTTTGTTTGTTTGTTTTTTTTTTTCTCCCTTAGTCTTATTAAGTGCAACCATAGTACACTCAAAGTACACTCTTAATATTCAAAGTGCAAACCGAGACCAGGGCAAAGAGGTGGTTACAACTACACATCCCAGCCTAAGGGTGTAATCCCACTAGGCACGGTTGCTTTGAACCGTGCTTGAGCACAGAGCAAACGTGCCTAGTGTGAGTACACCCTTAGGCTGGGGTGTGTAGTCAATTAGCGCTCACACTGCATGCGAACCGCGATCGAGCCCAACTGATCCGTGCTCTGGCCCACCTCTTCCACGCATGCCAGGGACATCTAAATGAACCGTGTCCGGGCACGGAACGGAGCATCGGGGGTCAAGTGCGCTCGGGCAAAGTTCAGAGTGTCTAGTGTGAGTACACCCTAAGATAGGTTTGATTTTAGGAGGTTCGATAATGTATGTGGTCTAATTTGCGCGTTTTACTTTTGCTTTCGAATTTGTGATCGCACATGCTCTGTGAATAGGGAGCGGTGGTGCTGAGTGCGTTTTCTACAAGATAAGACATTTATCAGACGATTAGGCTCTGTTGTGAATTCTCCGCCATGGTCTTGTCAGTCATCTCGTCTTACTCTGGTCGCGTAACTGTGATTCCTGCAGCTTTTGCTGGATGAGCAGAGCAGACGTTTACAATTGAAGCAACTGTTATCCAACTGTTTTTATTTCTATAAAAAAAGGCGAAACGACAGTGGAGGTGGTGCTGCGGTGGGCACCGTAATGTAAACTTAGCGGTGGCATGTTCTATGCCTTACGCCTCTGTCATGGCGATTTTCGCCTCAACGAGAAATCTCATCACATTTTAATATCGAGTCACACCCAGGGTTGGGCAAAAATACATAAAAATGTATTTTAAAATAAAATACCAAATACCTTAATTTTAAGTGTATCAAAATAAACTACAAAATACAGCAGCCACACTATGTATCAAAATAAAATACTGTATTTTTGTATTTTAAAAATACTAAAAAATACTTTTACAAGGGAGCATTAAAATTCTTCGCCAACCTTCCATCAATTGGCCCATTTGATCTATCCCTTCACCATTACACTGACTCAGCTGATTAAGTAAACAATGTTTGATAGCACCAGCTTTTCTCTGCCAGAGTCATGCAATAAATCTGACATATGCAACCAGTTAAAGGCACAATATGTACAGTAGGAATTTTGGATTAAAATATCCAAAAACCACTAGAACGATGTTATATATTTTGTTGACTTGTGTACTTAGATTATCCCAAATGTTTCCAAGAATGTTTAAATCCAGAGAAATATGCAGTTTTAACCAGGACACGGGCCGTGCCCGTGTGTTGCCTATCAATGACATCATACCCGCGTTACCCTTGATTTCCGGTTTTATTTTGTAGAAACCATGGAAACACCAAAGACGCATTATATTCCTCATCTGTCTAATAAAACATATGTTTTATTAGACAGATGAGGAACTGTTTGGATTTATTCATCGACTGAAAACTAATCATGTTATATAGCTTCTTGTTTAAATCTCGTTTTCTTGATTTACCGTGAGTATCATGTTTTACCATGACTAATATCGATCTAGCTTACTGCAGTGTGCGACAAGTGTCTCATAGCAGCTGCCAATCGAATGCACAGAGTAGCATTATAACAACTTTCAAAACACAAATGTATCTAATATGATAAACAGCGCTGGATTAGCCCACATACGCTCGACCAAAAAAAAGCAGAAGCGGCGACTGGGGCATAATAAAAGTTCCGCTGCTCTCAAGGCATGTGTCGCGCTCGTCTCATTAGCAATCGCTCCAGCGGTCTTGTTCAGCTCCAACAACACTCGCCCTGCTCTGCTTCATACTACAGTAACGTTAATAATCTCATCCATGAACATGATTTCTGCCCGAGTCCTATCCTGATTCTTTTCCACTGACTGTAGATGTGAAAACAAAAAAATCCCATTATTCCACAAAATCAAGGATAAGCGACTGAATAAGTGACCGAATAAGCAACCTCTAGCGGCAAAAATTTACATATTGTGGCTTTAACAGATCAAATATTCACATATCCCTGTGATCTCCCAGATGAAGGTTAGTTTTAAAGTAACCAACAGTTTAATTTTTAACAGTTTGCGAATGACTTATAATTGTATCCTAATTTAGTTACTTGGTGTTTGGTAATGAAGGGCCTACTTCGCATCAGCAACACTGACTCAATGACAAACAAGTCAATCATAAGAAGACAACTGATGGTTCCTGTATTCATAGCAACTAGTTTATAACTAATAAATCAATTGATTATTAATCAGAAATATAGGGGGCTGCTGCTCGGTATAATAGTTTTCAAGAACATTATGTAAATTGGTAAACGATTTAGCCTAGGCTACGAAACGAACACCAAAACTTAACATCTGTTCTGAATAAGTCTGGGCAAAAGTCTGAGCAGGCACCAATCAGAGGTTGCATTTTTATGATGTCATCATGTAGACTTCTTACAAAGTATTTTAAAACTACAAAAATACAAAACACTTAAGTATTTTGATACAAAATGCAAAGCCATTTTCATCAACCCTGTCAAATACAAATTACAAAATAATATTTTGTATTTGAAATGCGTATTTGAAATACATGTATCATAAATACTGCCCATCCCTGGTCACACCCATATAAAATACACAAAGTGTATGTGTATGCTTCCAAATTTTATGTACAGTATTCATGTTTGTTTTCCTATGTGTTCAGGTCCATGCTTCCTGACGTTGTGGATGACTTTAAAGTCCAAAATCCAGAATCCCAGGGCCATGAAGCCATCTTCTACTCCTTCTATGTGTTCTTCACCAAGTTTGCATCTGGAGTCTCCTTGGGGGTCTCAACTCTTAGTCTTGAGTACGTTTCCACAAACGCATCCACGGTCTTGTACACGAAATCCTATTTGAAACCATCTTCTGTAAGCTTGCAAAGTTGGATTAGAGTCTGCACGATCCAATAAGCCTGGCTTTTTGTTTTACTTTTACTGTATGAGAATCAGTCTGGCCTCCTAACCTTCTTCAGATATAATGCGATTAGTGCCTCTCTTATGGGTCTTTTAGCTTTGGAGACTGTGACCGTATAGGACAGTGTTTCATGTGAGATTCAGTGATCAGTCATGAGGTTGGATTTATCTGAATGAACATTAATAGCATGCTAATCTCTCATTTCTTGCTCTTTTGAATCAGTTTTGCCGGCTACGTGACGAGAGGTTGCACGCAACCCGCCGAGGTCGATTTAACCCTGAAGATCCTGGTGTCCGCTGCTCCGATAGTTTTGATCATTATCGGGCTGCTAATATTCATCTCCTATCCCATCGACGAGGAAAAGAGACAAGGCAACCGCAAACTTCTTAATGAACAACGGTAAAACCACCTATTGATTTTTACCAGTCTTCCAGTCACATGTCTTGCTTGAAGAAGCTAAGCCAGCTCAACATTCTTGAAATCTTTAAATTAACTTGGTACTTGTAAAACTCTAAAGCTGATTAAATGGCATTCTTGTGCTTCTTTACAATATTTTTGGCTGTGACCCATTGATTTTACCTAACATTGTCCTGTGTGACTTTTTCAGAGAAAATGAGATCGACTCAGAAGCAGACTCCACTGAGAACAATGCGGTTTAACAGGACAGTGTGCCATTTGCAATCGGACCAACAGAGCCAAAACTTTGAACCAACCATGCTGCCTTCTGGCTGAAAACTTCCACCAATATCACGCCTACACAACAGCGGATCAACTTTAAACGTAGCCTTTGCCAGCTCAAGTTCAAAGTGCCTTGCCATTTCCAGGTGCAAGTGCTAATGGACGCTAGAAATGTTTCTCTGAGTTGCACAAAACCGAAGGGAGGGCGGGCTTGTGTGTTACCAGTATTTGTGCTGCTCCCTGGCATAGGATCTCAAAGCAGTGTCCAAAAACAGCGAGCTTTTGATAAGCACAAATCTAAAACTGCACTAAAAAAAAAAGATCTGAGGTGGGACATGTCTACCGTAAGAAGAAACTTGAAACATTTAGAAAGGTTTTTAGGTGCTAAAACCAAAAATGCATTTCAATCATGATTGAAAAGTACATTTTGGGATGAATATCTGTGAAACTGTACACTACGCAAGTAATGTTTGTACGTAATTTAATATTTATAATACTTTTTGTGCATCTAACTGAATAAGCAAACTTGAAACCATGAGACCTAAGGGGTTTGATTACATCAAACCTTAGTTTTGCGCACAAAGGGTTATTGTTTGTTTCTTGTATTACTGTTCTTCGCGCACCCCTTCTATTATGTTCCCTTTTTATCCGTTTCCGCTCTTTTGGGGCATACAGAGCTCTTTTAGAGGGATGCGCTGAGGGATAAACTTACAGATTTGATCCTCGATGCTTCAGATCTGCTGACAACTGAGGCAGTGAACTAGCAATGGGGTTAAAATGCATTATCAATTGCTTCTGGTGTGAGATTAAAGATTATTTAAGTATTTATTACTTTTGTTTTAAATCATATGTTGATTTATGTATGTTTCTCCCCTCTTCCTTAATCTAACTTGTTTAAGGGCCTCAGTCAGTATAATAAGGGCAATTAGAATAGTTTTCACTGCTGAATTATATCTAATATGCAGTTAATTCCTATGGAAAAGCCAATCAATGTGTTTTACAGGTGATATTGCTGTTTGTTTAGGTGTTAATCTGATTTCTGGTCTGTTTACTTTGTGTCAGTGTTCTTTTGTTTGTCCATATAGTAGTCGTCTTAGAAGTACCCTTGCTGTATAGTAATAATTAATGTCAGTTCTCTGCCTGTAACTTTTGTCAGTTATTTGAATGCCAAGTGTTTCCACACCATGTGATGTGATACATGTACATAGACCATGACTTTTCATTTTCTCTCTGGGGAAAATGGAATTGCTTGTAAATAACATTTAAAGTGTTGTAAAGTGCTGTATGTTATAAATATGTACATATGATGATATGCAACAATTTTCTAACAACTGTCAATTTTGTATTGATGCATCTGTAACCTTTCTTGTTCTCATTAACACCAGTTTGTGGCTAAATGTTGCGATTTCCATATTCTGGTATCAAAAATTACAGTTATTGTATATAATAAATATGCTGATGTTTGTACAGATTTTTTTTTTTTTTTTTGGATGGATGGAATAAATGTACATGTGTCTAGTTATTTAAATTTGAAACTGTTTGTTAATAAACACTAAATAATATTGAAGAATCATCTGCTTTTTTTCTTCATGATTACACCTGACATAAGCCCTCTTTTATAATAAAGTTTGGAAACATATATAGCGATATAAAGAGAGATTTCTGTAATTTTTCAGTGTGACAATGACAATTGTATCTATTTATTTGACAAATCGTGCGAAATCGGCAACCTCTAAATCGCAAAGTTCGATTAGTAGTTAGTTTGGTTTCTAATACTACCACAGATCCACCAAAGTGTCATTATTCCGTTATAAATTGTCAGTATTGGTTGTGAAAGACATGATATTGCGTCACCTGTTACCTGTGCCGGTGAGTAATACTAAAAATATTTTAATTCAAAAAGGAAAGATTGACCAAAAAAAAAAAAGAAAGTCATGAACGTTTATAATGCGGCTCAGTGTAGGAGCGCCCCCTGATGGAAATAACCAGCTATTGCAATGGATCGCAGTTCGGTGTTCTTCAGTTGATTACTCTTCCTGTTGATGAATTGCTGGACAATTGATTGTTCAGAGCTGATGCAACACTACCACATTACAAAGCGGTATTTAAAACAAAATAAATAATATTAATAATAAATATTAAATGCATATTTAGTTAGATTCATCCACTATATTTCACAGATATATATCCAAATATTTGTATTTAATTTGATGATGCTAACTTTTATTCATTGACATGTCTGTTAGGGCTTTTATTATGAAATACGTGATGAAATCTTGTTTCAACCGGAAGAGCCTGTCACCGGCACACACGTTTCTCAGCAATAACTGGTGAGATTGTTAATTTAATTTAATATATTTATAGCTTTTGTCGTCGCTCATATTATTCACTGACATTACAAGATAATATTAAATTTTATGCCGATTGATTGTCTGCTTTATAGTGTTTCTATCATTCCTTGAAATGGATATTAGAGAGCTCATCCTCAGCGATTCATTCATAGTGGTCGTCACCTTTTTTAAGCTATGGCAGTTTTGACATATGTTTTGACATATGACTGGCACCAGAATCACAAGTAGAGTTCATCTTCGTTATTGACCTATGTCTGTTACTTAATTTGTACAGAAGCAGCAGATATCATGGGAGAGCAGCTGAGTCCTGATGAGAAGTTCCAGCTCATCAGCAGGAACCTTCAGGTAAAAATAGTAGAGCCGTTTCTGGAATCTTCTGTGTTGTTTGAGATTCCTAATGTAACAGCTCAAAACATATTTAAATTAAATAACAGTAACATGTTTAGGGAGCCTAGCATATTTCTAATTTTATTTTTAAATGCGTATGGAGTCCCAAACCTACAGAACAAAAAGTAATACATATATATATATATATATATATATATATATATATATATATATATATATATATATATAATATTACACGCTACCAGTCAAAAGTTTGGAAACATTACTATTTTTAATGTTTTTGAACAAAGTCTCTTATACTTATTAAGGCTGCATTTATTTAATAATAAATACAGACATTTTTTTATTTTTATTATACTTTAAAATATAATTTATTTCTGTGACGCGAAGCTGAATTTTCAGCATCATTACTCCAGTCTTCAGTGTCACATGATCCTTCAGAAATCATTCTAATATGCTGATTTGATACTCAGTTATTATCAATGTTGAAAACAGTTGTGTTGCTTAATATTTTTTTATAACCTGTGATACTTTTTTCAGGTTTCATTGATGAATAAAAGGTTAAAAAAGAACAGCATTTATTCAAAATATAAATCTTTTCTAACAATATAATTTTTTACTATCACCTTTTTATCAATTTAACACATCAGTGCTGAATAAAAGTATTAATTTCTTTCAAAAAAAAAAAAAAAAAGAAAGAAAGAAAAAAAAAATTGCTGACCCCAAACTTTTAAATGGCACAACTGTTTCCAACATTGATAATAAATCGGCATATTACAATGATTTCTGAAGGATCATGTGAAAATCAACATATTACAATGATTATAAGTCATAACTGAAGACTGGAGTAATGATCACAGAAATAAATTATATTTTAAAGTATAATAAAATAGAAAACCATAATTTTAAATTGTAATAATATTTCACAATAATATTTTTTTTTTTCTGTTTTTATTATGAAATAAATGCAGCCTTAATGAGCATAAGAGACTTTGTTCAAAAACATTAAAAATAGTGGTGGTTGTGTGTGTGTGAATATATATATATATATATATATATATATATATATATATATATATATATATATATATATATATATATATATATAATATTAGTAAATAAAAAAAAAAAAATTATTAAAAAAATTGCAGAAAATAAAAAGTAATTCAAAAATAAATATTGGATTACATTTAAAGTCAATCAATCAATCAATCAATCATTCATTCTTTCTGCAGGTTTAGTCCTTCATATCTGTTTTGTCAATTTCAACATACTGTTTCTGCCACTGTTGTTTTCTCAGGAGGTTCTTGGTGAGGAGAGATTGAAGGAGATCCTGAAGGAGAGGGAATTGAAGGTTTACTGGGGAACAGCAACCACAGGCAAACCCCATGTGGCTTACTTTGTCCCCATGTCAAAGATCGCTGACTTCCTTAAGGCGGGCTGCGAGGTTTGTCTTTGGCGTTCTGTATTGGTTCTGAATTACTGATGTCAGCATAAAAGCACTTATCATTGGTGTGTATACCTATTTGTGTTTCTGTTCTATAGGTGACCATCCTCTTTGCTGATCTCCATGCCTACCTGGACAACATGAAAGCTCCCTGGGAGCTGCTGGAGCTCAGGGTGAAGTATTATGAGCAGATCATTAAGGCCATGTTGGAGAGCATTGGAGTTCCCCTTGACAAACTCAAATTTGTCAAAGGCACAGACTTTCAGCTCAGCAGGTAACCGCTCCTCTTTATTTAAATACTGTATAACATTGGATGGTAATTGACCAAGAACATGGTTTTATATATATTCCAATCATTGTACTGGTAAATGGTTTTTAAAGATTAAGAAAGAATATAAAGAAAGCAAATGCAAATTACAATGTCTTTGTATGGTTGATCCATTATAGAGAATACACTCTGGATGTTTACCGACTGTCATCCATGGTCACTGAACATGATGCAAAGAAAGCAGGTGCTGAGGTGGTCAAACAGGTTGAGCATCCTCTTCTGAGTGGTCTGCTGTATCCTGGACTACAGGTATGCAGATCGTCTTTTGCTAAACGTTTTTCAAAAGATTTTTTTTCTATATTTTTATTAAGAAAGGATACATTGAATTTATCATAAGTGACAGCAAAGACATTTACATTATTTGAAATAGGTTTTTTTTTAAAGAATGCTGATTTTTTCAAAGAATCCTGAAAAAAAAAATGCATCAGAGTTTCCACAAGAAAAAAAAAGTGTATTTCCACAAAAAATAAAATAAGAAGCACGACTGTTGAACATTAATAATGCTAAGAAATATTTATTGAGCCGCAAATCAGCATATTAGAATGATTTCTGAAGGATCATGTGACACTGAAGACTGGAATAATCATGCTGAAAACTCAGCTTTGCCATCAGATGAATAAATTACATTTAAAATTGAAAACAATTATTTAAAAATTGTAATAATCCTTCACAATATTAGTATTTTTGCATTTTTTTGATCACATAAATGTACTTTTGACTACTTTGTTCTCCTATTTAAACATACATTTCATAAAGAGTAGATGATCTTTTTGTGTTCTGTTTATTATTCTAATTTGCGGCATATTCCAGACTGTGATATTGTTTTGTTTTTTATTATTTCCATCAGGCACTGGATGAGGAGTACTTAAAAGTAGATGCTCAGTTCGGGGGTGTGGATCAGAGGAAAATATTCACATTAGCAGAGAAGGTACATTTGATGATTTTAAAATGTGCACCTATACATTACTTCCTATACACTATGGTTTTACTTTAGTGTACCGGTAGGAAATCTCACTGTATTATTACAATATTTACAATACTTGGAATTTGGTATTTCTACTGGCACACTAAAGCAAAACATATAAATAATGGTCTTAAAACAAATTTTTTTGTGAAGCATCTATTATTCCTAGACTTTTGCATAGTTTATGTGTGAGTTGGAAGGGACAGGCAAGTGTGGACAGAATAACAGGCTGAACTACCATGCTATTTTTCTACCATGCTATTGTACTGTTTTGATGCTGATCCCCATAAATATGTGTGTGGGCATAGTTGATGGGTATATTTAGTTGTTTTTTTGTTTTTTTTTCTCTCTTGCAGTACCTGCCCTCTCTTGGGTACACCAAACGTATCCATATGATGAACCCAATGGTGCCTGGACTGACCGGGGGCAAAATGAGCTCTTCAGAGGAGGTACAGTACCATAACCCTAACCTTTGAAGATTCATATAATCAAAGAATCTTATTGATTTGATGGGATGGGATAATGGCTTAAAGGTGCCCTAGATTCAAAAATTGAATTTACCTCAGCGTAGTTGAATAACAAGAGTTCAGTACATGAAAATGACATACAGTGAGTCTCAAACTCCATTGTTTCCTCCTTCTTATATAAATCTCATTTGTTTAAATGACCTCCGAGGAACAGGCGAATCTCAACATAACACCGACTGTTACGTAACGGTTGGGGTCATTAATATGTACACACCCCCAATATTTGCATATGCCAGCTCATGTTCAATGCAGTACACAAGGTCAGCCAGTATTAACGTCTGGATCTGTGCACAGCTGAATCATCAGACTAGGTAAGCAAGCAAGGACAATAGCGAAAATGGCAGATGGAGCAATAATAACTGACATGATCCATGATATCATGATATTTTTAGTGATATTTGTGAAATGTCTTTCTAAATGTTTCGTTAGCATGTTGCTAATGTACTGTTAAATGTGGTTAAAGTTACCAACGTTTCTTACTGTATTCTCGGAGACAAGACTCGTTATTTTCATTTTTTAAACACTTGCAGTCTGTATAATTCATAAACACAACTTCATTCTTTATAAATCTCTCCAACAGTGTGTAAAGTTAGCTTTAGCCACGGAGCATACTATCAAACTCATTCAGAATCAAATGTAAACATCCAAATAAATACTATACTTATGCGATTAGACATGTTGCATGACGAACACTTTGTAAAGATCCATTTTGAGGGTTATATTTGCTGTGTGAACTTTGTTTCTGGTGTTTAAGGCAAGCGCGAGCTCTTGGGGCGTGGAGCACGAGATTTAAAGGGGCCGCGTACCCTGAATCCGCGCATTTATAATGATAGACAGTTAAAAAAAACAAACTATGGGGTATTTTGAGCTGAAACTTCACAGACACATTCAGGGGACACTTAAGACTTATATTACATCTTTTGAAAACATGTTCTTCGGCACCTTTAAGCTCTTGTATGTCAAACTGATTCACCAAGATTGAACATTCTCAAACTTTCATGTCTGACACCAGGAATCAAAGATTGACCTGCTGGATAAGAACCAAGAGGTGAAGAAGAAGCTAAAGAAGGCTTTCTGTGAGCCTGGAAATGTTGAGAATAATGGAGTTCTGTCCTTCGTCAAGCATGTGCTTTTCCCGCTGCATTCAGGTAAGCTCAGGCTTACTTTAGAAAATGTAAACATCTAGTTAAGTGCTTAATGATGTGTTCTTTTTTTCAGAGTTTGTGATTAAAAGAGATCCAAAGTGGGGAGGCGACAAAGTCTACACTGACTATGAGGAAGTGGAGAAGGACTTTGCTGCAGAGGTATCTGAACCATGCTTATCTTTAATGTACAAATGACACGTTTACATAAATTCATCATATGTTGACACCTGCACTGCTTGTACCTGCAGGAAATTCATCCTGGTGACCTGAAGGCTTCAGTAGAGTTAGCTCTTAACAAGCTGTTGGACCCCATCAGGAAGAAGTTTGAAACCCCAGAGTTGAGGAAACTGACAACATCAGCTTACCCAGAGCCCTCTAAAAACAGTGGGTGAAAATACACAATGTGTAAAAACACAATAAATGACCCTTATCCCATTTAACAATAAAATACAAATGAGTGCTTCTGCAAGTTCTAAAATGAGTTTTAGGAAACGGAAGAATTTGCACATTTACACACAGTTTGATTGTCATTGCTTCACAGAAGGAGGAGCGAAGGGCAACCCTAAACAAACCGCGGATGAGGAGGAGGTCATCCCATCCAGACTGGACATCAGAGTAGGCAAAGTCATCAGTGTAGAAAAGGTAGAGGCATCCAGCAATAATTTTACGATTTATTTTTCCAATAAGAGGATGTTTGAATAACCTTTTTTTCTTTACCTTTTAGCATCCAGATGCAGACTCGCTATATTTAGAGAAGATTGATGTGGGGGAGGAACAGCCACGGACTGTAGTGAGTGGACTGGTGGCCTACATCTCCCAGGAGCAGCTTCAGGACCGTCTTGTGGTGTTGCTATGCAACCTAAAACCCCAGAAGATGAGGGGGATTGAATCCCAAGCCATGCTGCTCTGTGCTTCAATGTTAGTAGGACTGATACTCCTTAATTCAACTCTTTCATTCAATTAGTCAGAATGTTCTTATAGTAAAAGTCATCTTGTCTTGATCTTTCTAAATGTGATGGCCTTCAGTGAGGGAGAGCCCAGGAAAGTGGAGCCTTTGGATCCACCAGAAGGTTCAGCACCAGGAGACCGTGTTTTTGTTGAAGGTTATGAATCAGGCAAACCAGATGATGAATTGAAACCAAAGAAAAAGGTGTTTGAGAAGTTACAGGTATGTGAGTTTTATATTTTTGTACGCAAACACTCTTATTATGGTATCACTGTGTCTTATTCTTGGTTGTATGTTTGTCTGATCTCTTCAGGTGGATCTGAAGATCTCAGGCGAGTATGTTGCACAATGGAAAGAGCAAAATCTGATGACCAAACTAGGACAGATTACCTGTAAAACACTGAAAGGTGGAAATATTAGCTAGACCGTCTTCACCATTTTTCTCAATCTTCAAAGCTTGAGTTTCCATGACAGCCCAATATTCTCATGACAATTACACAGTGTCAGGTGTTACTCATCATAGCCATCAAAAACTGCTAACTGACTTTGATGGAAAAACAAATGGCTTGTAATGCCATTATTTAATTTCTACTGTCTCATTTAGCCATATCAACCTGTAAATGATATAATAGCACATGATTACTGCAGCAGAATACATATGGGTATCGTCTGTGCTTTACATTGCATGTATTGCTGTCCAAGATGTTTTACGCATTAAGTACTGCAGTAAATAATATCATGCTCATTTGTTTAAATGACAAATGAAGAATCTTGCAGGAGTTCATCTGTTGTCCTCAAACTCAGGTCTTCCTGTGGTGCCATTTATGGAAATAGATCACGGTTTACAATGATCAGTCTCCATTCTGACAATTTTTTAACTATTTAAACATCAATGGAAACGGTTCAGACATGAAAAACCTTTATAGGTAAATACTTTAGGATCAGTTTAGCTTAGTTCACAAGGAAACACCTCAAATTTCATGCAATGTAACATTTAGAACTCATCTGATGTTAACCAAACTCATTGAAATAAAGATGATTCAGAACTATTCTTTCTATGTCTTGATGGAAATAATTATGGAAATGTCTTCAAAGGTACCTTGGCAGTTTTTGTCATGATCTATTGAAAATGAAATGAAAAAGAAAATAAGAATTAATGCTTGATTAATGATTATAGGAACTATTCTGTAACTCATTGGTCTATTTTGCTGTACTGAAAAGCAGCTTTACCAGAGAACATGAAAAGGTCTTCTGTTTGGTGAAACACTGTATTTAGTTTGATGAATGAATAGTTACACAGCATACATTAAAGGGATAGTTCACCCAAAAATGAAAATTTGATGTTTATCTGCTTACCCCCAGGGCATCCAAGATGTAGGTTACTTTGTTTCTTCAATAGAACACAAATGATGATTTTTAACTCCAACCGTTGCCGTCTGTCAGTTGTATAATGCGTGTCAATGGGAATTCCATTTATAAGAGTCAAAAAAACATGCACAGACAAATCCAAATTAAACCCTGCGGCTCGTGATGGCACATTGATGTCCTAAGACATGAAATGATTGGTTTGTGCGAGAAACCAAACAGTATTTATATCATTTTTTACCTCTAAAACACCACTATGTCCAACTGCGTTCAGCACTCGGTTAGTGAGGTCTGATCGCGCTCTGACAACGGAAGTGATGTCTCGCACTCGTTGAAGCAAAGCGCGAGATATCACTTCCTGTCATCAGAACGTGTTTTTGACCTCACTAACCGGATGTGCAGGGCAGTTGGACGTAGTGGTGTTTTAGAGGTAAAAAATGATATAAATACTGTTCGGTTTCTCACACAAACCAATCGTTTCGTGTCTTAGGACATCAATGTGCCGGCATGAGCCGCAGGGTTTAATTTGGATTTGTCTGTGCGTGTTTATTTTTGCTCTTTTATAGATGAAGTTCCCATTGACATGCATTATATGGCTGACAGACGGCAACGGTTGGTGTTAAAAATCATAATTTGTGTTCTACTGAAGAAACAAAGTCACCTACATCTTAGATGCCCTGGGGGTAAGCAGATAAACATCAAATTTTCATTTCTGGGTTAACAATCCCTTTAATCAGACCAACATTACATCTATGGTGGTATGGGGGACAAAGGCTGTATATAATGGTGAAAGTGACATGATGTGTACCCAGGTATGGTGTCCCATTCTCGGAATTTGTGCTCTGCATTTCACCCATCCAAGTGTGCGCACACACAGCAGTAAGTATTTAACACACACCTGGAGCAGTGGGCAGCCATTTTTGCTGTGGCGCCTGGGGAGCGACTGGGGCTGCTCAAGGGCACCTGAGTTGTGGGTAATGAGAGTGGAAGAAAGCGCTGTTCATTCACTCCCCCCACCTACATTTCCTTTCGGTACTGACACTCGAACCCGTGACCTTCTGGTTACAAGTCCGACTCTAACCATAAGTGAAAAGTCCATGAGTTTCAAACTTGGGACGCCCAAAGGGTGCTGATACAATGTTATATTTGTATGTCAAGGAATTTAAAAACAGTCAAAACGGGGTAAATCTATAAATATCATTTAATGCATATTTATTTTTTAAAACAGTGTAGTAATTCTATTCACCCCCTTGGAAGTAAATAGCCACTAAAGTACATGTATATATATTTTTACATCAATTTTAGAGGGACCATCAGTCAATACTCTTACTAGTTTGCTGGTTCCAACAGAAATGCAGCATTTAGCTTACAAAGTGCTTTAATCTAATGAAAAGTAAAAGGTCAGCATACTTCAGAATTCATAAAGGTAACAGACAGTTCTGTACATATTTGCTGAAAGCTGATTGCAGTAGCACTAAAACGTTCAAAAATTGTTAGTAGAATCAGCTTCTTTATTAAAAGCTAGCAATCAATCTCTGTGCTTGAACATATTTGGATATGTCAGAAAATTATAACACAGGAGTTGACCTTTTTGCGCCAAGCAGTGATTACTACCACTAGTGACCACTAGATGTCAGTTCAGTCTTGCAGTCATTAGCTTTAATGAGTCCAAAATAAACTGTAAGTATCTTTTTCCAGAGCACAGAAACTCATTTAGAAAAATACTTGAAAGTTTTAATAAAGCTATTTTATAAAACAGATTGGGGAAAAAGCTTTTTGCATACATTTGAAGGCCATTATCAGGCTAAGGCTTTTAAGACAGTTGCGGTATCCATGGATCCTTGATCACAATCTCACTTGGGCTTTTATCACTTGCTTTGTCCTCTTGTCTTTGCCATACTGTAACTAAACAGTCCAATCAAAACTCATCTCATACACCATGACTCTTCAACATGCAGTGTCTGTACTTCCTGAAAAAGAAATGTAATTATAATGATCATTTACATGGTTCCATCTGTATTTCATGCACAAATTGAAATAACCTGTGAATGCTTCCTTACTTGCTTGCTCCTGGCTGCCTAATGACTGTGCTCGCTGGCCAGCAGGATGCACTGGATCACTTTGCCCATTAACTTCAACCCTCATTATTTGTTTATTTGTCAAGATCTCTGTCTTATCCGGTGTTGCAGTCTCCATCTTGTTGGGGGGATTTGTTCCATGCACTGGTTTCTTAGCAACAGGTGGCGGCACCTTAATTGGCTTTTTTGTTCCATTTGTAATCATCGTCTTGGCTTGGTCAGAAACCTGCATTATCTCAGCTGCAAGACTCTGTCTGAGGCTTGCTTGGACCTCAGGCGAAGTAGGTGTTTCAATGATAATTTTTTTTGTGCTTTTGGAGAATATAAAACTGGCTGTAGATGCAGGGGAGCTATGTAAGTCACAGCCGTCTGGTGTTTTAGGGGATGGCACAGGTGAGCTAGCACTGCTAGCTGAGGATAAGCGTAGATTTAGCATTGCAGGTACTCCACTGGAGGACATAGCAGCTGTCTTCATACGTATAGCCTCCTGAAGACACATGGATGGGACTGTGGCTGGAGCAGGAGATGACTTAGCAGGTGAGTTGGACTTCAAAGCCAAGGATTTGCGAATGGGCTTTTGTGGTGTTGCTTGACTAGTAATACTGTGATCCTCATTTGTTGTGGTCTCAGTACTTGGTTTGCTATCATTGTTATCTTCCCCAACATTTACAGATCGTAGTCGCACCATCTGAAGCAAGGAAGGTGTGACAAGTGGAATGTTGGCATCTTCCTTTGGAATAGGTGTGCTTTTGTTGCGACACAACAGTTCTTTGCTCCGGTTGTCTTTGTTTAAAAGGCCCAGTTGCCTTCGTGAGTTAACAATAGATTGGTTTTCCACTGGAAGCGGAGGTGCAAGCAGCACACTGGAATCTGCTTGGGTATCAGGTGATGAATCTTCCCCTTGTACAAGTTCATCTGGTAATAAAAAGGACATTTTAGGAGAGGCTACGGTTGTGTTTTCCATGCCAACTTGGTCCACTGAGAAGTCTGAGACATTATTGCAAGGCTTATCTTGTTGTCTATTCTCCATACCATTTTGTACAATTCTTTTTGGGAGAATGGTGTGTATTTCTGATTTTTGGTCTGGACTGCTGTCCATATCTGAGGAAGTAGATGACACCAATTCTGTATTGGCTTGTTGTTCACATGATTCTTCATGGCAATTGACAGATATCTCTGAAAGGGGTTCATGTACGAACGAAGGAGGTGGTGGGGGGAAGTCAAGTTCATCTTGTTCCTCAAACATCAAGTCAGTAGACTCTTCCATTGGTGGAGGTGGTGGAGGCCAAGAAGACTCCAGGAAAGTCACCTGTTTCTCTGTTTCTTGCTTCTGTTCATTTGTTTCTTGCTTCTGTTCTTTTGTTTCTTGCTTCTGTTCCTTTGTTTCTTGCTTCTGTTCCTCTTCATCTTTAGATGGTGGTATAGACACTGAAGAGGCTGACATCTTTTTAGTAGGCGGTGGAGGAGGGTGGTGTTCTGGAGGTGGAGAAGGAGGTGGAGAAATGCCATTGACATCAGGTACTTCTATACCAAGAGTTTGCATTGATTTATGATTCAAAATGACCTTAACATGGTCATTTTTTTGGATCTCCTCATTGGCTTCATCATTTTTGGGGGGAGATGTGCTCACAATTTCACCATTTGTTTTGACTTCACAGTTTGTTTGTGACAGCATACTTTGATCAACTGTGATAGTTGGTACCTTCGTTGTAGGAATGGTTTGACTTCCTCTTTCCTTTTGGTCATTTACAGTTTTCTCCTCTTTTAAACAAATCGTCTGCTTGACCTCTGCAAGAGTTTCTGGACTTTTTAGTTCATTATTTAATGTTGAGCTTCCATCTGGAGGTTCTGCCGTTGTTTGTTCAAGCACTTGTGGTGACATAGACTCATTTTGTTCTTTTACAGCTACTTTACTCTCCACTTGAGCCCCAGTCTTTATTTCTTCTGTTGTCTGTGTCTTTGGGATCATTTGTTCAAGGATTTCCATTGACTTTGTGTTTTGATTTTTACCTATTGATGACTCTTTTTGCTGTTTTTGAAGCGGATGTAACTTATGGGGGTTTGGACCTGGGCCACATAATAGTTCAAGTGTGCGTTTATTGTGAATCCAGGTTTCAGGGGGTGGGGGAGATGGGGCTTTTACCTTGGGTGGAGGGGGAATGTTAAAGAGTTCCCTAAGAGCAGTAGTTGGGTGTGGAGGTGTCACCTTGTTTTTCACTGTTGTAAGCGGAGGGGAGCACTTCAGTGGCTCTGATGGAGTGGTGTTGGTTTGAATGTCCTGATGCACTGTATCTGATGTGACTGAAGACAGAGATGTCATTGACGAAGAGACTGAAACCACCGGTGAGCTCTGTACACCTGCTCTCTCTGGTTTTGAAGGCTTAACTCTTCTCTTTCCAGGTGAGGAGGGACTAACCTCTTTAGGGGAATGCGTAGGTGTCCCACTTTGACTTGAATATCCACTTGAAGGAGACAAAGTCCTATCAAATTTGTTTTCACCTGATTCTCCAGTTTTCTTTGGAGATGAGTTACTTAATCTGACATGACTTCCGGTAAATGTTTGATCAGGACTAAGTGGGCTAGATTCCACAGATGTCTGGAAATCTCTAAATGAGCTGAGCACAGAAGAATGGACAGAACTCTTCTCGTTTTTGGTGGACTGATGATCTTCTTTTGTACTGCTGAGATCTCTACCTGTTTGCTCATCATTTGGTGCCATATCTTTTAGATCTTTTATGTCTATCCGTTCCTTTGATCTTCGCTTAAGTTTTTCATGGTGCAGGGAATAGGTTCTCTGAGGTGGCGCTGGTGGTAGTTTTGTCTTCATTACAGAGAGACTGCGAGAGAACGATTGGCTGTTTCTAACATTGTCCCCTGCATCACCCAACTCCCTGTGTTCCAGTCTGTGATTTGAATCTTTACTGTCAGAACTTTTCCAACTGCTTGGGCTTGTAACAATCATTTCCTTTGGGATTAAATCCGAAACTTCTTTGGTGTTGTCGGCAACAAAGGTTGGTAGACACCTTCCTTTTGAAGAGATTGTAGAGGAGTTGGAGACAACAGTCTCAGATGATTGCGAATGGCTCTTGTTGGAGCTAGCGGTAAGTGGACCTTGATTTGTCCCACCTCCAGACCGTGAAGAAGCTGGGCTAGCTGATGCTAAACTGCTCTTGCTGACTGTACTGGCACTGCGCCGGCTGTGATCATGATTAATTTCAATGATATCTATTGCAGCAGGCAGAATTGCGTTTGGAATAATCTTGGATAAATATGTTGCCTGTGGTGAAATAGACATAACGGGACCTTGAGGCTCATGCAGGAAAGAGGAAGTGGTCATCCCAGGCACAGCAAGAGACTTAGGCCTCTGTGTAGGGCATGCTCCTAGCCCAAGCTTTCGGTTTAACTCATCTTGATAGACAGAATGGATGTGGTTTATTAGGAACTCCTCATCTCTTGATGTCTGAAGGACCTCAATGTTCTGCAGGTGTACACGAGCCCCTTCGTGATTTACTAAAGGGAGCTCTCCATCAATTGTTGGAATGACAACTGTGCCAGATGAATCATCTTCATTACGTTTTCTGTTTGGAAGCTGCTGCATTATAGTTCCCCTTGCCATATCTTAAGTAGAAAAAAAGCAAAGTAATGTCATTCTTCTATTGTTGGCAGAATAGCTGTGTAATCTCATATACTTGTCAAAGTTGCTGTTTTAAGGAATGTCATTCTCAAAAACCTGTTTTTTTTTTTAATTATTTTATCTGACAATAACATGGTTTTACTTGCCCAATTCTCTTTGAACTTGCTGTGGTATGCCCATGATAGTCGTTCTTCTACTTCTCCTCTTGGTCTTGTCCATTCGTTTAACTGGGTTCAAGGGCTTAAATGTAGAACCTAAAGTGAAAAAAAAGATGTCATGCCATTCTCTTCAGTTGTTTGGAGAAGTAATGACAGTAACAAAACAACAATCTTTGATCACTTTTTTTCCAAGTTTTCTCTGAACCCGTCTATTACAGGACAGATCATAACTTAATTCTGACAAATGCATTTTTTTGTCTTTGCATTGCTATACCACACATTAGAGGATAAAAGAGGTAGTATGTGCCTTATTTTAAGACCTTCTTTAAGTCAGCATTGTATACCTTGACGTGTAAGCACTGGATGCGAGGAGACTGCTGAGACAGTCGACGCTGAAATGACAGATTGCCCAGCAGTGCTATCAGTCTCAAGTGATTCATCTCTTTCTCTTGAGCATGTGTCTTCCTCTGGCTGTCAATAAATGTAGATCATCATTAGAAAGCAATCCGATAAAAGTTATTTATACATTTATAAATATTTATACATTTATTTATACACTTTATACATATTTATTTGGATATTAAAGAATGAATGAAGTCCATAAATAGGGTACAAAATCTTCTGGTTGGAAAAAAAAGAAAGAAATCTCTTGGTGATAATTCCCTCGTTACAACTAAGGCTTCTTATCATAAGAGGTTTGTTGGATCTGGTACCTGAAACCTAAAAGAAAATGTAATTA
The DNA here is from genome assembly GCF_018812025.1 of Megalobrama amblycephala. Lineage (NCBI taxonomy): Eukaryota > Metazoa > Chordata > Actinopteri > Cypriniformes > Xenocyprididae > Megalobrama > Megalobrama amblycephala. The sequence goes on from NC_063052.1 coordinate 5,102,639, forward strand.
TGACTGTGTCTTGTGGTTTTTATTGTTATATACAGTTGAAGGTCAAGATCTAAGAGACCAGAATTACTACTGTAGGGAGTTTAAAAACACTTATTTGTTTAAATTTAGCTACTTTTGTTTATTTAGTTTTAGTTTTTTTTTTACTTCAGAGACTTACCACAGACTGGTCATCCTGAAAGTCCACCCCATTTTTGTGCTCTGCATGGAAGAAAGACTGAGTGAGGTGCATCAGAAAACACAGCTGTATGTTAGAAGGCCAGAATGTGAGCAGTGCATCAAGTATGTCATAGAGCAGTATGTTTCGTGCTATTGATTTGAGTATGAGGCTCACCCTCCTGTTGTAGTATCTTCAGTCCCTCCTGAGCCTCTGTATGCAGGTCTTCCAGGTACTGTGGCCTGCTCCCTTCTATGAACACATTCTCCTGGTAGTGCTGGGAGGCCGTGTAATGTACAGTCAGCTTTCTTTGTTCATCTTGCTTTTGGCCTGCTAAAAATAGAGGGAAGGGAAAGGTATTGTTATTCACATAAAAATGGATGATGTCTTTGCCAAAAGATTCTCTTAAAAGATCATCGCTGGTCTATCAAAGTTTAAAGGATTAGTCCACTTTCAAATAAAAATTTCCTGATAATTTATTCACCCCCATGTCATCCAAGATGTTCATGTCTTTCTTTCTTCAGTCGAAAAGAAATTAAGGTTGATGAAAACATTCCAGGATTATTCTCCTTATAGTGGACTTCAATGGCCTCCAAACGATTGAAGGTCCAAATGTCCATTTCAGTGCAGTTTCAAAGGGCTTTAAACGATACCAGACGAGGAATAAGGGTCTTATCTACCGAAACGATCGGTCATTTTCTACAAAAATACAAATGTATATGCTTTATAAACACAAATGTTCGCCTTGCACTTGCTTCCGCTTTCCGTATTCTTCAAAAAGCTTATGCTGTATGTCATACGCCGCATGTCCTACACCTACCCTATTCTACTTACGGAAAAAACAGAACTGGCGCCGCGTTTGTTCCGTAAGTAGAATAGGAAAGGGTAGGACATACAAGCTTTTTGAAGAATACGTTCAACCGTTTGGAGGCCATTGAAGTCCACTATAAGGAGAATAATCCTGGAATGTTTTCATCAAAAACCTTAAAGGTCCCGTTGATTGTGTTTATAGTGTGCAATATAACATGTGTTCATGTTTCAAGTGTAAAAAAACACAGTATTTTTCACATAATTTACTTATCTGTATACCGCTGTTTCCACTGTCATAAAAACGGGCTGATGACTTCCTTGTTCTATGAAGTCCCTCCTTCAGAAATACGTAACGAGTTCTGATTGTGCCAGCGGTTCCTGTGTTGTGATTCGACAGCTCTGAGCGCACCGTGCCCGGAAAAGTCACGCCTCTTACCATAACGTGGAGATGCACGCGCTCAGTGTTATTGTAAACATGTCTTTAATTTTATCCTAACTTGAGCCGGAATCAGACCCGGTGATTGGACTGCGGGATGAAAATAACAGCGTTTCGACGACATGGCGACAAACACACTCTACAAACGCAACTCTTGTGTATTCCTGTGGGTGGAGGTTAGTCAAAAAACTGTTTTAGTGACGTCATTAAAGAAGGAAGTAGAGGGATGTAGTCCAAACTGGCCGTTCGATGTAGGCGACTTCTGTTAAATAAAATATCTCGCTTGGCATTGAACTTTGAGCTTTAAAATTTTACAGATTTTATTTATATTCTAACAACAACATTACACACTAACTAAAGTTTGAAACATGGGATCACGAAGAATGGGACCTTTAAAAAAAGACATGAACATCTTGGATGACATGGGGGTGAATAAATTATCAGGAAAATTTTATTTGAAAGTGGACTAATCTTTTAAGGAGAGTTTAAGGAAAGTTTAACTATTTCTTCCAAATGAAATCAATGATGATGCATAATCAGCACAGTTTTGCTAGAGGCTCAAATGTCAACATCCACAAATATCCCCATTGATTATTTTTATTATTTAATTCAGTGAGAAATTTGAAACATGACTGATTAAAGATTTCCACACCCCCGTTTTGTGAATGAGGTTCAATGAAAGCCTTAATCTGGCTGTCAAATGATCTAACTCTGCCCATTCTTTCTCTATCCAGTAGCAACACCTGCTAATGCTGGCAGCTAATTTTATTTAGATTGTTGACAGGCATTAGCGGCACACGTTGATAGATTTCCAAAGTAGCAATGGACTTCACACTCGTGCTGTGATCAGGTAATCCCTTCTGATCTTTAATTCCTTGAAATACCAGATTACCCTTTGCTTCACTACCCCTGTTTAACATATGGCAGCGCAAGGGCGTCTGCGTTCACAGAAAGTAGTTGACTTTTCTTTCTTTCTTTAAATCTTCTGTCAATTTCGTTCGGAAACATTCCAGTCAAATACTTGTTTATTACCCAACAAGACCAAGCCAAGCTTGGCTGTAATTTAAGGAACTGAGATGAATCTTCCAAACAAGGCCAATACACCTAAATTCTCAGCAATCGTAACACAGCAGTTGTTCTTGGTAGCAGATACTATATAATCTGGTTTGACCCAATGAGAATTTTCAGACATTTTCTAGAAAATGCAGTAGGGTGACCTAATGTTACATCTTATTGGCAAATTAATTCCTAAAACATGCATTACTTTAGCTAGTATCTGACTTACACTGAGGCTCACTGTTAACTTTACAATAGGGAGAAACAGGCCTTTTGTACTGAGGCACTCTCAAAGGAACAGCAAGCCTCAAGCCTCATACTCCTATATCATCTTCTACGCGTACCTCCTAAAGTGTTTTAAAGTACTGGCCATGAGGTAACCGTTTTGATGTTTCAAAAGGCATTGCAAAATGGAGTTAATGGGAGTGTTTTAGGACAGGGACTTTCCCTTAAAAGAGATCTTTTGCTCAGCCTCTTAGCTATTTATGCAGATTTCTAACTGTTCACTTGGTATCAACTTTTAAGCTTTTTGTATAGTACACCCCATGAGGGTTTCAGGTGTCCTGGCAGTGCCACTGACTACAGACATTGTGATACAACAGAGTCGAAACACACACTAGAGGCAAGTGCACCGTAAGAGTCTATTTTGTAAATTAGTTAAAGGAATATTCAATACAACTCGGTTTCCATTTCAAGTGGATTTCAGTTAACACATTTTTGAGGGTTTGTTTTACAAATGAGAAGCTTAATTTGTATTTAACTTGGAACATTATTGTAATTTTGTTCATTTTAAGAGTAATATATGAAAATGAACATTTACAATGTCCTCTAAGTGGCTATAATATAAAAAAATCAGTTTTGGCATTCATACATGAGGCAAGATAATGAAGTTGTTCTCTTTTTAATCTCTATCTATTCGGGAATATTAGTTTTGAGTCTGTAAATTTATGAGCATTTCATTGCACATTCTCCCTCAGTGTTGAGAAGCCACCTGTTACATGTATACAGATAACCTTGCCTCCAACAACCACACTGCCAGGACAGGTATGAATCTACAACAGTGAAAATAATTTTTGTATTTACACTTTTTGTGCCATTTGTGCTTTGTATGGAAGGTTAAACTTCTGTATGTCTGAACTTAATGTTGTAACAAGTACATGCATACAAATAACAGCCGTTAACTTTTTAACATCTGGTAAGTCTAGATAAATTAACTAGAATAATCAAGATATGCATGGAAGAGACAATATATAAACAGTATCTTGGGAACCAGGAGAAATATTAATGTTTCAAGGTGAATAATCATCTATAAATTCTTGGATCTGTCAGAATTCTTGGATGAGTCTACTCACCCCTCTTCTTGAAGATTGACAACAGAGACCGAACGTTTTTACTTATAAACACCACCATGTCTATCTTGAGTTAAAGGTCCATGCGGAGATCATTGTAGTTTGAAAGTGTCTCATACTAAAATGATAAGATATACACTCTTTCACCAAGCAGCATCATGACTAACCGTCCACTTCTGCAGACACGGACCAAGTGATGTCAACTAGCTGTCTTCCGTGAAGGATAATCAGTTCGGACACAATGAGATCTACTGTTTGCCACCAATCCTCCAGCTGCCCTGATCTTTCCCACCCCTCTTCATCTGTCCTCCCCCTCGCCCCGGCTTTTGTCAACATCTTACTGTGTGGTGTCCCCCAACGTGTTGGCTGTTTTCCTCCATTGTGCCATACACCAACTGAATTTGGGATTTGCCTTGACGGGGGAGCCTGGCTAATCTGCCACCCCTAAAATCTGCTTGGAAACATGCCACACTAAGATCAGGGCATCTGCTCCACAATTTGACCCACAGAACACATTATGAATAGTAAAAGGCATATAGATTTGATTTTTTTTTTTTTTTTTTTCCCCAGACTGTTAGACTGTTTAGAATCAAACACTTCATCTAAAATGTTTTTGGTGGGAATTTTCATTTTGGGGTAAACTATTTCTTCAAATGACCTTGTTTCTCCAGTGACCTTGTTTTATATCTTACACACTTATTATACAAGTGTAAAAATAGCTAATGTTCTCTTTTTTGTGTAAAGTGTTTGTATATTTGTCTTAGTCTCAGAGTCCAGTCATCATGCTGTTCTTTAGTCTATCATCAAGTGTATTTGACTTCATACCTTGAAAATGATTTATTAGTTTCCTAAAAACACTATGTAATTGTTAGGTTTTATTACAACTTTAAAGTTATTCTTGCAATCCTTTCTCTGCTACTTAGAGTAGCATTCGCTTCATCTGGTGTCAGAAACAGTTTTATTTATTTCAAGTTTAGAGTAACATGAGCTACTATTTGGTGTTTCATATACCTCTTTAGGGGGTGCAGCAAGCGCTTTACCATTAAACCATCTATCGAGTGTCTGATGTCCTCACTTGCCACACTAGCTTTGGCACTAGAATAGAGACTCAAGTGGAGTTGGCTGAGAATTATGGGCGTCACTTCAATCCGAGGAAGAAAGGTCACTATTTCGGCTGGCAAACTTCCCGTTCTTAGTTTATACCTATGATTTCCAATTCTCTGAACCTTTTTTAAGCTTGCTAAGGTAAACCTTACTTTTAATATTGATCATAATTACATTTGAATAAACCCTTTGAATGCATGAATTGGTACCTCAACTCAAATGTTTAAGAGGTGTGCTATTATGTTTTTAATCCCATAGACTTTCTCATCTTTTTCTTTTTTTCAGTCTGTCATTAAGATTGCAACCAGTCTACCAACTGCCTGTTGTCCAACTCATGAAATCCCATTAATATTTATCAGGGGAGCCAAAAGACACCATCTGGCACATGGTGTGAGATGAGGGTTGAAGAGCATGCCTTTAAACCACCACCACCAGACCCTTGAGTTTCTTCACACTAAAGCTTTTGTGTTCCTAGATGCACAGGAAACAAATGACACTTAGGCCATTTTATTATAAATTACAGAAGCATAACCTGAACACTCGGGCAATTGGGTTTATATAAACACAATTAATTTGTTTTGTGCTTATGTCATTTTTATAATGTAAAAATAATGTTTCATAAAGTCCACCAGGTGGTGGTACAGGATATCTCTGTTGTTTATATGTTGCAATGTCGTTTCATTCTGCTTAAGGAACATCTCTCCTAAACTGATGAGATGAGAGCCAAAACATATTACTATATATATCACAACAAAGCTGTTTGTTGCAACTCATAATAAACATTTAAGTCGTTTTCCCGACGGATAGAGGAACATTTTTAGTTCAGAAGCTGTTGTTCTGAGTTCCCGATAAAGCAAGTAACCTCATTCTCACAATCCTAAACTATTCTTGAACACTCTCAGATCGCTGCCCTCATTTAAACCGAATGTTTTTGTGTCTGTAAAGTATATAGATACACATGCATATTGTATAGCCAGTAGGTGTGAGTATGAGAAAACCACAATATGCTTCAATATGCTTTAAATATTTATATCCACCACCCAGTGAGACTATGTGCTTATAAATGTGGGATCATGTTGGCCTGGGGCTTTCAGAGGAGGGCGTACTCTTTAACATTCGACTTAATCTGGGATAAACACCAATATAAAGTTAATGTACCTTGCAGCTATTTTAGCTTCTATTTTCAACATTTTTCCATGACTGCTTTTGCTTTGTGTTTGATCACAGGTAGGCTTCAACCAAAGAGTCTGTGTTAGCTATGTGTAGTCTTCCATAAATTTGTACAAATGCCTAGAAATTAGCATTCTTTGTCACTATTATACACCCACATAATTAGCTTGATTTATATCTGCTTGACTTTTGCCAACAAGTGCGTCATTTGTTGCTTTATATTTATTGAATTCTATGTAAGCCCTGCTGTAGTTGGTAGTTTAAGTATGACTAACAGAGTCCTGCCCCAGATATCAGACCCAAATCTTCCGTTCTGACAATGGGTTGCTTTCATAAAACTGCCTCTGTGTTGTTTTCAAGGAATCTGACCAAACGACTGGAGGAGATGATACTGTGTTAGGGCGTCTTCTCAAAGTCTCAGAACATGATGAGGCATTTTTCCTCAGCTTTCCTCCCCTCCCCTCCTGATCATCTGGTTAATTTAAGAGCGCCCTGCAGTGTAACACCTCAAGTCATTAGCGTCAGGAAGCAAAAGACAAGTTTATTTTCTTGGCTTTGTTGGAGTTCTTCATCTATCCATGTTTACAAGTCCCTTAAAACATCTATAAATCTTTTGTCCAAAAAAAAAACACTGTGCAAAGTAATGCTCTCCCCTCCTGCTTGAAAGCTTCATCAATACTTACTAATAATAGCATGAGGGGTTGAGAAGCATGCAGGGTTTATTCTGCAGGTGTTATGATGTTTTAAGAGGTCTCTCACTGTATCAGACACTGTATCAGAGTCTTCCATATAGATGGAAGAAGATGGTGATGAGATGATGTTCTCAAGGGGTATTTTCTTTTATTAAATTTGCAATGGCTACAAAAATGTTAATGGACACTTAAGGCACACTTGAAACATATAAATATGTCACTGCATTAGATACAAAATAGCAAATCGTGTGGCTTCTGTTTTAAAGAAATACAGCACAAGTACAGTTTTTTAAGCAAAGCTTGACATGCCACTTGGTATGGCATGGAAATTCATACGTTTTTAAATGTAGCATTAACACCCAGATACTTTTTGGCCCATTGTATGTTCCAAAATCCCATGATTTTAAAAACATTCGCTCACAATCTCCACCCAAGACACTCAAATACACACTACGGCACAGTGTTGGGGAAGTTACTTTTAAAAGTAATGCGTTACAATATTACTTTACTCCCTAAATTGCATTACTTAGTAACTTTTTTGCGTTATTTTTTCCTACCTGGGCTGGGCTTGCTTGTTTGTTTTTTAATAACAACAAAAAATGTTCTATTTTTGGCAAATGTTAAGGCCTTTTCACACCAAAAGTGAAATGAATAAGCCTGGAAATGCATATTTATGACTGTACAGTAGAGGGCACAGCTCAAACAAACCTTTCAGGAGTGATGCAATTCTGGATTGAAGAAGAATAGAATACAGGAGAAGGAAGTTAAACACTCTTATTTCTAAATCTAATCTAAAGTCATTTTTGCTTATTAGTATGGTTGAATTAGATCATTGAAGGTCAGCAGCAAAGACATTGGTTAATAAAGTGAGATTAAATACATAAAGAATATTTTAATAAAGTTAATTATTACAGGTTTGCGTAAAAAAAAATGCATTTCACAGTTTTTATTCATTTTGAGGAATACTAAATGTTTTTGTGCAAGTGAGATGAGTAAATACATGTTCACATTTAGTCTTGAACTACAATAACCATCATGTCACACACAACACCTGCACTTTATTTCTCTCAACATGGGGACAGGAGAGCTATCAGTCAATAAATGCGAAAAAAGTAACTTGCGTTACTAATTTGAAAAAGTAACTTAGATATTTTGCTGTAAATTGAAAAAGTAATGTGTTACTTTACTAGTTACTTGAAAAGGTAATCTGATTACTTAACTCAAGTTACCTGTAATGCGTTACCCCCAACAATGCTAAGGCATGTCTTTTATTTGTGCGTATTATAGTGTCAAATGATTATGTTTGTATTCCTAATAAGATAAGGAAAATTTGATTTCAGGAAATCTATATTATACTAAAAGTGGTTCTTTGGCTCGTAATCATAGGGGAACCACTTTAAGTGCTATAGCACCAAATCTTGGTGCTTCAGTGGTTCTTCAGTGGTTCTTCAGCGGTTCTTCAGCGGTTCTTTGGGATGACTGAGGTGCTATATAGCACCGCTACCATATACAGAACCAGTTAAGCCCCTGTATGGTTCTTCAGCAGTTCTTCAATGGTTCTTTGGGGTGGTTAAGGTGCTATATAGCACCACTGCTGTAAAAAGAACCTGTTAAGCCCCTTTAAAGGTTCTTTACGAGCCAAAGAACCACTGTTGGTGCTGTTCAGCACCATTTTTGTTGAAGAAATAAAATACGATATGGCACCTCTTATGGGTTGTACATAGCACCATTTGACAAAAGAGCTGTTGAGCACCTTTAAAGATATGGTGCTACATAGCACCAATAGTGGTTCCCCTATGATTACAAGCCAAGAACCACTTTTAGTGCTATATAGCAAGTTTTTTTTATTTTTGTTTTTTTTATAGTGTAATCGCTCACATTCCAAACAATATTAATCAAATTTTCATGATGTAGATGTCTGCAAAAGAAACATAGAGCCCCTCCTCCAGTGACTAATGTCATGTGTTGAATGTCAAATGTTACTATAAAACATGTTACAGTGAAGCATATACTGATTCGATATGTTGCATCCCATCTGCTAAGTATTCTACTATCATCATAACAGAGGTAATAAAAGGTAGCTTGGTGCTAACAAGCAAATGCATGTCGCTAATATAAGCAAAACAGCAGCTTCTCCATTATGGTGTTCCTGACTTTATAAAGGTCATAGCAACTGGAGGCCTCTTTGTAAATGAGGGCTTTTTAGCATATATTACTGGTGAGAAATATTTTAAGCTTTAGAGAGTGAAAATACATCAGCATCAATGCTTGGGTCTTCTAGAGTATAAATGATAACACGGGCTTGTTAGAAAAACGTGCTTTTGCCTAAATTTATTATGCAGTTCCTTGCGAAATGCTGTGTTATGACCTCAAAACAATTGATACCATAGTGCATGATTTGTAAACGAATACATTTTAACATTTGCATCACGTAACCAGACCCATATGGCTTTTCTGACAGTAAACTTGCTCATTGGTTCACGTTGTACAACAATGCGATACGGAGCGCTCGAGTACGAGTCCCGTGAAACACGAAGTCATGATAAAAGAGCTTGTGGAAGCAAGCTAAAATTGCATGGTTGCTTCAACAAATGCATTTTTATCTGACGTTTGCTTTTGTTAATGTTTTCGATTAGGTAACTCGATACATTAACCTTTTAGTGCCACTCAATAGACATTTCATTTCCGGACTGCCGCGATACTTAAAAGAGCCAGCATAATAAGACATTGCCAGATGTTCATCTGTTTTGGATAAATCTGAACGTTTATGGATTCAGTTATTTTACTTGTTAATGGAAGCTTGTAAATATTGTTTTGAAATAGTGTACTTTCTGTATGTGTGTCTGGCATAAGACCCTGTGGCGCTTAAATGTTGTGGTGACATTAGACCATGCAAATAATAGCATCTATTGTTTCTCTTTAAGCAATAGCAGTGTTAGCAGAGGCTCATGCCTCTGTTATTTATATCCATTCTGGATCTTAATCTGGCCACTGTTCACATGTTTAAATGTAATTAAAATTAAATAATAATATAAATGATATAATGTGTTGGGTGTTTATTTAGGTAAAAGACAGTTTACAGATACAGTTTTGTGGCCTTTAGTCTGTTAGCTTTGAAGCGAACTATATGCTAATGTGTATATTTATAGTCTTTCTTCATTGTTCGGTGTGATCTACCCATAAACACAGCCCATCCACATGTCCTTTCTCTTATCCATTTCACCTTCTTTGACTTAGCAAGGCTTTTAACCTATTTTTAAGTCTAGTTTTTCCGGAGTTGAACTTGGAAGACTATTTGTCATTTTTCAGTGTCTGTTATCAGAGCATGACCCTGAGAGTCTCTCTCTCTTTATCATCTGATCATTCATTAGTGACAACATCTCCTGGCAACAATCCGTTTTGACCAAAACAATATCAATTACATTGCCACGACAAATACGGCACAAGATTATACTGCACAGATTATTGTGCGGCTGAATCTAGATCATTCACATAATGTTTTTTTTATACATTCAGAAGTTCAGAAAACATCCCCATAACATGTTTTTTATGGAGCAATTTCAATATCCCTGTCAGTTAAATCTAGGAGTTGGGAATGCCGTGCAATGTAATCTAAGGTTTTGTGGTCAAAACTTCCAATAAAAGACAAAGAAAGAGACATAGAAAGTAACCAAAAACATGTAAATATTATAGCGTATATCCTTCCTGTGGTTAAATCAAACACATGCCAGATACAGAAATTCTAAGAGGGATTTGAGTTCAGTGGTATTTTTACTCTTTAACACCACAGAAGGCTGTTGTGGACAGCAATGAGTACCGTCCAAGCCTCAAAGCTTAATCTCTTATATGAGTTACTCATATTCACATAAACTTTCTAACATAGACTGAGTTCCCTCTGATTTTCAATGCATTTAAATGTTTTGATGCTTAAATTATGTCCTGAAATATATAAGCTGCATTGCTATTTTTGACTAAAAATTTAACAACTCACTATTAAACCCATTCATGTGAAAACAGTTGCAGGAGTTGCTTTGCTCAATGGTAAAATATTTGCAGTTATATTCTCTCAAAACTATGTGAACCTGGAGATTCTTTTAGTAGATTCTTTAAGTACTAAAACCCAATTATGTAGTTTACTGTTGCTAAGCCTGTAGGGCTTTTATGATCCATTCATTACTTCCTTTCTGTGAACAGTTGTGTTATACTGCAGCTGCACAGGTTCTTACCCCAGGTTTCACAACCATCATTTAACCTTTGACCCCACTGACAAAAATAGGCAGACTTGTCACATCTTGCTGAAAGTATATTTCAAACAGAAGAATGTGTGAGTGGTGCTTGTTTGCTAAGAGTTTGAGTGAACCAAGTCAAGAATACCTTTGTGAAAAAGAAAGCATTTCAGTTTACATTTAAAAAGAATACATATTACAGAAATAATATACAGGAAGTATATAATTTATTTATTATTTATTTATTTATAAAACGGTTAGTTCCTGTCCTTGATTCTGATTGGTCAATAGCTGTGTTTTATTCATGATAAAACACGGCTATGACCGCTTCACCCAACGGTTCTGTGTATCACTACACAACACCCTTAGCAACCACTCTTAGCAAATGTTCTCAATTGATATTGCTAATTGAAGCTAACAGTATTATGGAGAAGAGTATTGTGAGAAAGAGATCAAGAGAGTGAGCGAGTTTATTACCTGCATTCAGATTTAGCATTTTCCTTCAGGTCAGTCCTGTGTTCTTAAACAAAATCTGTTTAAATGTCCAATGTATTGTCTTGTCCTTTTAACAGTTAAGGGGTTTTCCCATGACTGACAGCACTTGTAAAAGCATTTGTCAGTTGCGTCTTGTTCTGAGTTCACATCAATTCAGTCTTTTCAATGTAAAAGTCTTCGCTACTGAGTGGCACACTCAAAAAGACAGTCTTTGCTGCCATCTAATGGTATTATAATGTAACTTCTGTTTTCGTTCAAGGTCAGGGACTATTTTTTTCCGGCGGAAGGAAGGCTTTTAGTTTAAGTTTACTTTATGAAAGTTGTAGTAGTAAATGTAGTAGTATTTGTATTGTGTGGTAACCGTTTTATAAAAGCAATAAGGTACTTGAGGCTAGTGCTGTATCGTGAATAAGTCAAGGCTGAAGGGATTACTTACAACAACGCCCTTCAGCTGTGACTTACTCACAATACGGCACAGCATCTCGTACGTTATTGCTTACATATATATATATATATATATATATATATATATATATATAAAACTTTTGTACATTATTAAGTTTACTCAAACAAAAACTCCATCCAGACTTATAGGAAGTAATAGGAAAATGGAAAACTGGCAGGAAATGGAAAATACTATGTTGCTGCTTCCAGATGAATGGAACACTTTTACTATTATTCTGATGTAAGGTTAATATGGAAGATATTTGCTACATCACTCACTTAATACACTGTGAAAATGATATCAGCATTCCATTTGTTAGATTTCATCGTTGTTTCCTAAAACAAGATAAATCCTGTTGAATATGACCACACAAAGACACTATCCCTGGTTATAAGATGTTGAAATGACTGCAAACAATGGTTTTGTCATCAACTGTCATCACTCCAGTTTTCCCCTCTCATTTCCATTATGCTACTACCAACTTGTTTTTGTCACATGAATCAGAAGCTGTAAATGTGAGTTGCTCAAGTCTTGAGCTGTCTAATTTGTTAGACAGGATGACAGGCAAAGACGCCACCTGGATTAGCGCTGTGACATGAACACGGCTGACTGAGACAACAGAAGAACATCATCAGCATTTTAGTTGACCGAAGGTTCTGTGAAGATCATCACAATTAAGCAAGGTAGCTGAATTATATCAGAAGGGCCTTAGGTAATTGTTCAGACATATTGACTTTATTAGTGACATTAGGAAATAAGTATAGAGTATCTGGAGTCTGTGATATGACATATGTGCCCTGAAATAATCATATCTTGTTACGATTTCTGGGTACTGAGAATTGTCAGTCTGGTGACTCAACTTTACATGAACTCTTGAGTCTTTTTTATCAAGCAAAATTTGATTTAAAAGAAATTACAAATTAAACATGGTTGCCCTTATGTGTGTGTGTGTGTGTGTGTGTGTGTGTGTGTGTGTGTGTGTGTGTGTGTGTGTGTGTGGGTTCAGGTAATCTCTACATTATGGGGATAAAATGTCCAGACAAAGTTGGCACTATCCAGTTTTTGGTCCCCATGAGGAATGTAAAAATGAAATGGATAGTTCACAACATGTGTGTGTGTGTGTGTGTGTTACTTTAACAAGCTCATCATGACAAAAGCAGTTCTGTCTATGCTAATGGACATGGTGTGATTCTGATACAGAACAGGCACAGATGTTTTCTGAAAACAGACACTATGGTGTTATATAAGGACAAACAGTCAAATGAGGTTTGCACCCAGAAATAAAAATTCTGTCATCATTTTCTTACTGCCATGTTGTTTACCAAACCTGTATGACATCTTTTTCTTTATGAAGAAAAAGAAATGAGAAAATGATTAGCAGAGTTATTAGCTGCTTTACTCAAAGCTAACCTGTCACAATTGGTCACAACACATAATTTCACTGTATGGAAATGGCAGCATAATCATTCTTCGAAATATCAACTTTTGTGTTCTCCAGAAAAAAAAGAAAGTCATACAGGTTAGGAATGAAATTAGGATGAGTAAATGATGACAGAATCTTCATTTTTTGTGTGAACTAATTAGACGACCATCAGATAAATTCAACTCTAACCTTCTAGTTAATTACCATGACTGCAGGAAATGACCATCCTGATGCAATGCAAATTGCAGTAAGTGCAGATGGAACTGAATAATGACCCTTGGACAAGTGTGGCTTCCGATGTTATATGCTGCAGAAATCTCCCATAGGCCTACTGCTTTAGTGATTTACTCAACTTACCTTGTGCATTAGGATAAAAACATCATAAGTACTTTCCTGCAGTCTCACTGTAACACACAAGCTCTCCTCTGACACATACAGCCACTGTGCCGCTATCACTGAAACATTATCCAGTCAATACAACCTGCTATCTATGGCCTTGAGAATTGCAGACCTTTACATCAGACAACTTTCAAGCCTGGTCAAACACCTCCTAAATGTTTGCTAAAGAATATGTGAATATTTAATACAATCCAATTAAAATCACCAAGGCAGAAATGCACCAAGTATAAACCTGCCCTCAAAGTGTTTATATATTAGGATGAAGCAGGGCATTTTGGAAAATGCGAGTGTGCTTTCTCACATGTAAATGCTAATTCTGAACTCTTTACATTGACGTTCATAGGTAAGCAAGCTAAGCGCTGGCTAGGCTAGAGAAAACTGCAGACGTTAGCACAATGACCTCCTTCATTAACAGAACTAGCATGAAAGCACTAGCAAGGCTGATGACATAGTGTCTTAACATCAAGTGAAAAGCTGTGGACCGTTCCATTTTGAGGACTCACAATAGTGTTGTTTGACGAAGATGAAGTTGTGTCACAATCTACATTACTCATATTACTCTGCATTTCACATTTGTAAATTGTAAAAGAGTAATTCTAATGAATTTTTATGAAGATAGTTCACCTCAAAATGAAAATGTGTCCTCTTGTTGTTACAAACCTGCATGATTTCTTTATTCTGTGAAACAAAAATATTTTTGTCCCTACTGTACAATGAAAGTCAGTGGGGTCTAGTTTTGTTTTGGACCCCACTGACTTTCATTAAATGGTTAAAAACAAATGAAACATTATTCTAAATAACTTTTTTTTGTGTTCCACAGAGAATTAAAGTCACACAGGTTTTGTAAGTAAATATTGACAGATTTTACTTTTTTTTATTTATTTTTTTTAGGTTCCCTAGATTAAAAAATTTAATTTACCTCCGCATAGTTAAATAACAAGAGTTCAGTTCATGGAAAAGATATACAGTGAGTCTCAAACACCATTGTTTCCTCCTTCTTATATAAATCTCATTTGTTTAAAAGACCTCCGAAGAACAGGCGAATCTCAACATAACACCGACTGTTACGTAACAGTCGGGGTGTACGCCTCCAATATTTGCATACGCCAGCCCATGATTGAGGCATTACACAAGGGCAGCCAGTATTAACATCTGGATGAAAGGCATTAGACAAGGGCAGAACGTCTGGATGTGCACAGCTGAATCAACAGACTAGGTGAGCAAGCAAGGACAATAGCAAAAAATGGCAGATGGAGCAATAATAACTGACATGATTCATGATAACATAATATTTTTAGTGATATTTGTAAATTGTCTTTCTAAATGTTTTGTTAGCATGTTGCTAATGTACTGTTAAATGTGGTTCAAGTTACCATCGTTTCTTACTGTATTCACGGAGACAAGAGCCGTCGCTATTTTCATTTTTAAACACTTGCAGTCTGTATAATGCATAAACACAACTTCATTCTTTATAATTTTTTCTCTCCAACAGTGTAGCATTAGCCGTTAGCCACGGAGCATAGCCTCAAACTCATTCAGAATCAATGTAAACATCAAAATAAACACTGTACTTAAGCGATTAGACATGCTGCATGACAAACACTTTGTAAAGATCCATTTTGTGGGTTATATTAGCTGTTTGAACTTTTTTTATGTTGTTTAAGGCAAGCGCAAGCTCTTGGGGCATGGAGCACGAGATTTAAAGGGCCACACACCCTGAATCGGCTCATTTCTAATTATGCCCCAAAATAGGCAGTTAAAAAAATGAATTAAAAAAAAAAATCTATGGGGTATTTTGAGCTGAAACTTCACAGACACATTCAGGGGACACCTTAGACTTATATTACATCTTTTAAAAAAAAGTTCTAGGACACCTTTAAGGCAGGTTTCTTTGTAAAAATACTTATTTTTTCCCCCCAGCTTCCATATTTTTTCAATGCTATTTGTTGATTGAAAAGAGAAAAAGTGTCGGTCAAGAAGGCTTTGGCTCCTTGCCTCTAATATGCTAAATCAATTTTTCTGTTATGGAGGAAATGGCTGCATCAGACCGCATTATATTCAGACACAATGGCTTTATATTGGGCCCTTTTCTATTCTGCATAGCACTACAGGTTGACATTGGCAGGGATTCTTGAAACAGTGTTTGGCGGGTTCTTTCAGTTGCAGCTCCAAATAATAAAGGGAATTCTCTCCTCCATGAGGAACATTGGCCAGTCTGAGAACAAATCCAATCCTGAGGTCACTGGTGTAAGGGGGATTAATTGGAGTATGCTCAAGAATCTTATTAAAATAAACATTAAAAATATTACCAATTTCTATTCTGGGTATGAAAGAATTTCTCTCTGCTGACACAGATTATCCTGCTGTTCTGTAACTCTCTTTGGCACTGAGCTTGATTGAAGCACTTTTAACAGAAACTTCAAAGGAGGAAGGATGTGCACGCTCCTACGCTAGTCACAGAATTCAAAGGGATTAGTCGGAGTGCTGCTCGTGGGATAATGAAAAATGGAATATCTTGGCCACCACAGCCTGTTGCAATGGAATTATTAATTACTCCATCCAACCTCTAAAATGAGTTCTAGATGCAGCTTCTCATCGTGTTTTGTAACAAATAGTATAAATTTGTTGGGATTTTTCAAGACTTCTTTCTTTTTTCCAAATATATAGATACAGTTGTACTAAGTTCATGTTCAGGTCAACCTTACTAAACATAACAAGTAGAAAAGGTCACACAGATGCAAAAATGTGAGATGGAGGCCAGTGGAATGGGGGAAAAAAAAAAAAACGCAAGGTCTGACTCCTGAGGCACATTTTTTTTTAAAGTTGACCTTCTTTTAACTTAAAGGTGCTCTAAGCGATGTCACGCATTTTTAGGCCAAAACATTTTTTGTCACATACAGCAAACATCTCCTCCCTGTCCCCTGAACACACTGTAGTCACCACAAGCTCCACAAACGGCAATAAAAACAAACTGGTGCAGCCTGGACCACAAAACATAACAAACACGCTCCAGCCAATAACCGACAAGAATGATTTTAAACGCGCGTTCATGACTGTTTCAGGAAGCACGGAGGGGAGGGGGAGGAGGAGGAGGAGGGAGGGTCTAGCTAGCCTCTGTTTTGTTTGACAACACTTCGAACGTCAACAGGAAGTTACTCCGCCCAGGATCGCTTAGAGCACCTTTAAGCGTCACGTTTTTAGAATGCTGTGTCATGCACAAGACACTGGAGCAGAGACAGGATCCATCTAAATATTATTAAAATTTAAAATAACTCTTTTCTATATTCATATATTTTTTTAAATGTTTTCCTGTAATGGCAAAGTTGAATTTTCAGCATCATTACTCTATTCTTCAGCATCACATGATCCTTCAGAAATCATTCTAATATGCTGATTTGGTGCCCAAGTAACATTTCTTATTATTTATGTTGAAAACAGAGCTCGCCTCCCCTATTGACTACCATAGTAGGAAAAAAAATTACTATGGTAGTCAATGGGGGGCGAGAACTGCTTGGTTACAAACATTCTTCCAAATATCTTCCTTTGTGTACAGCAAAACAAAGAAACTGATACAGGTTTGGAACAACTTGAGGGTGAGTAAATGATGACAGAATTTTCATTTTTGTCTGAACTATCCCTTTAATCATTTTGTGTCTTATCTAGTTCAAATGGAATTGAAAGATTCTACAAACATGGAAAATCAAGATCAAGCAACACTTGATGTGGTTTGTATTATTTTGCTATGTAAAGGCCTGTGAGAAGTGTTTTGTTTCCTAAGGCAAAGCAATCTTAATGTGAGCTGATATATCTACATGGGAACCATCAACTGTGGATCTTAACTCACTCAGACTGATAATCAATTTTATGCCCCATTACCCACCATGCTTTGATGCCATCCCACAGTGCATTTTGGCACTCTGGGATCACTGCTGATGACAGTATATCTGTTTATTTGCATTTATATGTACACTTCTAATCTCTGCCTCCCAGACATTCACATCTACATCATATCTTAACTTTTCTCAAAAAACACTTTGCCTTTTTTGAAATGTTAGATATGAAAGCTGTTGAATATCTAGCATTATACCTTTGTTATAAGTTTACTGTACATTTTACAGTGCAAGTTATAGACATGTTTGTGTGTTGATACATTTAGCTTCATTTAAACTGTTAGTGTCCTTTTATTGCTATAAATTCAAGGCAGCATGCTTGCAAATTAGTTTGCAGTAAAAAAAAGGATGCACATAGTCACACTACATCTTATGACTCGACCTGCATATTGTGTAAGCATTGCAAGTTATTAAAGGAGTATGACACAAATTTGTTTTGACTGCTAAAATGATATCAAAAATGAGTTTGTGTGTTGAAAATCCCACACTGGGTCCTGATGAATGTTTAGTTTGGACCACACACACAGAGTTTCTACTAAACAACAGGCCAGCAATGCCAGAGAGGATTTCACTCAAAACAAAAGCACACCCATTCTCCTTTCTTCTTCAACTGTAATTCTGTTCAGACTGAGATGCTTTCTTCCCTCTTTAGAGGTTACTAAAGTCCAGCATGTTGTTCTTCTTGATCAGAATGTTCAGTTTTCTGATGTGACAGGGACAGTCAGTGTGATATTTGACAAAATATATCTCAAAAATAAAGTTTCTCAACCTCTTCTCCTTCTTTTTGTGTCAAAATATGCATGAATAGTTCATATAAAAGTTATGCAAATTAAAAGTGTCATTCCAGTGTCTATCTCAACTTACGAGTGGCTTACGGTATGTTTACTCACAGAAATTGTTGAGTCATTGTATTGTTCACATTGCTTTTTCCCATGCAGCTAACAATTTTGTGTTGAAAAAATATATAAAAATGTTACTTCCAAAAGTTCTGGGAACATACAAAATGTCCATTTAAAATAATATTTATAATAATAATAATGCTTTATGGATTTTGTCCCTTGGTTGTGTGAACATTATATTAGGAAACATTAAAAGAAACTTTAAGTATTTTCATTTTCTCATTATGCAAACTAAGTGCTCTATTCTATTACACTACACTGAAAGAAATTGGTGTAGGATTTACTCAATTTTTACTCAGAAATTGCAAGTAAATTTCACAAATAATTGCAAATAACAGCAAGTAACACTGAATTAAACATGAAATTTTGAAGAAAAAAAGCTGAAATAGTATTTTCTTGCAAAGCACTCTGGTAATCTTTGCTAACACTTTACTAAATACAAAGTTCTGTCATGAATCTCTTGGTGGCGCAGGCTGCTTGCAATCACATCATTCTCTATAAGACACAGCTGATTGGTTCCTGCTGTATCAGTAGCCAATGAGGTTGCTGCTCAACCTTCAAATACTTGGTCAGCATTTGCTGTAGCAGTTGCAGCGTGCTTTCAGAAACCCTCCACCTTCCCCAGCTCCACCTGTATATCAACATTGTCATATCTATTACCATGCCAAACACTCAGAGACTTATGATAGAACTAGGTAACTTTGCAACTGCATGTCAACTACCAGTTATTAGAGTATTAGACTGTAAGACATTCTACTGACTAGAACTTTGCAAGTACATGCCAACTTATTCTTCTAACACCAACCCCAACAGTCTACTAAAACTCTAATGAGAGCTAGTTGATTGTTTCGAAAACATTCCCTGTTTGCCAGGTTTCAGTATGATACATTGACAGATGTAATAAATGTGTAATAAATGCATATGAGTATCAATTGAACAAACAGAATAGATACAAAGTATTTGTTCAGCATACTAATAAGTGATATTTTCTCTAATGTTTCATGCTGCACAGTAGCACTGACAGTGCATAATCACAAGAAAGGTCTATAGCTATTCCTGCTTCCTCATTCTGACCCTCCCCCATTCCCACTTGAACTGCAGCCTGGTTCACTGGGATAACCGATCTGTCAGAGTTATGTCCAGTGTTAATCATCATTCACGTGACCACGGAGAGAGATCTAACATATTGGATTTCTCACCATGAGACCTGCTTCCCCAGTGCATGACTTGATTCCTGTAGCTCAGGCACTGATGCGATGAAGAGGACGCATTCTCCATAATCCAACATCTATCTATCAATCTCTACCATCACTAATGTCTCAAGGACCTTGGGAGTCCTCTTGCACTCGTCGGCTGAACAGTTTGCTGCACACAAGGTGGAGCTCAGCTACAAGAACACTTATTTTCCTCAAAATATTTAAAACTATACAGATCGGTGAACACACGTTCAAAACACCGCCAACCTCCCTGTTGTGTATTCTGCCCAGTCATGCATGAGGACAGAGACTGGTATGCTGGAATGCATTCAGATTCAGATCTTCTGAATAAACGGCTCAATGAATGAGTAAAGCTATGCATGAAGACAATCCAAGGAAAAGTGCTATGTACTCAATATGCATTCAAACATTTGCTCCATAGTCAGTGTTAATTTTTACACTTTCAACATATGCTATAAATGTCATCACATTCATTAATGTTTGTCAGTTTTACTCATTATAAGCAACATTAACTGTTCATTAGAACATTGAGTTCTTTATGCTTTACCTATTTATTGTCCATATTTAAGATGCTGTTACAACATCACTTACACATTCTGACTAGCATATATATGCTAGTCAGATGTATATGCTAATCCAATGTATATTATTTGTGCATTTCGGTCGCTTTGTGCACTTTGAATTGTAATACAACGTTTTAGTTGTGTATATGATTAATCTAATTATGTAGGCCTACATGGAGCGTTTGAGCGAGTTAATTAACCTCCTAGCAAAACACTTCGGTTTGCAGGGTTTTCAGAAGCAGAGATCGTCATAGTTGGGTAAACTTCTAAAGTGGTGAACACAAGACAACAGCAAATATAATTTTTGTATTCCCATTTGCTCCAATAGTAAAAGAAAAATACATGATACTGTTTCCAAGAGTTTCCAAAAAAGCAAAAAATATAGAGATTGATTACAGCAGTCAGATGAGAGAAAGATCTCAAATTTGCCGTCATTTAGTAATTTAGAACAAAGTATAACATTATAAAATATATATTTTTTTAATGAAAATATGAAGATTTGTGATGTTGATAACTGTGGAAATGCATCAATCACAGTATGTGAAAAGGGTCCATTGAAGTATTTTTTCATACAACACTGAGAAAGGGGACATCTTAGTATTTGGACTGCTTCCTGCATGCACAAATGACATTACTGCTAATAGGCTAATTTCCTTGTTCCATTTTCTCCACGCAGATATTTCAATGTAGGAGTCTTTGCGTCACATGAAAATAGAGATGCATTACAAAGCAAGAAAGGTTTGTGAAATGTTCCACTTGAGGACAGGAATCTTGTTTTTTTATTAAGGCACAATCGAGATAAAGATGAAAGGGATGTTTTTGACAGGAGATTTGTTCATCTCTGTAACAGCAACTCTTTTTGATGTGCACTTTTGATTTCATTTTCTGTTCGGTGTCTCATCGCTGTGGCATTCCCCTGTGATTTTAAATGACAGAGAACTGACTGTCTACCTGCAAATACTCAAAGTCAAAGAACCATGCTGATGCACATTAGTACGAAATCTTTGGTCAAAGACCACCTCTGTTGTATGCTCTAGAAAATGAGAGGTTGCATACAACATAAAGTCTGAACGCTTAATAACAGAGCCGTGATTGCAGGGAATTTGAGGAAAACAAGCCATGATGGACATATGACAGGTTTACAGCATTTTCCATTTCAGTAACATTCCCAAACCTTCCCAGCCATTGAAACAACAAACGGGAACACAGGAAGACACACCTGGATCTCTTTCCCTCTCATTCTGACAAAAGCACAACATTTCTCAGGATTGCCACACTAACAGAGGTGACCCCCTGTAGTCAATCATTTTATCCCTTAAAACTCATCTTTGATCACAAAAATTACATATTTAAATCTTTTTTCCCATGAAAAAGAATTATTAATGCCTTAAAATAGCATGAATGTAATTCTACACTCTTGCCTCATTTAATATACACCGATCCATGAATATGATAATTAGCCCCGCCTCCACTCACTTGCATGAGCTCAGAGATCCACTAGGTCAACTTACTGAGGTAAACGCTGCACAATGGTATCGTTTTTTACAACGTCGGACACATAACGGTAATTAATATGATTAGCCTTTTGCTTGACTATGTTATCAAACAGCTAATAATGTGTTGCTAATGTTACACAAACTATGTACTACGAGTAACAAGTAACTAACCCTAACGTACATGTAGTTAATTAACATTTCTCAGTACTTATTTGTGTAATTACACTGTAACAACATCATCCTAAAATAAAGTGTAGCCCTAACAGAAAGCTACCAAAAGCACAGTTGTACAACCATGGTTTGTTGGAAATGTGTAGACATTAGAAATTAATGATTAAATTTTTATTTAGGTATCATTACAGTGCCATATCACATTAGTAGTCAATCAATATCGGTTTTCCGTGACAGATTATTACATTTTTTCCTTTAGATTCCCCAATGTTAAATTTGTAGTTTACTATATGAAGTATATCCACACTTTGCAATTACAAT
Source organism: Megalobrama amblycephala (assembly GCF_018812025.1). Taxonomy (NCBI): domain Eukaryota; kingdom Metazoa; phylum Chordata; class Actinopteri; order Cypriniformes; family Xenocyprididae; genus Megalobrama; species Megalobrama amblycephala. The sequence goes on from NC_063052.1 coordinate 5,124,955, forward strand.
ATACAGCTTTTCCTACCTGTTTTGAATTTATCCACATGTCTAAAGTGCCAGATTGACTTTACTCTGCTAGTGCGGTACTGCTGGTAAGGTTGGCCTGGGTTTTCTTCTTGCTGTTGGAGTTCCCCATGGCATTGATCTCAGGCCCCACCAGATCTAGACTCCTCAAACCCACCGGAGTTCCACATATGCTTCCCTGCCCTCTCCCTCCTGCTCCCAATGCCTGTATATTCCTCTTCCCGCTTAGCGCTCCGGCTGCCGCATCAGGGACAGAAATGTCCCACTCTCTGCCGTGCTTGTGATCCCGTGTGTGTGCACAGAGTGTGTGTGTGCGAGACCCTCCCTCCTCGCTTGTTTTTTCAGACCACACCGCTTTCAGCGATGATCAGTCACAGCTCACTCCAGCCACTTGGAATGTGAGAAAGGAGGGATATGGCTTGTTTCAGCCACTCATGCTAGTATACACACACAAACACACATTAAAGCGCTCCCACATTTGTAATGGATGCAGTTTAACTATCGGTATTCACATATTTGAGTATATCCTCTATTGTCACTCTCTTTCCTCAGTCTGTTTTATAGATCTCACCTTAGGCAGTTCATACCTCTGTTTGCACAGATGCCTATTTTATTTCCTTTGCCTTCATCCACTAAATCCCAATGACTCCATCCAAGAAATGTTTTCCTAACCCGTAGGTCGGTGAATCTAATGAAAGCTGTTAAGAATTGTCCACAGAAAAAAAATGTAAAAAGAAATTATATTTTGCAGAAAGGAAATGAAGCTTATTTTTTACAATCATTTAGCCTAGATAGTTGGTATGTGTCATTATTGTAATGAAAGGAAAAATGGGAAATGGGATACTTAAGTTTTTGTATTTAGCATTTTTTTATTTATTTATTTGTTTTCGGTATAGTCTAGTGGGGAGATTTAACTGTTTAAAAAGTATTACACATTACCTGTGTTCACTCTATGGTAGTATTTATTGTCCTGCCTTTAACTTATAATATTTTTATAATTTAATTTTATTTTATTTAATATAATTAGTGATTGATTGATTGATTGATTGATTGATTGAAAAAATATCTTAATGGTCCTAATAAATAATAATAAAACAAAAAAAACATTTTGTGTACAATTTTAATACATTTTAATTTGATTTTGGAGTAAAACTTTACCTAGATTTTCCCCTCAAGCACAAACCAACCCCACATTTCCCCTATCTTGAATAAGTCATGACTTAGACATCTTATATTCCCATATACAGTCCAAAAGTTTGGAACCACTAAGATTTTTAATGTTTTTAAAAGAAGTTTCGTCTGCTCACCAAGGCTACATTTATTTAATTAAAAATACAGTAAAAAACAGTAATATTGTGAAATATTATTACAATTTAAAATAACTGTGTACTATTTAAATATATATTTGACAAAGTAATTTATTCCTGTGATGCAAAGCTGAATTTTCAGCATTGTTACTCCAGTTTTCAGTGTCACATGATCCTTCAGAAATCATTCTAATATGCTGATTTGCTGCTCAATAAACATTTGTGATTATTTTCAATGTTGAAAACAGTTGTGTACTTTTTTTTCAGGATTCCTTGATGAATAGAAAGTTCAAAAGAACAGCATTTATCTGAAATACAAAGCTTCTGTAGCATTATACACTACCGTTCAAAAGTTTGGGGTCAGTAAGAATTTTTATTTTTATTTTTTTGAAAAGAAATTAAAGAAATGAATACTTTTATTCAGCAAGGATGCATTAAATCAATCAAAAGTGGCAGTAAAGACATTTATAATGTTACAAAAGATTAGATTTCAGATAAACACTGTTCTTTTGAACTTTCTATTCATCAAATAGTCCTGAAAAAAAATATTGTACACAAATATTTTGTACAATTGTACACATTAAATGTTTCTTGAGCAGCAGATCAGCATATTAGAATGATTTCTGAAGGATCATGTGACACTGAAGACTGGAGTAATGATGCTGAAAATTCAGCTTTGCCATCACAGGAATAAATTACTTTGTGAAATATATTCAAATAGAAAACAGTTATTTTAAATTGTAATAATATTTCACAATATTACTGTTTTTACTGTATTTTTAATTAAATAAATGTAGCCTTGGTGAGCAGACGAAACTTCTTTTAAAAACATTAAAAATCTTAGTGGTTCCAAACTTTTGGACTGTACTGTATGTGAAAACATACAGATGATATCTCTTGATACATTACTGCTGTAGGCACGTTATTCAAGTTTACACCATACAAAAACAACTTCTTATTCGACTGCTGCACTGTGCGGGCCTCAAACCCTCATCTCATCTCAACCACGGATATGCCAAGAGCCCTGCATATTTTATCCATTATTCTTTCTTCCACCAGCATCCCTTTCTTTGTCCTATTTCTGGTGTAGTCCTCTTGTGTCACACTCTTCTTGTGTTTCCAACTTTCTCTCCCCCCAGCTTACTGTCTTTCACTCTGTCTTTTATTGTTTCTCTCTATCAGGTAACCTTATATTTCATTCCACTCTGATCTATACCAGGAACTGCATTAACGATGGGCAAGATAAGGCCCATTTCAACTGTTCTAATTCTAACTGACCATTTCAAAATAAACATTTAGAAGGAAATGTACAACTAACACATTATGCTATGAAAAAAATATGGTCCTGAAGACAGGATTATTATAGTTAACTAAAATGGAAAAAAAAGAAAAAAAAATTGTTACTTGAAATTACAAAATACATATTAAAAAAAACCTTGCCAAGGCAACATTTTTTATTTTCATTTAGTTTAAATTGATGTACTAAAATAACAAAAACTGAAATAAAAATGAATAAAAAGTATACAGACATATAAAAATCTAATAAAAATGGTGAAAACAAAAATTAAAATGAAAACAAAAAACATGAAAACAAAAACAAATCCAAAATATGAATAAAAACTATAATAGTATCAATCAGTGTTGGGGAAAGTTAACAGTAAGAGTACTTTTATTTTGAAGTGGATTTTCTGTTTCACTTGTTTCAGTGCTTCTCTTTTCCTGTTTAGTTCCTGTTTGACTTTGGGTGTGGCTGCGTTCCACTCCACTTTTAGACACGCACTTGCAAACTTCCTTAAGCACTTCACCTCGGGGGAATCCCTGCTGCCATTTTGAAGTGCGTTCCAATTCGTGAAGTGAACGAGGGAAGTTTATATGGCCAGAGTCTACTTCATATGTACACTTCAGACAGCTCCATATACCACAATGCAACATGATTGTGACGTTACTGCATATCGCGTTTAATTTACCCCACCACAAACAACTCTATGATATATTAATTTTTTTTTTTAAATATCTAAAACAACACAAACACACCTATATACATATAGAATGCTGCATTAAACAGTTTCGTAAGGGAAAAAAAATGTAAATAATAAATCAACTCCATAGCAGATTCCAAGAGTTTAGGACGTTCCAATTCAGCCAATTGCACGAGTTCTGCCAGTAGTGGGCACTCGTGCAACTTAAGCAATGACGTACATCTGAGTCTGAGGGAAGTTAGCGAGGGAATGGCATAAAAAAACGAACTGGAATGCAGCCTATGTCTCAATCCGCTCCCTACTTCACTAGTCAGGGGACTGATCAGGGAGTCAGCCATTTTAAGGACTGTCTCAATCGCAGAATCCTTCCAGGGCACTGAAACGTTCGCTCCCTAAAAAGTCCCACAATTCACTGTGAAAACCAGGGAGCATCAATGCTCACTATGCTCTCTTAACGGAAGTTCTGAAGTGCGAAACTTAAATCACGTAAGCCAACTCACTACAACTCACAACTGAGCGTTACCCCAACACTTGTATTAATGATACTAAAATAACACTGCTTGAAGATGAAGAACATACAGTACAAAGTATGCAAATATGGTGGCTTTTAGACAGTGTAAGGAAATGTTGTTTTCTATGTTAATTCAGACAAACTTCATTTATATATGTATTTATTTTTATGATGTAGCCCTGTGTTTAAATGCACATTTTTTGTGTGTGTGTGACACAGCTATAACTTAAGCTAAGCTTATACAGGGCTTTTATATATATATATATATATGTAATGATCTGGAAGAAAAGCAATGCCCAATAGAGATTTTAGTAGGGGAACACAGTGCCTCTGGAATGTTGTTGACCTTTTCCAGGTACCAATTGGGCCTCTCCTTCCCTTGTTTCCTCCCCTCCATCCTCCTCTCACTGTAATCAAGAGTCCAGGCTTTACAAATACTGAAAGCTTTGCGAATCATTGTTAATCTAAAACAGACAGAAAACACAGGAGGCCCCAGCACAAGCAGATGCAAACATAATGGAATCCCAGGAATTACGTTATCCTCTTGTAACTTGGCAGGGGAAACACGTCTTGAATCATGCAAAAGAAAAGGGTTGTAACAGAAACTATGATGACTATTTCAATCTGAGTTCAATCGCCTACCTCATACCAGATTCATGGCTTATGCATTGCAACACTCCTCTTTGAAACATTATCCATATTGCATCATTTGCTATTCACACAAACAACTGAAGCAAGGATGCTCCCACAACTGGTTCTGCCAACTGATCATCATTCCAGAAATATCAACAAAGGTACAACCGTTCAACATTACTCTTACGTCTGGCCATAGACCAGCTCCAGGTTTAAAGACATATTAAAACCAGGTTTGACAAGTACATTATATATCAGTTTACAGACACTTAGAGGTTGTAGTCCAAATACCGCAAGAAGCTTTCAGAGGGCATCGTCACAGACTAATGGATAATAATGCCTTATAAATCAATGCTGCCCTTATTTGGCTCCGCATAGGCTCTTTGTACAGACATACTCCATCGTTCTTCCCATGCAGTCCAGCTCATCTAAATTCTGTTGATTCTCTAGAACCTTTGAATGTTCTTTGGAACTATGACATTTCAGAGGCTTGTGATCTGAAAGAAGGAATTTCAATTGACAGGAATATAATGCCCTGAAGGTGTAGTTATATTACTAGCTTCCTACCTGCCGCCTGCTTCGTTCATCATAGCTTGGAATGATAAAAATGTGTCAGTTATTTTCATGTCATACTTTGGTTCCCCGTAAGAGAAACTTTCTCTCAGCTAGAAACGTGCTTTTCTCGGTTACCTGTTTTTCACATTGTGATTGTGAATATATTAATACTGCTTTATTTATAGATCTTCGTCAAAATAGATGCCACATGCCATAGTATGACCAAAATGAGGCTGTAATGAAATACATATTTTAGTATGGTTCAACTTCTTAACATTAGTTAGCTATATTAGTTAACCTGAACTAACAATGAAAAACATGGTAACACTTTATTGTCCCTATTACACATTTTACATGTAGTTACTATATTAATAACAGTCAGTTATGCATTGTTACATGCATAAACCCTAAACCAAACCTTAACCCTAACCCTAATTATATAGTAAGTACATGTAGTTAATTACTATTTCTCATTACTTAACTGTATAATTACACTGTAACAAGGACACCTTAAAATAAAGTGTAACCAAAAACACTTATAGCATTTATTAATCTTAGTTAATGTTAAATTTAACATTTACTAATACATTATTAAAACTAAAAGTTGTATCTGTTATGATTTTTTAACAGACCTGAAACACTGAACAGTTGTAGTTTTATTAACTAACCTTTACAAAGATTAATAAATATTGTCACAAATGTATTGCTCATTGTTAGTTAAAATATTAACTATTAACTAATGGGACCTTTATTGTAAAGTGTTACCCAGATTTTCATGAATAAAGAAAATATTAAGTGTGATGTTTCTAACATGTACAATTGGCTATTAAACCGAACAGTGAAATTAATTAAATGAAATTAGTTTGTCTCACTCAAATAATAATGAAAGTTCATTGTACTTAATAGAAAAAAGTTGCGTGAACTCAAAATTTCATTGTAGTAAGCTGAACTGAATGATTGAGTTGAGTTGAGTTGAGTTGAGTTGCAGCAGATTTCTAATTCCCAGCATGCTTTGCATCAGACTGTATAAATAAATGTTGAAATTAAGTGTTATTTTGTGTGGTTTTGCACAATATTAACATAGGGAGACATAAGTAAGTGTTTAATGTTGTGTTATGTTGGGATTTACAGAGGGTTCTGTTATGTTTGTTTTGTAGGGTTACCATTGTGGTGAAGAGTAGAGCCTGTGGTGAGGTTGAGGATGGGCTGCAAAACTTTTAAGGCCACACATACTGTATGTTGTTTGATTATATACATGCAAGTATATAATAACAGCCTCTTTGATAGATATAATAGCATATGTTATTTGATATCAAACATTTAATCAAGATCTGAATTTGATGTATATGTAATTAACATTATGATGAGTTGAGTGAGGCTGAGAATTGTGGGAGCGAAGGGAAGCCAGTGACGTGATTGTTAATGAAAGACACCTGAGACACTTGTCACAAAAATTTTAAGTTCTGCTAACAAAAAAAAAAAGAAAGAAAAAAAAAAAAAGAGTTTGTTTACTTAAATGTTTTGAGGTAATAAGTTTTCTCAAATGTTTTGAGTATTCTGAACTTATTGAATTTTAAACAAAAGATTAAAATATGATCTGGAAAATGTTTACTTATTACTAAATTTTTTGCCCACTTTTAGAGGAATGTTAGACTAGACATTTCTAATTCACAATTATTTATATTATATTTAAGAATAAATTCTATAAATTAATTCTAAAGCAGTTATATAACTTTTCATCATAATATTTTAATATCATAATATTTGACAGTCCTAAAATACATTTTGGTTTGTTTTTCCTCTCTACTTTTCTGAACCATATAGCGCCCCCTTTTGGCCCCCTGAAACAAAATACTGGTCCACCAGCTACTGTGTGTATCACTGCACAGCAAACATAGAATTTTGTTACATTTTGCTATTGTTTACATATCAGGAACTATATCTTTCAGCAGAAAAATGACTTTTTTTCAGATCTTGGCCAACAGGTATTATTCATAAATATCCGAATGCTGTGATTGACCAGTCAGGATCAAGTATCCTTAAGAGTATTCACATTTTAGCATGGCTTCTAATTCCTTAAATTCACAACCAGCCATCCTGCCAATATAACTGCCTACTGTTTAGAGTTTATTTAAATTAGTTAGCAGGGTTCATGGCTCCTGTTGTCAAGGTGAACTTTCTTTTTCTTGCACCTCTAGAAAATGTAACCCCCATCTGTGCATGACTAAGCATGCCTATATGTGTGAGATCCCTTTCATATGCTTGTGTTAGACAGAAGTGTGTTCAGGTACATGTTAGAACTTTACCTCATGCTTTGGTGAACTAATAGCTTCCAGGCAGAAGCTGAGAGCATTTTAAATATGTACTTTGTATGAAACACTGCCAAGCCCGATGTTACAGATTAACGTAGAGTATTACACAAATATGGTGACCAGACATCCTGGTTTAAGGCCTGTTCATACCAAGAATGATAACTACAGATAACTATAAGAGCAATCTGCAGTTATGCCATTTGCTGCTTTAAATGCTCAAGCTCATTAACACTGGGTGGATTCTGATTGGCTGTCATATTGTCATGTTTTTCATCAGCTGGAAAAAAAAGTGAAAGCGGTTCCAACTATATCATTCCACTGTGTCATCATTGTTATATTTGTGGTGTGGACTTGCCAATTCTCACAGAATTAGAACATATATTATGTTAAAATTATATGATAAAATATGTCCTGAAGTGAAATTCAATATTATACATGCAAACGTATTAATTGTGGAAACGTGTACTTTAAAAAAATGCAATTGGCAATTTAACTGTGAAAAAAGGGTTGATAACATTTAAAGATACGACTCAAAGATATGACTATGTAAAATGATTCAAATATACCCAAATGTTCTTGACGTAGCATATGAATGCTAAAGGGGGTAATGAGAGTTTTGTTCGGCACTCCCCTCTAGTGGCTGAAGGTCAACATAGCCTGGCATGCATTACTAGACCACCAGTAACTCAAACCTGCTGTCCTCTCTGTTCTCACAAAATAGCAAACCCATAGTGAGAACATTTTGCTAAAGTTAACAGTTTTCTCTTGCACAAATCTGCAATTGTTCTGGATTTGCTGGAATACTGCCTTCCTGGAATGAGGGGTGAAATCCAAGCGGCATTAAGCTGAATTCCATCCACCTGCATTCCAACAGATCCAACGCTTGGCAGACACACGAACAGTTTATTTGGTGCCAGCCTACAAATGTAATTCACCTGCTCTCAGGAGGAATTGCTTGTCCTTTTCAGGCGATTGTTTTAACATTGTTTCCTCCATTTTGAATCGTTCAAGGCCACTGGTCTCTACAAGTTATAAAGGAAGGAAAAGCAAATCTTAGAAGTTGCACAGCCTGAATACTCTGTATCTGTGTGTTCTTTGTTCCCTGCCTTCATTCCTAGCATGCCTGCTCACAGTGCCAGAGTTATGAAGAGGCTAGAGGAGGTAGAAGAGAATCAAGGTCAAGGTGAGATGATGAGTCATGAGCCATTATAAGAACTGAAAAGAGATTCAGCAGAATTTTATCTCTGCGTCAACCAGGTGGAAGGAGACAAATAAAACACATGGTGTGAGAGAGCTGTCAATGGAGAGCTAATCGTGGTTGCACTTAACAACAAAAGCAGACAGAATTCTTTCTTCATTCATGCCCTAGTATGATGTTTGTGATGACGCACAGCTTTTTGACATGTCAAAAAGTATACTTCCTTAATGCTTCTGAAATCCAGCATGGCTAGCAGTCACTTTAATTTTCGCAAGGGTATGAACAAATTCCATCTTTTTTTTTTTAGGAGAGCTTTGTCTATCAGCCTATTTTATTAAATCAACATGGAATCAAAATTTATCCTATTTACTTTATTAATACACTTTCTCTGTGTTATTATGAGTACTTATAACAGAGTACTACCTCTGAAATAACTTTCCTTTATTGTTATACAGTTGTACAGCAATGCAGAGTAAAGCCCGTTCACACCAACACAAATGTTCGATATTAAAATTCCATCCAACTTTCACATTCAATTTGCCTGTTCAGACCAATGCGTAAAAAAAAATGGCAGACAGGCTGAATGGAAATGCAAATTCACTCTGACAGTCGGTGGCACTTATAGAAAAGCAGAAATATAGCGGTTACCCTGGATTCTTCCTCTGCTATTCACAATCGCTTGTCAAAATAGTCTGTTCGTGAGCCCCACCAAGTCTTTGGTTGCATCTGAAATCACATACTTCCCTACTATATAGTAGATGAAAAACAGTATGTGACATTTTCCAAGTTCACAGTACTTATAAAAGAGTAGACAAAAAGTACACATCAGTACTTTTAAAGTAAGTACTTTCTGATTTCTGGCTGTCTTTTGAGCTTAATATACTTTTTGTTAATACTTTTGGGTGCTTTATTATGTGCTAAATTCACAATGTATTGTGACTGTATTGAATTCTACGGAAGAGGATTAGGGCCAAGCAATAATAAAAAAATAAAACCATCTCGAGATTAAAGTTGTTAAATTTCGAGAAAAAAGTAGAGATAAAATGTTGAGAATGAAGTCATTAAATTACGAGAAAAAACTCGTTAAATTTTGAGAAAAAAGTCGTTAGATTATGAGAACAAATTCGTTAAATTATGAGAAAAAAGTTGTTACATTTCGAGAAAAAAAGTCGAGATAAAATGTTGAGAATAAAGTCATTAAATTATGAGAACAAATTCGTAATTTAAACTTTAATCTCGAGATGGTTTTATTTTTTTATTATTGCTTGGCCCTAATCCTCTACCGTAGAATTCACCCAAACGGATATCCATTAAATTATCTCCTTTTGTGTTGACATACTTCATACTTTTCATTGTTGGGTGAACTATGCCTTTAAAAACAAGGTAATAAAGGTTGGAGCAATTATTTTTTACAAAAAATGAGATATATTGAGATTAACATGAAAAAAAAAAAAAAATCAAATGTCACCCACATTACAGAAATGTATCTTAAATACATAAAATCACTTATGGATGCCGTTTCATGTCGACTTCAACTACTGTATATGTACTGCTGTCCAAAGAAAACACTGATTGACATAGCGACTGGATTATTCTATCTCCAATGGTATTAATAGAACTAAAAAAAAAGATATACGGAGGTCGAAAGGTCAATGGCCGTCTGCCATGACAACAGGAAATGTCCCCATACTGTTATCTGGCTTCACAGCAGCAAAGTGTGGGTGTGTCAGCACCCCTTGTTGAGGTTGTGTGTGTTTGTTGGACAGTTGGGTGTAACCATCATGACCCAGACTGAGGTCAGAGAACTTGTTCATGACCTTGGCAGCTTCTTTTAGACTCACCTCATTCCTGTACTTTCTCTCTAGAGCTATAAACTCCCATTTCATCCATTAGCGCTGTCTGAGTGTCCTTGTTTTACCACACCAACATTACGGCCACAGCTGAAATTAAACAGTCCAGCTAAGAGGTTCAGCTCTCAGATAATGTATTGAAGCTATGTAAAATCTTATTGCAAAGGGATTAGAAACTTTTTATCCCACGATTTACCCCACTTATCTTGACTTTAAAAGAGGTGTGTGAGAAGGGTTGTGGTAATAAGAATAAGACTTAATGCTTTCTTATGTAAATGAAAAACGCAGTGAATGGCTGTTCATAAGCTATGCGCAGGCTGGCAGACGGTGAGAGAGTTTTTATTGGGAGTAAAAGGTGAAACGAATATGTCAGCAGGTGTATCGATTACTGTGAGTTACATAATGAAAACTACAAAATCTGAGACACATGAGATAACTTGGCTGATTGGAACTCACAGGCAAAAGATGCACAGAAAATGTGGAAGTTTGAATTTCTCAGAGTTAAAGGTGCCCTAGATTCAAAAATTGAATTTACCTCGGCATAGTTGAATAACAAGAGTTCAGTACATGGAAATGACATACAGTGAGTCTCAAACTCCATTGTTTCCTCCTTCTTATATAAATCTCAGTTGTTTAAAAGACCTCCGAAGAACAGGAGAATCTCAACATAACACCGACTGTTACGTAACAGTCGGGGTGTACGCCCCCAATATTTGCATATGCCAGCTCATGTTCAAAGCATTACACAAGGGCAGGACGTCTGGATGTGCACAGCTGAATCATCAGACTAGGTAAGCAAGCAAGAACAATAGCGAAAAAAGGCAGATGGAGCAATAATAACTGACATGATCCATGATATCATGATATTTTTAGTGATGTTTGTAAATTGTCTTTCTAAATGTTTCGTTAGCATGTTGCTAATGTACTGTTAAATGTGGTTAAAGTTACCATCGTTTCTTACTGTATTCACGGAGACAAGACTGTCATTATTTTCATTTTTTAAACACTTGCAGTCTGTATAATTCATAAACACAACTTCATTCTTTATAAATCTCTTCAACAGTGTAGCATTAGCCGTTAGCCACGGAGCATAGCCTCAAACTCATTCAGAATCAAATGTAAACATCCAAATAAATACTATACTTACGCGATTAGACATGTTGCATGACGAACACTTCGTAAAGATCCATTTTGAGGGTTATATTAGCTGTGTGAACTTTGTTTATGCTGTTTAAGGCAAGCACAAGCTCTTGGGGTGTGGAGCACGAGATTTAAAGGGGCCGCACACCCTGAATCGGCGCATTTATAATGATGCCCCAAAATAGGCAGTTAAAAAAATGAATGGGGTATTTTGAGCTGAAACTTCACAGACACATTTAGGGGGACACCTTAGACTTATATTACATCTTTTAAAAACATGTTCTTCGGCACCTTTAATATATAGAAGGAATAAAAATGCACTATATTTCAAAATAATGTGTCACAGTTGCCACAAAAATATCAACATTGATAATAATAAGAAATGTTTCTTGAGCAGCAAATCAGCCTATTAGAATGATTTCTGAAGGATCATGTGACACTAAAGACTGGAGCAATGGCTGATGAAAATTTGGCTTTGCCATTACAGGAATAAATTATATTTTAAAACATATTCAAACAGTTATTTTATATTATATGTTTTTAAATCTTACAGAGCCCAAATCTGTGCGTCTCATGTTTGCTGAAAAAGTGCACAGCTAAAACACAATGACAAATTTATTATTCAGGCTACTATTTTCTGTACTCACTTATCATCAGACCATCTCTTATCATCAGAATCTCACGTTTTCTGTGGAATTGGATTTGGATTTACATGTGGTAAAACACGTGTTGAACAGAGCTAATGATACTAGACTCTTATTGGTAGTTCAAAGCACTATCAAATTAGTTCCAAACTAATACATTATTAAATATGAATGCACACTTGAGTTGGTAATGCGGCCATGACACAAGGCAGAGTGCATTAATATTCAATAAATTCAGCAGTATCCTGCTACATCTCAAGATATTTTTTCTGCACTAAAATGATTTTGTAAGTCTTTCTTACAATACAGATGACCTTGCTTATAAATAGTGCAAGCTGCTGTTACTAGAATCAGAATGATGAATTTAAAAAATATAGTTATAAAAATATCTGATTACAAAATGCTGAGATTGACCAATCAGAATCAAGTACTGCAGAGAGCTAATCTATTTCTTAAATGATCATGCATGTGTGTAACTATGTGAATGACAAGTTCCAATGACAATTCTTATGACTTGTTACAATTCTGTGGAAATATGCAGTTAACAAGTCATGAAGTAAAATATCTAGCTTCTGCCAGACCGCCTTCCGTATTGAACTTAAGAAAAAACGGAACTGGCATCGCATCAGTTAAGCTTTTCCGTAAGTTGAATAGGAAAGGCGTAGGAAAGAGCGTAAACTTTTTGAACTGGGAGAGTTCCAATGACAAGTTCCAATGACAATGTTCCAATTCTGTGGAAATCTGTGGTTACAGATTCTGTAAAGGCCTACATATCACATCTTCTCAGAAAAACTAAACATACTTCTTAAGAAAATGTCATCATTCCCTTATCCTGAAAGACTTTTTTTATACAGTTTTAACCCTACGTCTATCACAGTTTCCCATTCTGACCTTCTGTTCTCGGAACATTAAATTGCTGTCTTTTGTCATTGTTCTTTCGTGTTTCTGTGACGTGCGCTGGGACGTATATCAGTGTCTCCAAATGCCATTAAACATTCACATGTTCTTTATTTCACAGCTATTACAGTAGGCTCACATTTCATTCAACCCTTCTCTGACCACAAGCAATCATTCTACGTTGGCATTCGAGATCATCGTTAACAGATGTCTGGCCTTCACAATACGAATGACTGTTTGAGTAAAATCAGCCCTCTTCTTCATTTGTTTTCTCCATTATGCTTGTAATAAGAGTCCCACCTGTTTTACAGACACTTCTTATATAAATTAAAACCAACATTCCAAATTTTTATTTTTGTAATACAGTATGGAAATCGCATTAAGTTTTTACCATACCTTTATTACTTATTTTTGTTTCTTTTAGATTTTATTGCTTTGCACTTGTCACAGGCCCAGATTTGAAGTCTTACTGAAAAAATAAAATAAAATAATAGTTGAGTTGACCATTTTATTTCCAAAATGTTTAAAATGCCACTGTTATTAAAGACAATCCATATTTTGCAATTGAATAATTCTAAGGTGTGTGCTCTTAAGTATTAAAATCTTAAGTTTTTTTTAAATTGTACATTAAGATAATGTAATATTAATAAAATAAAAGGCCAATTAAGTTTAATTAAAGACTTTCTTCACTTAAGTTCAGTACAATTTGTAATAATGTCAACTTACTTAAAATTATGTTAACTATGTTTTAAAGGGGTCATATAATGCCACTTTTACAAGATGTAAAATAAGTCTCTGATGTCCCCAGAGTGTGTATGTGAAGTTTTAGCTCACATATAATTTTTTATAGCATGCTAAATTTGTCACTTTTTGAGGGTGAGCAAAAACGCTGCGTGTCCCTTTAAATGCAAATGAGCTGCTGCTCCTAAAGAAGAGGGCGGAGTTTTAAGAGCTTGTATTAGCAGCAGTGCCGATTACCTCACGTAGACTCACTGAAAATGTCAGAAACTGTTCAGCCTTTTATTTTCAAACCGGAGTGGAACAATGATGGAGAGACTCAAGAAAACATTTTGAGAGCAACAGGACGTTTCTGAATGGTTAGTTGATGAATTTATGTAGCTGATGTGGAGATAACTATCTTAAAGTCATTGATTAGCATATTCTGACATGATAATCTATAAATCGCTCTTGTGTGAACTGTTGTAAGATGCCTACAGAGCCATAGAATATATGCTGCATGAAGATAGAACAGGTATAGTATAGTTTAATTATGGTTATAACTTATGTTGTCATCTTGCTTTTATGACATGCTATTGCATTTGTGTTATGTACTGTATTGCAATAACATGGGCTCACCCCTTGCGTGGGGTTGCGTGTTCTAGGGGGCAGGGTTTATGTAAATTTTATGGTTAGTGATGTTAGTGGTAGTCCCTACCAGCTGTTTGTTGTAGTACTTAAAGGTGCCCTAGATTCAAAACTTGAATTTACCTCGGCATAGTTAAATAACAAGAGTTCAGTACATGGAAAAGACATACAGTGAGTCTCAAACTCCATTGTTTCCTCCTTCTTATATAAATCTCATTTGTTTAAAAGACCTCCGAAGAACAGGCGAATCTCAACATAACACCGACTGTTACGTAACAGTCGGGGTGTACGTCCCCAATATTTGCATATGCCAGCCCATGTTCCCAACATTATGAAAGGCATTAGACAAAGGCAGAACGTCTGGATGTGCAGAGCTGAATCAACAGACAAGTAAGCAAGCAAGGACAATAGCAAAAAATGGCAGATGGAGCAATAATAACTGACATGATTCATGATATCATGATATTTTTAGTGATATTTGTAAATTGTCTTTCTAAATGTTTCGTTAGCATGTTGCTAATGTACTGTTAAATGTGGTTAAAGTTACCATCGTTTCTTACTGTATTCACAGAGACAAGAGCCGTCGCTATTTTCATTTTTAAACACTTGCAGTCTGTATAATGCATAAACACAACTTCATTCTTTATAAATCTCTCCAACAGTGTAGTATTAGCTGTTAGCCACGGAGCATAGCCTCAAACTCATTCAGAATCAATGTAAACATCAAAATAAACACTGTACTTAAGCGATTAGACATGCTGCATGACGAACACTTTGTAAAGATCCATTTTGAGGGTTATATTAGCTGTTTGAACTTTTTTTATGTTGTTTAAGGCAAGTGCGAGCTCTTGGGGCGTGGAGCACGAGATTTAAAGGGCCACACACCCTGAATCGGCTCATTTCTAATTATGACCCAAAAATAGGCAGTTAAAAAAATGAATTAAAAAAAAATCTATGGGGTATTTTGAGCTGAAACTTCACAGACACATTCAGGGGACACCTTAGACTTATATTACATCTTTTAAAAAAAAGTTCTAGGGCACCTTTAAAAAGCGATTTTTAAAAAAAAGAAAATATCTCCCTTTGCATTGAACTTTGAGCGTAACTTTGCAGATGTTGTTTAGCACATGTAAAATACATGATTATAATTTTAACTGTAGTGTTATTTCAAATTATATTTAAAGTTAATATATTTTAAATGTACTAATTTGCAACTTCATTGGAAATGTGTACAAATATACAATAGAATAGTTTCAATAGAAATAACATTAAAGTATATTTTGGTTTACCATATTGTCATTCAGCAGTACACTTTAATCATAATGAAGTAATTATGAAATTACATATAAATGTGTACATAAGTCCTATATTTGGGTCATAAAAAGCACTCTTAAGTTCAACTAATTGCATTTAATTTAAATTTAAACATACATTTATTTTAATGGCCATAGTTGAAGAAGCACCCAACTGTGATGAGGGATTAATGTTTAATGTGTCTATGTTTTGAGTTACAGGGAATCCCATGCACAGTGATCTCACCCCTTAAAAAGCTTCCGGAACTGATGAGCACTCTGGGTGGAGGGATGGTGGTGGTCAGATAGAGGCCTGAGCTCAGTCAAACAGAGGTGACGCAAGAAGTTAGTGCTGCACTGTTGAGCCCCTAAGCCCAGAAATGTCCTGAATCAGGACAGCCCAACTTGTTTAGGGAAGGGCCCACAAGAAGCAGCCTGTCCCAAATCCCAAAGACTTACATTGAGAGAGGAACCTGAACCGTATATAGACCAGAATGTCTTGTGTGTGAGTTCTTTTGACATGACCAGTATGTAGTCACCTAGCATCTCCCTATAGCAATGTCCTCGCAACCACCCACAGCACATAGAAACTGCCTAGCAATGTGCTAAATGTGCTAACAACCAGACACAAACACAGACTCATATTTCTGTACAGTAAATGTAATCTACTTGTACAAACTGAATGTAATGTTTTTGGAAACTGCAATTAAATGAAAATGCATTATAGTTTAAATTCAATTAGTGCTTTTTTGACCCACTTAAATAGGACTAAAGTACACTTTATTTGATTTCATAATTCCATTGTCTTCGTATAAAATACTTTTTAGCACATTCAATACAGTTAAAGGATTAGTCCACTTTCAAATAAAAATGTCCTGATAATTTACTCACCCCCATGTCATCCAAGATGTCCATGTCCTTCTTTCTTCAGTCGAAAAGAAATTAAGGTTTTTGATGAAAACCTTCCGTCCTTATAGTGGATTTCAATTGGCCCCAATTGGTTGAAGGTCAAAATTACAGTTTCAGTGCAGCGTCACATGGCTCTAAACGATACCAGACGAGGAATAAGGGTCTTATTTAGCGAAACAATCGGTCATTTTCTAAAAAAAAAAAATTAAAATTATATACGTTTTAACCATAGACGCTCGTCTTAAACTAGCTCTTCTTCTTCTTCTTCTTCTTCTTCTTCTTCTTCTTTATTAGAATTCCGGCAGTGTAGACGCTGCTAAGTGTATTACTGCCCTCCACAGGTCAAAGTTTGAACTAAATTGTCATATACAATATGCTAGTGCAAGTATATAATTTTTATTTGAAAGTGGACTAATTTGAAAGTGGACTAATCCTTTAACTGCACTTTTTTTTCACAATGGGTTGGAGACTGTGAAAACAGAGATTAAAAAGAGATTGCGAGGCAAAGTAATTAAAAAGAGAGGCGTTTCAGAAAAATACCCCCTCAGTCATCTTTCAATAACACAGCATGTGTCTCATCTTTCAGACCTTTCCACACTTTGGCATTGTCTCCCTCCCAACAAGACCAGAAAAAGCTATAAATCGTCTAAAGACTAGAAGACTCTGAATGACATGTTATTCACAGTGTATGTCCAGCTAAAGTCCCAAGTGTCTGTTAACTCAAAACTCTGGCAACTCACAGTCTACATGATTTTTTGGTGTAACAGAGGGAGTGTGAGACTTGTGGGGGCAGGAAGAGAAAAATCTAGAATCCAAGTCTTTTTAAACAATCTTCTGCTCTTCCACATAAAAGTGGTCCAGCAGGTTTTAAAGAATCAGTGTCCAAGAAGACCTCAGGGACCGGCTTTGCAAACTTTCCCAAGACCACTTAGCATAAAGGTTGGGGATATAATGCTGGACGTGGTGTTTGTTGTTGTTCATGCAATCTTATATTGCACACAGGGTTTTATAAGCAGATGTCACATGGCAGAGATCCTCAATCCTCCTCCTGGAATTCTTAATGCAGAGTCTAGTTCCAGCACATTCTCTGTAACTTTCAATAAATTTTTAAGGCAGTTGATATGGTATTCTTGTGATTGCCAGGGAGTTTCAAAGGAGTTTCTGTGGGTGGTTGCTAAGGTGTTGCAAGGTTTGTGCTAGGATGTTGCTAGCTTTTTGTGTGTGGTTGCTAGGTGATTGCTTAGGCATTGCTAGGGAGCTCCCAGAAAGTTTTGGTTGCTAGAGTGTTTAAATGGTTTCCAGGTTTTTGTAGGGTGTTAGGGTGTTGCTAGCTTGTTGTGGATGGTTGCTTGGGAGATGATTGGGTTTTCGCTAGGGCATTTGTAAGAAGTTATGGATGGTTACTAGGGTGTTGCTAGGTGATTGTTATATTGTTCCCAGGAAGAACTGGGTGGTTGCTAGGGTGTTGCTTAAGATTTTGCTAACTTGTTGTGGTTGTTTTGCTTGGGCAATGATATTGTGTTGCTAGGGAATAGCTAGGAAGTTCTGAGTGGTTGCTAGGGTGTTGCTAGGTGATTGCTGTGTTCTAGCTTGTGTGGTGTGAGTGGCTAGTTAGGTGTTGATAAGAGAAGTCCCATATATGTATACAGTTGACGGATGATACAGTACTAAATATGACTACTATTATGTAGCACTCAAACTGATACTATAACAAAAACATTTACCCATGACAACACCACACAATGTGCTCAGAGACAAATCGTGGCACATCAACGCTGTCTTTGCAGTGGAAAAGTTGAGCCCAAAAAAATTTGAAAAAGGAAGGCAATAGCAACAACAATAAACAGATAAGCCATTCCAGAGAAGACTTGTCCTTGTTATTGTAGCCTAATCCTGCTTGAATAAGTGATGTCCCAGCGATAACCATTGAAATAGTACAAAAAAAAAAAAAATAGAATTTTTTTTTTTTCACGTTCAAGGTTTGGACAGACTGGCACCAGAGAGCTTGGCTAAAATCAAACAGCATGGTATTGTGAATCCTTTTAATCTATGGTATCAACATCACACATCTTTGAATGTCATCAGCTAATCCAAATCCTCAAAAACAACCCAGTAATAGGTATTGAAGCAAGAAAAGAGTTTTTGCTTACCTTTAGAGGCTTCACTACTGGCATGAATCTGTTTGGCTGTAGCGCTCTCTCCAGACCGTCCACACTGACCTCCTGACCTACTTTGCCCATTGCTGACACTCCTCTTGCGTTTGCTGCTCTTGAACCAACTAAAAGCCCGACCCAGGGATGAACCCCGTTTCTTCTTACTGGCCTGCAGGGCCAGAATCTCAGTAATGTCCTTAGGCACCAGATCCCCTGTGGAGCTGCTCCTGGACATCCTAAGACCAGTGACCACCGATCTCTGACCCAACTGTTCTTGTATTCCACCCAAAACACCTGCCTTAACATCAAAAGTGAAAGAAGCATTTTAACATCTCTTAAAAGAAGAAGAAAAGCATGAGAAAATGGTATGTGGCTCAAAGACACATAAGGGTGTCGAAGACTAAGAAAAGATTTTTTTAATCTAGTTTAAAACACATGTTCTTAGAAATGTGTTTCATATGGTTTTGAAAAACTTTTTGAACCATTTTCTCAATTGTCTCCAAATGTGATGTCTGTAATGTGATACGGTATATATTTTAATTAAAATCACTGTCATGAATTACTACTAAATAAACATCTGAAAGTTTTTGGGCAGTTGCAGCACATGACATTTTACAACCTGAACTAATCTTACCATGCCATAAAATTGACAAATGATCTGATATTTTAAGAGACTTAATGATTTTGAAAGTCATGAGAGTCCTTATGATATAAGTTCCTATTTTGATGCTTTTTTGTATGTTGGTTGCACCACATGACTTTGATTTTGGTGGATGAACATTTTTTAAAAAGTATCAATAAGCAACAAAGCAGTTTTATTAAATAATTTTTTTTCTATCAAATAACGAACCTCATTCCTAACCCCATCTATTAAAGGGATAGTTCACCCAAAAATTAAAATTATCCCATGATTTACTCACCCTCAAGCCATCCTTGGTGTATATGACTATCTTCTTTCAGACAAGCACAATCAAAGATATATTTAAAAATGTCCTTAGTCCTCCGGGGTTTATAATGGCAGTGAATGGGGAGGAGTCAAAAACTCCAGTGTGTTAAAAAAAGAAAAATATCCATATATTAAATAGATAGATATCTATAGATATCCATAAATATACATAGATATTATATTATTACTTATCTATATATATATATATATATATATATATATATATATATATATATATATATATATATAAAACTTTATAAATTGTGTTTTACGCAGAATGCGCGAGTCGATTTGCGGCGGAAGAGTATCCTTTGACCTGACGCACAACATATTGACGAATGCTGAGGTGCAGAGGATAGAGCAAAACAAATCTCCGGTCACAGATTATAAGTCTAAAACGATCATTTTTATAGAGAAATTTCTGAGGATTTCGAAATAAAATAAGAGGAGCTTAAATTTGTTGCACAGCCCTATTTGTTTGAACCGCGAGAGGCGTCTAAGCTTACAATATTCCTACATCCTGCGTCATACATCGCGTCAGAGGTTTACTCATTTGGCGCAAGCTGACTTGCGCAGTATGTGTATGGTCATCCGCCGGAAGCTAGTTCACAAGTTCGCCTGCCCATTCAGTCTGAATTGTTAATGGTAAAACAAACTTGGCTTGCTGTCCTCGAAGGAGGCGCGAACCCGAGGCCTGGCTCGACCTCCGAGTTAACCCCCCCCCCTAACAGTACTACATAGAGGGAGAATAAGAGAAATAGAGGAGGAAGGATGCTGGGATGACGCAGTGACTGCTGCTTATACACGCTCTTAATTATGATTGACAGGACTGAATGTTTAGGCTCCTCCCGAACCTACATTTGGAACTACATTTATTTGAATTTATAAAATTTTATATATGAATATTTTTCTTACAAAAACACATCACTTCGCTTCAGAAGGCCTGTATTAACCATGGATTTATTTTTTATGGATGGATGCATTATTTTTTTACTTCAAAACGCAGCCCCTCATTTACAACCATAAACTTTGGAGGACTAAGGATATTTTATATATATCTCCGATTGTGTTTGTCTGAAAGAAGATAGTCATATACACCTAGGATGGCTTGAGGGCGAATAAATAATTGGATAATTCATTTTTGGGTGAACTATCCCTTTAACTACCCATACAATCAGACAGGTTTAAAATAATGTTTCATTTCTAATCTCAGTCCTAACCCAAAAATCTGTTTGGTTGTTTGGAATGTTGTTCCAGGACCAACTAGGAACATGCCCTACTTGGCAAAATCACATGACACTGTCTTTTTAGTAACTAGTTATCAAAATCAAATATCAGTACGCTTGTTACAGGTCCAATTCCTCCAGAGCAAACTGGGGTTATGGGCACAATGCGGTGATTGAACCCACAATGTTTTGATTCCCAGCCCAGATCTTTAACCATTACACCACACTTCTGCGTAGTAGAAGAAACGACCAGAAGTCAGTAGCCACTTCAGCTAATGTGTCTTTATCAGGTGTACCCATAGAAACAGGGAAATTTGAAAAAAGTTACAATTACTCCCTCTCCAAAGATGCCTGACATGTGTTTTGTATCAGGTACTTGCAAGTCCCGTTTCAGCATTTACGTGCAAATGTAGCGTCTACACCCTCATTCCCTGAAAACGTTTATTCTCGCTAAGCCTTCTAATCTTAGTCATGGTGTGAAAACTGGAGGTATGAGAGACAAAACAAAAGTAAAAGAGAGTGCGAATGGGGAAAACACCTCATGCAAAAGCAGGCAGCGAAGAGTCTCTCTCTCTCTCTCTCTCTCTCTCTGAGCAAATATGCAGAAGTAAACTCCACTATATCCAACTCACCCACAAGAGCTTCAGCTTGATAGAACTGACCATGTATAGTGTATTTCTCTCTCAATTATTCCCTTTTTCTTTCTCTTTGTATTGCAGAGCAGGAAGATACATCCATCGGACACCTCAGTGCTGTAATTTGACCAGCAACAAAATCTCTGGATGCAGTAACACACCGACACACACACCCAAATACACATGTAAGGAGACACTCACAAACTCAAACACTCCATCACAACTTATCAACTTACAAAACTACAACTTGCAACTAAAAACAGCTGTCACATTCACACACATTTTTATGTAGCTACAAGCGTACAAAAACACCAGAGGGTACCTTGCTTTCCTTTCTTGCGTCCTTTTGTCCGTGTTTCTCAGTGTGTGTCTTGTCTTTGCTGCAGTGCTGTATTGTACTGTTTATTCAGCTCTTTTTGGGTGAGTGGAGCTCCATGCTGGTCAGTCCTCCCCCTCCTGTCTGTTTGAGTCGCTGGTCACCATTCAGCGCAGTGCGGAGAGGAACTGCTGTTCACACGTGTATTCCACCCAACTATTTCACAGTCACAAACTGGCTCCTTCCCTCCCTGACTCTCTCCTCCTCTTATCTCTCTCTCTCTTTCTCACGCTCTTACCACAATGTGCACACCGTTTCACTCCTCTTATCGCACTTAGACATCGTCTATCCACTCCTTCTATTTCTCTTCCCTATGCACTGTTGGTTTTGTCCTAACCTCATCCTAATCAGAGGTGATGGAGGGACACCATCCTGTCCCCTGTCTTTGGTTTAGAAGCACTGAACCAAAGGGCTGATCATTGTGTTCGACATATAAAACAGACAAGCGCTGCACATGCCACATGTTCATTATGAGCTACAGGTGATTTATGGGCTCTGAAACCTGAGATGTAGCATGTCTTCTGACGTAATTGACATGCTTAGAGGCATGTAGACTCTGCAGGGTGAATCTAAAAGTAAAGGAAGAAACCAAAATAAGGGAAAATGTTTCATTTTTGTCTGTCGCATACATTGTATACCTTTTTAGCTCATAAAAGTATTTAGAGATTTCAGCCACACTTATGAAAATATGGATTTCATTACATCAGATAAAAAAAGAACAAATCAAGTACCATTTATTGTAAAGATAGACATCACAAGTACATCTTTCAAGTAAAAAAAACAATAGATACATAAAGTGCTGTGCAAAAAGAAGACCAAAGTAACTGGAAGCTTTGTGGTTGTGCAATATTAATAATACATATGATGAACTACACCTGTATTATCTTTAACTAAAACTAAAAATTAAAACTAAAACCCTTAAAAAAGAGAGAGAAATATATAGAAAAATAACACTGGGTTACTTGTGTAAACTTGAGGGGAACTGACTTCATACCTTCATCACCTTGAGACCAGCTGGTTAAAAGTAAAAAATGTCGAGGACTATTTGTTTACAGAAGCCATATTTTCTTATTTTAAATACTTTTGGGGTGCACTATCTACCTTAATGAGGTATTGTAACCAATGTCAACGGTTAGATGAGGGTATTTGCAAGGACTTGTCTACTTAATGTAACTCTTTAACCTAACGGTGCTTATCCCTCTTTTAGGAATTTTCCCTTGAACTTTTAGGGATTGTTTTTCGTGAATTTGCTATTTTCGTTCTTTCACAGCACAGAGAAGCCACAGAAAGGATGCTAAGAATAGCAGAGCTAATAGTGATGTCATGTCCCGTGGGAATCGGTGGCAAGGGATCTGTTACTGGGCTCATCTGGTTTCATTTTGAATCCTGGCTGACGGTGAGCTAACTCAAGAGACGTGAGCGCTGCCGCTCTGACAACATACTCTTGAGATGATGTTTCCTGTCTTTTGCTAATGGTTTCAAGTTCATTGTACAGGCTAAATATGGACTAGCAGCCTATTTATTAGCTCATTATCCTAATGTTTGAGGATATATTCTTTGGAATTAGAAACAACAACATAGTACTGTTCAAATTTATGGGGAAGAAAAAAAAAACAGCAAAGGTGCATTAAATTGATCAAAAGTGACTGTAAATACATTTATAATGTTACAAAAAAATCTATTTCAAATAATTGCCATTCTTTTGAAAATGCAAAAATGCATCACGGTATCCACAAAAATATTGAGCAGCACAACTGTTTTCAACATTGATAATAATAAGAAATGTTTCTTAAAGCACAAAATTAGTTTGTTAGAATGATTTCTGAAGGATCATGTGACACTGAAGACTGGAGGAATGGCTGAAAATTTGCCATCACAGGAAGAAATTACATTTTAAAATACATAAACGTTAAACGTTTTATACACTATCAGTCAAAAGTTTGGAAACATTAATATTTTTAATGTTTTTGAACAAAGGCTGCATTTATTTCATAATAAATACAGAAAAAACAATAATATTGTGAAATATTATTACAATTTAAAATTATGGTTTTCTATTTTAATATACTTTAAAATATAGTTTATTTCTGTGATGCAAAGCTGAATTTTCAGCATAATTTCTCCAGTCTTCAGTGTCACATGATCCTTCAGAAATCATTGTAATATGCTGATTTATTATCAATGTTGGAAACAGTTGTGCTGCTTAATATTATTTTAAAACCTGTGATACTTTTTCAAGGTTTTTTTTGATGAATAAAAAGTTTAAAAATATCAGTATTTATTTTAAATAGAAATCTTTTGTAACAATATACACTACCGTTTAAAAGTTTGGGGTCAGTAATATTTTTTCTTTCTTTTTTTTGAAAGAAATTATTACTTTTATTCAGCACGGATGTGTTAAATTGATAAAAAGTCATAGTAAAGATTTATATTGTTAGAAAAGATTTATATTTTGAATAAATGCTGTTCTTTTTACCTTTTATTCATCAGTGAATCCTGAAAAAAAAGTATCACAGGTTCCAAAAAAATATTAAGCAACACAACTGTTTTCAATATTGATAATAACTGAGTATCAAATCAGCATATTAGAATGATTGCTGAAGGATCATGTGACACTGAAGACTGAAGAAATGATGCTGAAAATTCAGCTTTGCATCGCAGAAATAAATTATATTTTATAGTATATTTAAATAGAAAATCATAATTTTATATTGTAATAATATTTCACAATATTATTTTTTTCTGTATTTATTATGAAATAAATGCAGCCTTAATGAGCATAAGAGACTTCTTTCAAAAACATTAAAAATAGTAATGTTTCCAAGCTTTTGACTTGTATTGTGTGTGTGTGTGTATATATATATATATATATATATATATATATATATATATATATATATATATACACACACACACACACACACACACATATAATAGTATTTCACAATGTTACTGTTTTAATACTCAAAAAATATTTGTATTAGTAGCCTACATGTATCTAGTACCACAATTGTATGGTGTATTTACAACTATTATTAATTTTATTATTTACTACATTTGAATGAGTTAATCTACCATTGGATGCTTGATTTTTAGAATTAGCATAAATCTCATCAGTCTTGAATGAATTTGCCCTACCTGATTCATTCATACTGTATGCTACTGTGAAACTGTGAGGCTCTTGATCTGTCCTGTGGGATTCTTCAGAGATGTGTCAAAGTGTTCGGTCAATATTTACTTGAGAGTCTCGCAAACGATTCCTTTTATCTAAAACCTAAAGAGAGACAACAAACTATCAGTGTCTTGAAAATTACAGTGTATAATTACAACCTCTGCCAAAAAATAAAGCCTTATTGTCTGGTACAACCCTTCATGAATTTTGTTTAATGTGTTGTCAATGTATTTTCCACCACGCCATGGCCATTTACAAGAAAATTTAGTAACTTCAAATGTAAACAGAGATAAGGGAGACATGTGTGTCAGGATACCAGGACGACACTCAAAATGCTCTGTAAACACAAGACTGCTTATTCTCAGAGCTTGTTTGACTTTCTTTCTGCTTTGAAAAGCACAGATGGAGAACCTCGGCCCCTGGCCTCTTTCTTCACTCTGAGTTGGACCAGATATGGTCCAGTAAATCAGCTCTATCTAGGGATCACAATCTGGATCTCTTTTTCTAGGGTCATGGGGTGAAGATATATGAACTCATTTTTTTTTTTTTTTCTTTCAGAAAACCACAGATTGCAATCAGACATGATCACCAACCATTGCTGGACCAGTTCATGCGTCGCTTAAAACAAGGCTAAAAGATGACATGGATGTTCTGTCCTCCACCTCTGTATTGTATGAGAGAGAAGACTTGCGGGGGATAGGGTGGGGTTACTGTGACTCAGACTTAAATTCAGTCCCTCTGAACACATTGAATTGTTTAAATGTTGCTATAGCAACTATGGAGAAAACAGTCATTCTCTTGCCCTCACTAAAGCCTCAGTGTTTTGTTGTGAAAGTATGGAGCTCAAGCAGCGGGGATATTTCGAGTAGTACTATACACAATCATTTACCACTAGAAGAAACTCAACCTTGCCAGATCTTTTGATCATTGGATTGCATTGAGGAAATTGAACATTTCCTCATTCCCAACAAGATAAATCGAGCCTTTCTCAAGGTTACCAAGAATTAGCTTTGTGAAAAACATTTATATTTAGTTTTAATCAAAGTGACTTACAAATGAGGAAAGTACAAGCAATTTATCATACAGAAGCCAACAACATTAGTAACTCGATTATAATGGGATCAGTTTTGTTGCTTCATGTCGTGTAGCTACTGTAGCTTTCAGGGTAGACATATGCCTCCACTTACATCCATCAATTTCAAAACATGGACCAGAATAAGTATATTAACCGTAGCTCAAACTGTAGAGCAAAGTGCTAGCAATGCCAATGGCATGCGTTCAATTCCCAGAGAATGCATGAACTGTTAATACCTTCAATGCAATGTAAGTAACTTTGGACAAAAGTGTTTGCCAAATGCATAAATGTTAAAGGTGCCCTAGAATTAAAAATTGAATTTATATTGGCATAGTTAAATAACAAGAGTTTAGTACATGGAAATGACATACAGTGAGTCTCAAACTCCATTGTTTCCTCCTTCTTATATAAATCTCATTTGTTTAAAAGACCTCCGAAGAACAGGCGAATCTCAACATAACACCGACACTTATGTAACAGTCGGGATCATTAATATGTACGCCCCCAATATTTGCATATGCCAGCCCATGTTCTAGGCATTAGACAAGGGCAAAACGTCTGGATCTGTGCACAGCTGAATCATCAGACTAGGTAAGCAAGGAAGAACAATAGCGAAAAATGGCAGATGAGCGATAATAACTGACATGATAACATGATATTTTTAGTGATATTTGTAAATTGTCTTTCTAAATGTTTCATTAGCATGTTGCTAATGTACTGTTAAATGTGGTTAAAGTTACCATTGTTTCTTATTGTATTCACGGAGACAAGAGCTGTCATTATTTTCATTATTAAACACTTGCAGTCTGTATAATTCATAAACACAACTTCATTCTTTATAAATCTCTCCAACAGTGTAGCATTAGCCGTTAGCCACGGATCACAGCCTCAAATTCATTCAGAATCAAATGTAAACATCCAAATAAATACAATACTCACATAATCCGACGCATGCATGCAGTATGCATGACGAACACTTTGTAAAGATCCATTTTGAGGGTTATATTAGCAGTGTAAACTTTGTTTATGCTGTTTAAGGCAAGCGCGAGCTCCGTGGGTGGGGAGCGTGAGCATTTAAAGGGGCCGCAGCCTAAATCGGCTCATATTTAATGATGCCCCAAAATAGGCAGTTAAAAAAATTAATTTAAAAAAAATCTATGGGGTATTTTGAGCTGAAACTTAACAGACACATTCAGGAGACACCTTAGACTTATATTACATCTTGTAAAAAAACATTCGATGGCACCTTTAACAAATGAACTACATTAATGTATTGACTACATTTACTGTATTAGTGACGATTACAGGAATTCCGAGTTAATGTAACTGGCTATAGCGCAGCTGCAATTCAGTTCTTTGTCATAATCTGTGAAAGCGCATTCCACCACAGAAGAACAGCAAGATGAAGGTCGAGGTATGGGTTGTTATGGTTCAATTAGTCATCAAACACTACCCTTAGGTTCCTGACTACCCAGCTGTGATGAACATCCTTACAGTTTGTCTCTGTCTGCCAACCAGCAAGCATTCGTAGTTGTCATGGATTTTTAAAGGCCTTTTCCTCTGTCTTCTGGGGCTGTGAAGCTCTGACAGTTTCTCACAGTAAACCACTTCAAAGCTGTAAAACTTCAAAATCTTAACCTGTCCTCTTCTCTCAGATATTTAGTTCTGAAGAACATGCTCATGTTCAACTTATGTAGTAAACCGGTTAATTTCAGAAGGTAAAAGAGATTTTTTGTTTTTATATACGTGGAACAAACTCCATCCACAGGAATTTGTTGGTAACATGTATCCAAAAGTTCACAGACAGAAAAAAAAGGTTGCCGATAATAAAAGGATTTAGACAATTATCTAATGTTTTTGCTAAATAATTCATGTAAATGCTTTGAAAAAATATGAGCTTTACATACAGCAGTAATTTGTTAAATATAAAACTGCCAACAGTTGAATAGCTCACCAGAAAAAGAATCAAAATGAATTCCTAAATCCATAAAACTTCTATTTGGCACCCAGTTTCTATTGCAATATTCTTTGCAAATCCCTGTAGCATATAAACAGTATAACAACTCCAAAACAAGCCTCCTTTACACAGGTGCTTTACGTAAATCTCGTACTACTCTCATGGATGGGAGCTGAGGCAACAGCCAGGAAATCCCGCCTGTCGACTGGGTTAAGCCCTCTTCTCCCAGCATTGTATTATCCCTCTCTCCCTCTCTTTGTCCTCTGCAGACTGGATTTCCTTCTGTACCATAGAGCTGCACAGTCAGTGACACAATCACAAATACACACAATCAGACAAACTGACCACGTATGAGTGGACACAACATACAAACACACATTTTACAATTCAAGCTGTACAATAACAATGAGTGAAATCACACAAAAATTTAAATTGTGTTGTTTACTCACCTTTATATTGTTCCAAAGTAATATACACAAAAAAAAAAAAGATGCTTTGAAGAATGTTCATGCTGCTCTTTTCCATACAGCAAAATAATACAGACTAAAGGCTGAAATGGCATGAACATTTTATTAAAATTACAATAATATTTTATTATTCCAGATATCATTCTAAAATATTCCACAATTCTTTGTTGTTCAACTGAAAAAAAAAAAGAAACTGTGATGACAGGATTTTAATTTTGGGGTGAACTATCCCTTTAAGACATAAACTACAGTAAAGGTACAGACGCTAACACACAAAGACTAATACATTGTGATCTTTTGTTGCACTTACGCAGTCCAGCCAAACCCCAGCAGGCACCAGACGGGTACTCTAGTACCACAGCTTTAGCCCTAATGAGACTCACATAGTTTCAGTGTACACTCATTACACTGTTATAAGAAACATGGAGAAAGTACATCTTGGCAAGCGTCCCCATTTTTTAAATCTCCTTCATTAAGCCCGAGCTCCAGAATGAAACGCATGGAGAGTTTCAATTAGAGGTTCTGGCCTGTGATGAGACACTTTGATTTAGAGGCTTCCGTGCCTTCATGCCTCTGTCTTTAATAAGGCAATGATGTGCCAAGCTCCCAGAGCATCACAGATTTAACATTTTAATACTAGTACTCAATTAATTCACCAGTCTTCCAGTGGCTGGTCGAATTAGGTTTCCTAAACAGTCTAGCATGCATGATCCATCCTTATTAAAGCTGTGTCATTTTTTAGACTCTAAATTAAAACTAAACCTATTAACAGAATGACATTCTGAAGACTGTAAAACCTGTGGCTATGTAAATGTGTAAAATGACAATTATCATATTATATAGCCTAACGTAAGCTATAAATGGTCAAATTAAATATTTGTTGTCCCTTCAGTTAGCTTGCAAGCTAACAAGATAGCTGACTAGCTTTGCACACTGCTCGCAGATTAGCTTGCTGGCTTTACATACAAAAAAACGATTAGCCTTATATTTTAGCACATACTGCTAGCCAATTAGCCTGCTAGCTTATTACATTTATGCATGTAGCATAGGGTGACCATATGTCCAGGATTTCTAAGTTGCATAAAATGTCCCAGTTTTGGTTTTGTTTTCATATTTGCAGAAGGTAACGACTGAAAAATAATTTGACCAATTGCATGCACTATACATAATCAACCGATCGTGGCTTGCAAGAAGGCTGGATCTACAGAGAACGGTCAAAGCATTGCAAATACGACAACATTTTAATGCATTGCATGAAGAATGTCAATAAGAACAGTGGCTTGCACAGACCTCTGTGTAGAAATCGCGTTCCTAAATCGCTTTCCGGGGGCACATCGATATGACCACTTTCACAATTAAAGAGGCAAGGGCTCAAGCCATTTTAGGCAATTTAGAAATCCTGGACAGGACGCGTCCTGGGAGAATGGCGCATATGGTCACCCTAATGTAGCAGACACTTTTATCCAAAGCAACTTACAATAGAGGAACAAATTACCACTGCTAATAGATAAAGGTATTTTGACTGTTTAGAAGATTTCATAACAATTGTACGTTTTTGAACAGACAAAATGATCTCTTCTTGTCCAAGGAGTTTCTGTTAGGGGACAGAATCTTGCATGACACCTCCATATTGACTTTAAACATGTCTCTTTTAACAATGAATTGGGAAAATAACCCTGTTTTACCTTTGTAAGCAAAAGGGAGATATTCCAACTGTTGAACATTTTTGCAATAGGCCTACTTTATAAATTCCCTAATAACTGATACTCTTGTCAAAATGGGTATAATTTTAATATAAGCTACAGCATAATGTATTATTCTGACCAAATCTGTAATAAGATAATGATCTGCAAACCATTTAGGGAACAAATTCCATGTTCACAAGCATGTGTAAGCAAAATTTTGAGCCATCCGACCACTTCCAGGATGGAGGAGCACATCTGGCTGGATGCTCTGGGTCTGAGGCGGTATACTGTATGGCTTCAGAGCCAAACCGATGACTCACAAAAATGTGGCTCTGACAAGAAACCACTGCTTGAAGGCAGGACACAAAAGAGCTCCATAACCCCACCCAATTCATAACATCTGCTACAGACAGAAAATCAGACAGATGCGGCTGAAATCGTTGTTTACTAAAGACAAAAAAGTTGGAACTGCACAGATACCTTTAGATGTGATATTACAGAGAGATTATTCAATAAATAGCCTGTGTTGTTTGTCTATCTTTTTCTTTCTTGCTTGTGGCTCTTTGCTGAGTTTATGGTCTTTGAGAGGGGTCAGACAGATAGACAAGCTAGTTCATTATACTTTCGTACTGTTTGCTCTGTTCAGAAACAGGCACAGGTCCAGGCATGATGTTTGGTCTCTCTCTTTTTTCCTACTCTATTTAGGAGACACGCTGAGAGGCCAAATGTCCTGAAATTCCTGGACTTTGCTCCGCTTGCAAAAAAAAAAAAAAAAAAAAAAAGGAACATAAAAGGATAGAAATCATTGTTTTTGTGTCAGTTTTCTTTCCCAGGCCTAAAAATAAGTGTACAGAGATTTTGGAGGATTTAATTACAGGCTACACTAAAGAATCTTGAACATACAATAGGTTCTTTTAGATACTGGAGGTCTACAATAACTCAGCTTGGAGTTGTCAGTATGCAGATGTATAAAACCTGGGGAGAAAGTGGACAGAATATTCCCAGGCTTTGGCTTTTCAGAGCTCCTCGGGACATTATGTGGTTGAGCATCCCAGTAAACACATGGACGCTTTTGTGTGTCACTCTTTCCATTCTGTTATTCATTTATGCTTTACTGGATCCATATTTAAATGCTGGTTGCCTGGAAGAGTCCCATGATTTGATAATTCTGTACATCATCTCCTTTTAACAAATAAATAAATAAATACATTGATTTACATGTATTTAAATTTTTTTATTTTTATATAGTAGATTTGTTTTGCTTTAAAAAAAAATTATCGAAATGTAGTCTTTTACTGTGTAAAAACAAAACAAAAAACAACTGGCCTAACAAGAATTCTTAAGACCACTGCAACAAAGTTAATTTATATGGACTTTTTCTATGGAATAGCTATAGCATTAATTACATGATTGGTCTGTAAAGCATTTTTAAAACCCCTTTACACTAGTCACGAGGATATGGTTGAAAAAAGAGCACCAACAGATAGATTTTGTCTTGAGAACAAATTTGCAGTATAGTTACCCAATCTTTGGGTGTTACACGTCATGTCCATTCAGAGGTCAGGAGTCTGAAAGGACAGTTTGCTTTGCAGCAGTTTGCAATCTACTGTAGCATCTGCTAATCCTGTGTTTATGCTATTACCTTAACAGCAGGTTACAACACAAAATGAAAGGCCACTTTTGTAGTCTAAACCCTCTTGTTAGCTAGAGGACATCCTTCAGTGTGTATATATACTTGTCAGAGAATGAGGCAACAGTTTCATAGGTAATGTTTGAGTCTTTAAAGGAGCCAGACTTTTTTATTTAGTTTACAGTACTATTTTACAGTTACAGTGATTTTAACATCAGCTGTACTTGTAGCCACATATTGAACTGAAAACTATACATGTAAAAAGAGAAACAGACCTTTTTTTTTTACACTCTCTATGTGAAGTCATTGTGAAGTCAAGACCTTTTATAGCTTATCGGGGGTATCAGAAGCCATTGGGGAAAACTGTCAACAAACAAGGGTCTAACCTAGGCTTTTATTTGTTCAGTTGATTGTTTGATTGTCATCACTGTCAGAGGTATGGTTTGTTCGACCACGCTGTTTATGTGCATTTGCTAGTGTGCATATTTAAAATTCTTTAAACTTACAGTGGGTACGGAAAGTATTCAGACCCCCTTAAATTTTTCACTCTTTGTTATATTGCAGCCATTTGCTAAAATCATTTAAATCATTTTTTTCCTCATTAATGTACACACAGCACCCCATATTGACAGAAAAACACAGAATTGTTGACATTTTTGCAGATTTATTAAAAAAGAAAAACTGAAATATCACATGGTCCTAAGTATTCAGACCCTTTGCTCAGTATTTAGTAGAAGCACCCTTTTGATCTAATACAGCCATGAGTCTTTTTGGGAAAGATGCAACAAGTTTTTCACACTTGAATTTGGGGATCCTCTGCCATTCCTCCTTGCAGATCCTCTCCAGTTCTGTCAGGTTGGATGGTAAACGTTGGTGGACAGCCATTTTTAGGTCTCTCCAGAGATGCTCAATTGGGTTTAAGTCAGGGCTCTGGCTGGGCCATTCAAGAACAGTCACGGAGTTGTTGTGAAGCCACTCCTTAGTTATTTTAGCTGTGTGCTTAGGGTCATTGTCTTGTTGGACGGTAAACCTTCGGCCCAGTTTGAGGTCCTGAGCACTCTGGAGAAGGTTTTCGTCCAGGATATCCCTGTACTTGGCCACGTTCATCTTTCCCTCGATTGAAAACCAGTCCCTGTCCCTGCAGCTGAAAAACACCCCCACAGCACAATGCTGCCACCACCATGCTTCACTGTTAGGACTGTATTGGACAGGTGATAAGCAGTGCCTGGTTTTCTCCACACATACCGCTTAGAATTAAGGCCAAAAAGTTCTATCTTGGTCTCATCAGACCAGACAATCTTATTTCTCATCATCTTGGCAAACTCCATGCAGGCTTTCATGTGTCTTGCACTGAGGAGAGGCTTCCGTCGGGCCACTCTGCCATAAAGCCCCGACTGGTGGAGGGCTGCAGTGATGGTTGACTTTCTACAACTTTCTCCCATCTCCCGACTGCATCTCTGGAGCTCAGCCACAGTGATCTTTGGGTTCTTCTTTACCTCTCTCACCAAGGCTCTTCTCCCCCGATAGCTCAGTTTGGCTGGATGGCCAGCTCTAGTAAGGGTTCTGGTCGTCCCAAACGTCTTCCATTTAAGGATTATGGAGGTCACTGTGCTCTTAGGAACCTTAAGTGCAGCAGAAATTTTTTTGTAACCTTGGCCAGATCTGTGCCTTGCCACAATTCTGTCTCTGAGCTCTTCAGGCAGTTCCTTTGACCTCATGATTCTCATTTGCTCTGACATGCACTGTGAGCTGTAAGGTCTTATATAGACAGGTGTGTGGCTTTCCTAATCAAGTCCAATCAGTATAATCAAACACAGCTGGACTCAAATGAAGGTGTAGAACCATCTCAAGGATGATCAGAAGAAATGGACAGCACCTGAGTTAAATATATGTGTCACAGCAAAGGGTCTGAATACTTAGGACCATGTGATATTTCAGTTTTTCTTTTTTAATAAATCTGCAAAAATGTCAACAATTCTGTGTTTTCCTGTCAATATGGGGTGCTGTGTGTACATTAATGAGGAAAAAAATGAACTTAAATGATTTTAGCAAATGGCTGCAATATAACAAAGAGTGAAAAATGTAAGGGGGTCTGAATACTTTCCGTACCCACTGTATCTGTGTGTGTGTCTATATGTATATATATTGTGGCAAGCAGGGCCGGTGACGTGAGTTGTTGTTTGTTTGATTTATTAATAAAGTTATGTTGAATGTTCGCCAGTTCACACCTCCTTCTTCCCTGAACTTAAACATTGCTACATATTCATAGATAGAGTGTAAATGTGTTATATAGTCCTGTTCAAGTAATTTAAAGTTAAAAAACAAACCATTATATACATAACATCTTTCATTTAAAGTGTGGAATGTTAAGTGTCTGCTGTTTTGAAAATCCTATCAACTCTAATCTCTCTTTTTATTTTAAGTTTAAATCTTCAATCTCATCTTGTACTCCTTTCTCTGATTCAGGTGTCAGGAGGCTGATCCGACTGACCCATCCTCTAGAATTCCCTCTTACACAATCACCATCAAACATCAGCTGTCATGAGTCATTTTATTACTGCAGTGAAAATGGCTGCCCTAAAATCCCAGCAGATAGTTTTTGATCATGCTAGCTGACCGTCGGGAGTGTTGACCTCATCCATGTCCACTGAAATAAATTGAGGAGAGATAGAGAACATAATTCTCTCCAGATCGCATTGATCTGTTCATCTCCAACATTCTTTGACGTCCGAGAACTCTATGTCCATTTATGGATAACTTACCAACTCAAGTATTCCAGCTTAAATTTTATGCCTGCAGATAAAGTACTACAGTTTGTCACTTCAGAAATCAATATCATATCACCCAGTGCACTTGCAGGTGTTTTTGTGAGAAATTTGTGGGTTTGTTTAGATCAAACATGATATGTGAAGCTTAAAAGAAACACTATGGAGTGTCATATACTTGGCAGGTTGATTTGCTTCAATTGTATCCTACACGAACAACATCATGGGAGAGTTATCTGATGTTTGAGAATGTTGTCATGTCAGTTCAGGCTGTTATTTTCAGACTGGAAAGGTTGTTTATCAGCCATCTTTCCTTTTCATGTGATACTTTTGCCTCAACATTGAACTGCAGAGTGATACGTGTGCTTGTGAAAAGCATGCTTTGCAATACAGTGTCAGTCAATCTTAAAATGTTTGAGATAAGCAAAGATTTTCTTTGAGATTGTCTTTTTCTTTGCCAGTAAATAAAATATAGCTGTGTGAAACAACACTGCAACCTCTGACCTAGGAGCATACAGTGGAGTTCAAAGGTCTTAGACCAGACTGAAAATATGGGCTTTACGTTTTAAGATTATAATGATATAAAACGAACAAAGATCTTGCATTATGTCTAGGACACTAATTAATCATCCAAACTGGTGACACTGACCACGTGAACTTCTTTGTATTTGTACTACTGTTTGGTCTGAAACTTTTGAACCTCACTGTATGTACTTGGTTACACATATTGACACAAAGCCCTGTAGAGCAGTAGTGACCTATTAGTCAAACACTGGACATGGAGCGGCATACCAAAATATTTAACTTTCCGCACCCTTAGACCAGAGGCTTATAGCCATCCTTTCCGGTTAAACAGAAATAGAGGGAAGAAAATTATCGATGGAAAACAGGTGAGGAGTCATAGTCGCCTATATAGTACAATTAAAACCATACATATAGTTTAGGGAAATAATGAGTTAAGTCTTTTTCATTACTCTCTGTGTAAGTTTTTAACTATGAGAATGGCAGAATCCATTCAATATCTCTTCTAGGATCTATGTTAGTGTCAACAGTGTTTAATCTGTCCACTTATTTACTGAGCAAACCTGTAATTGAAGGCCACATGAGGAAAACACTATTTGGAATCATTAGTGTTTGTTAAGGTTAGCATCATTATTATTATTATTAACTATTTTGCAATTACAGTAATACACTGTAGAAACCTAGGCAGATTATCAAAAAGCTATTATGAATAGATAATTATGATAAAATATAGAGGCAGACCCCACTACAACAACAAAACAAGTCTGATTTGTGTTGTGAAACAGCTTGTTTCAAATAAGACTGTATTGTTAGAGGGCATTTATTGTTACCAATAAACTTAACAAGCTGATATAATCAGAGTGAATGAAGCTGTTGGACACCGTTTCGACTGGTCATTACCAAGTTCAGTCAGCTCAGGCATCACTCAGCACTGCTTTAATACGCATTCCAGAGCGAGGGCTTATTATTATTACTCTGTCTTTCTGTAAGAGACAAAGCCTTGGGCAGATGTACATCAGAATAATAAGAAAATTACATCCACACTATAGACCTTCTATAGTGTAGATGTAATGCTTGTAAGAAATGGACCCCATTAGATGACCAATTCAATAAAGGTTACATTCATATCAAGAGAAACCAAATACACTATGTATCTGGCACCATAGCTAGGTAAAGAGGTTGTATAGCACCTCCATGTGGTTCTAGAAGAAAGACAGCTGAGCAAATGTAGGAGTTCAATTACAGGAAAGCCCCAAACGTGTTGACCCCACAATGATTGCAGTCACTACAGAAAATGTCTATAGCGGCTTTCACACTTATCTTTTTTTAATCACACATAACCAGTCATAAACTAAAGCTTTTATAATCACAAACTTTCACAAGTTAAAAACAGCAATCATTAACACTTTTATACATTTCCCTTTTTTATTTGTTTTGTAGTGTTACTACGGAAGAGGATTAGGACCAAGCAATAATAAAAAATAAAACCATCTTGAGATTAAAGTTGTTAAATTTCGAGAAAAAACTCGTTAAATTTCGAGAAAAAAGTCGAGATAAAATGTTGAGAATAAAGTCATTAAATTATGAGAAAAAAGTCGTTAAATTACGAGAACAAATTTGTTAAATTACGAATTTGTTCTCATAATTTAACGACTTTTTTCTCGTAATTTAATGACTTTATTCTCATAATTTAATGACTTTATTCTCAACATTTTATCTCAACTTTTTTCTCGAAATGTAACATTTTTCTCATAATTTAACAAATTTGTTCTCGTAATTTAACGACTTTTTTCTCGTAATTTAATGACTTTATTCTCAACATTTTATCTCGACTTTTTTCTCGAAATTTAACGAGTTTATTCTCAACATTTTATCGCGACTTTTTTCTTGAAATTTAACGAGTTTTTTATCGTAATTTAATGAGTTTATTCTCAACATTTTATTTCGAGTTTTTTCTCGAAATTTAACAACTTTAATCTCGAGATGGTTTTATTTTTTTATTATTGCTTGGCCCTAATCCTCTTCCGTATCCGTAGGGGTTCTCGTAATTTAACGACTTTTTTATCATAATTTAATGACTTTATTCTCAACATTTTATCTCTACTTTTTCTCGAAATTTAACGCCATTTTTCTCATAATTTAACGAATTTGTTCTCGTAATTTAACGACTTTTTTCTCGTAATTTAATGACTTTATTCTCAACATTTTATCTTGACTTTTTTCCCGAAATTTAACGAGTTTATTCTCAACATTTTATCTTGACTTTTTTCTCGAAATTTAACGATTTTTTTCTCGTAATTTAACGAGTTTATTCTCAACATTTTATCTCGAAATTAAACAATTATTTTCTCGTAATTTAACGAGTTTATTCTCAACATTTGATCTCGACTTTTTTCTCAAAATTTAACAACTTTAATCTCGAGAAGGTTTTATTTTTTTATTATTGCTTGGCCCTAATCCTCTTCTGTAAGAATGTCAGTCCAAGTCTGATTTTTTTTTTTTTTTGCATATGCGATTGAATTCCGATCAAATTTAGCAAGTGTGAATGGCCAAAAATCACATTAAATGCATTTTTCACAAATCCGTTTTTAGCTACAATTATATGCAGTTTTGACAAATAAATGGAGATATCTAGGTGCAGGTAACACGGAGAAAGAGTACATATTGTTCATTTACTGTACATACAACATTTTGTTTCAATAGCTGGTTTAAAATCAGTGAACGTGTTATTTTTAAAAACTCCAGTAATCTGGCAGATAAATGATTGTTGCTAAAGATAGATTTAGAAATAGGCACAGATTTCTCATGTATTTAAAAAATGCTTCCAGTATGTCGTTCTCATTTTTATTACACATTGTATTTTGGCATCACATTGCAACTTATCTGGGTTTAAATATTTTGTTAAGCCTTCTTATCAGTACCAATTTATCAATTAATTTAAACTATAGCTGCCTCACAATATCTAACCTTTACCAAATTTACTGATCTGTGAAATGTCCATTTAGATCTGTGACATCTATTTAAAGCTGCTGAGAAAATGAGCAGGCATGGAGGGAATTTGGCGCCGATGGACCTTCTAAACAAACACTCACTCCTTATATCTCACTGTCTTAAACATCTCACTTGGAGCTTTCAGTTCCCACTTGATTTCAACCCTGTCCATGCTTGATGAGAGCCTGGCTTTCAGGTCATTACTAAATGTAGGTCAGTGCCATTTAGGAAACTACAAAAGTGATGAAAACTTTTCATAAGCATCTGCCCGTGTTCCCTATTGGTGACTGCAGCATGTCACTCTTGTGCGCCCACTCCTCTTGAATTCTTTTGCTGTGTCATGTCCATGTGCAGACACTACACTTGCCACCCATTGGACACTGATCCTATTTATTTGCATAAAATTGGCTCTTTGCTGTTCTATTGGTTGCAGTGAGCAGGTCACCTCCCAGAGGACCTCATGACTCCTGATTAGCTCGAGTTGGTGCCCGCGCTGTATGTGCTCATATTTCTTCCCCCTTCTGTTTTATTAATAAATGTAAACAGATTAAATGTTGCCTGGGAGACCTGTGGCATATGTTTAAACTCGGTCAGAGAGAGGCCAGACTATCTCTGTCCTATTTTCATATTCAGTTGGCTACCAGCTCTTCAGTTGGGGTTCACTTCATGGTTATTGTCCTGGAATTTTGTTATCTGAGTTGAGGTGAGTTGATGAATTTATATATATAACAGTTTTCTCAAAGGCTTTTGATGTTTGAATATTTACATTGGCACAGTATCATAGATCTAGCTACATCTTTAGACTTGTCATATCACTACCTACTCACTGCACAGTGCCTTCGTGTTTTTTCTTTCACACTTTGTTTCTATTCTTGGTGATGGTTTCAAAAGTCTGGAAAACTGGAGGAAAAGTATTATTGAAGACAAATGCACATCTACTTTGCCTTGATTAGTTATTAGTCTCCTCAAAACAACATGTAAAATGCTAATATGTCATATAGCATGCCTAAGTAAACATGTTAAAGGAATGAGCAGTTGTTCGTGATGGGGATTTTGAGATCATTGGCACTGGTGGAATGTTCTCTGTCTGTTCTTGCTGCCAGTTTCAGCAGCAGCTGCTCTCTGTGTCCCAAAGAGACTGGCATAAGAAATACCAGCCCTGTGTAATGGTGGATGGGCATTTCTAGATACTAAAATCATACACTGAAAAACATTTGGTGAAGAAACTCACAATTTCACAATTCATTACAAAGTAGTAACGTATTGAATTATACATTCAATTTTGTAATAGAAGTCTTGTAAACATAATCCAATAATCTTTGTATTATTATTAAAAACATTTTTTTTACAGTCTGGGCAAAGCTAATGTGAAAAAATTTGTTTCCTCTTTTTGTTGATTGACAGCATTTTGATAAAGATGTGTATTTGTAGAAATATTTACATTTTACTTACTTCCTGATTATCACATGTCCGCCAGATGCAAGGCCATGTATGTACCAATGTGTACATGTTCTTTACAACTGATCAAAGGTCCACTAAGCTTTTTAAATGAACACTGTCTATATGTGTATTCATGATCAGTCAGCTGTTCGACAAGTTTATGCAGCTGTCCCTCAATGACGCATTAGCTTCAGATTTCCTGTCACCATCCTTAGCATCTCTCAAGAATCACAGTTCACAAAGTACATTGTACATACACTTAAAGGGATAGTTCACCCAAAAATGAAATTTCAGCCATTAATTACTCACCCTCATGTTGTTTCAAACTCGTAAGACCTTTGTTCATCTTTGGAACACAAATAAAGATATTTTTGATGAAATCCGAGGGTTTCTAAACCACACATAGGCAGCAAATTCATTGCACCTTTTGAGGTCCAGAAAGGTAGTAAAGACATTGTTAAAATAGTCCATGTGACTACAGTGGTTCAACCTTAAAGGATTAGTCCACTTTTACATCAACTTTTCCTGATAATTTACTCACCCCCATGTCATACAAGATGTTCATGTCTTTCTTTCGTCAGTCGAAAACAAGTTAAGGTTTTTGAGGGAAACTTTCCAGGATTTTTCTCAATATAGTGGATTTCAACGGCTACCAACAGGTTGAAGGTCCAAATTGCAGTTTCAGTGCAGCTTCAAAGGGCTTTAAATGATACCAGACGAGGAATAAGGGTCTTATCTAGCAAAAAGATCGGTCATTTTCGAAAAAAAATACAACTGTTTATGCTTTATAAACACAAAACATTGCCTTGAACATACTGTTTCCGCATTCTTCAAAACGCTTACGCTGAATGTTCTACACCTTCCCTATTCTACTTATGGAACGAACGCGGCGCCAGTTTAGTTTTTTTCCGTAAGTAGAATAGGGAAGGCGTAGGACATTCAGCTGCACTGAAACTGCAATTTGGACCTTCAACCTGTTGGTAGCCGTTGAAATCCACTATATGGAGAAAAATCCTGGAATGTTTTCCTCAAAAACATTCATTTCTTTTCAACTGACGAAAGGAAGACATGAACATCTTGAATGACATGGGGGTGAGTAAATTATCAGGAAAAGTTTATTTAAAAGTGGACTAATCCTTTAATGTTATGAAGCGACAAGAATACTTTTTGCAGCTTCAAAGGGCTCTACGCAAACCCAGCCGAGGAATAA
Organism: Megalobrama amblycephala; assembly: GCF_018812025.1. Taxonomy (NCBI): domain Eukaryota; kingdom Metazoa; phylum Chordata; class Actinopteri; order Cypriniformes; family Xenocyprididae; genus Megalobrama; species Megalobrama amblycephala. The sequence continues at coordinate 5,165,812 of NC_063052.1, forward strand.
GGGTCTATTCTGGTGAAACAATCGGCCATTTTCTAAAAAAAAAAAAAAATAATATACTTTTTACCCACAAATGCTCATCTTGCACTAGCTCTGCGATGCGCTATGCATTACATAATCAAGTTGGAAAGGTCACGCGTGGCGTAGGCAGAAGTACCGAACAAGTGTTTACAGGGTGAATGTGCAAAGACTTTTGTAAACGGCCTTTACCAAAAAAAGATAAAACAACAATGTCAGACAATTTTGAAGTTGTAGGAGAAAATTAGATTTTTTCGCCCTACCGCGGTACTTCCACCTACGTCATGCATGACCTTTCCAACGTGATCACAAAATGCGTGGCGCATCACAGAGCTAGTGCAAAATGAGCATTTGTGGTTCACTATATATAGAAAGATCCTGGAATATTTTCCTCAAAAACTACTCAACTTTTTTTTTAATGAAATGACAAGAATACTTTTTGTGAACTTGTTGTGAAAAACAACAACTTTATTTAACAATTGTTGTTATACGCAGTTGACGTAGTGAACGCAATACAGGGCTTCCATGTTCATTATTGGTCTGGCTCCCGCGTTAGCATCACACGTATGTGTCGTGCTGCTCATGTGTGGCCAATACTGACCCAGCATTCGGACATAAACACGGAAGCGCTGCACTGCATTCACTACGAAGATAAACAAAGGTCTTACGGGTTTGGAACAACATGAGGGTGAGGACTTAAAGACAGAAATTTTATTTTTGGGTGAATTAACCCTTTAAAATCTAAACAATTAACTTGGCTAACCACAAGATTGTTCACTCCATACATTTACAGAGGTCAACATATAAAATGGAGGATCAAGAAATGAACTTTGAGCAAACTTATGGATCTCTATCAGAGACAGACAGAACATTTGAACCCTTATTTATTGAAGAGGAAGATGAAGACTACTTTGAAGATTGTTTGGAAGAGATCGAGGCTGCTCTAACTCTTCCCGGAGAGTCCATGCCTTATTCACAAAAATGCAAAGATGCTTTGCAAGCTGAGTTTAATGGACTTATGCAACAGATGTTGGCACAGTTAGATGTTTTTGATGCAGCTCACTCAACCACATCTGCACCACTAGAGTTATTTACAGAAACAGAGAACAAAATGGACAAGAATGGAATAACAAAAACAATAAAGTTTGGAGAAAAATGCATTCCACAGCAAACTGTGTTGGAGGGAGAAGTTGATGCTGCAGACATCCCTGTCGAGGCAAGGCCTGAGTTGTCTGCCACCATGGAATTACAAAAGCTCAGAACAGCATTTGAGAGCTGTATTGAGGAGGTGGGCCAGTTGGAGCGCAGAAGGGATGAGTTGGTTCAGGAGCTTCTGCAACTGGAGGAGCCCATGGCCCAAGAGCTGCAGACTGTAAGGGAATCTCTGGGGGAGGAAAAAGGCCTCCTGTCCAAAGTCAGGCTGGAGAGACAGAGCCTGCAGGAAGAGACTCTAATGACTAAGAGACGCCTGTTCATAGCGGCCCGAGGCTGTGCACAGAGACAAGCAGAGCTTGAATTACAACAGAAAGAGGTGGAGCAGCTCAACCAAGCTCAGGTAGTGTTCAATAAAACAGACTGGTGCGAATGCATTGAAACTGCTCCAGAAAAGATGTAGATTATTTTATTCCACCAAATGATTTTTACATCAACTACAAAGAGGACTTACAAATGTAGTTTAAATCTTTGTAGCAAAAGGACACCAGACACTGTAGCCAGGTATTAATTAATTATAATTATTATTATCAGGGCCATAACCATCATAGACATTGAGGTGGACATTGTTGTTAGGATCACGAATTAAAATTTCCTCATAATTTACTCACCCCCATGCCATCCAAGATGTTAATGTCCTTCTTTCTTCAGTCAAAAAGAAATTAAGGATGAGGAAAACATACCCGGATTTTTCTACATATAGTGGACTTCAATGGCTACCAACAGGTTGAAGGTCCAAACTGCAGTTTCAGTGCAGCTTCAAAGGACTCAACACAATCCCAGCCGAGGAATAAGGGTCTTTTCTGGTGAAACGATCATTTTCTAAAAAAAAACTTTACGTAATTTTTTACGTAACTTTATGTAAACTTTTACGTACTACATTACGTAATCACGTTGGAAAGTTCACAAGTGGCGTAGACAGAAGTGCGGAGCAAGTGTTTACAAAGCGAACGTGCAAAGACTTTTGTAAACGGCCTTTACTTAAAAAAAAAAAAAAAAAAAAAAGATAAAACAACAATGTCGGACGATTTTGAAGTTGGAGGAGAAAAGGAGAGTTTTTCACCCTACCGCGGTACTTCCGCCTACGTCATGCGTGACCTTTCCAACATGATCACAAAATGCGTGGCGCATCACAGAGCTAGTGCAAAACGAGAATTTGTGGTTCACTATATATAGAAAGATCCTGGAATGTTTTCCTCAAAAACTACTCAACTTTTTTAATGAAATGTCACCATTTTGAATTGAGAATATGCTATTATTTGCATGATTTGTGTAATTCATAACTGCATATGAAAAGAAACATTTTACATTTTTTTACATTAGACATACAAATAAGAGTGAATATTTGCAAATAGTTTCAAATGATTACTTTGTAACAATAATAGACTTAGAACTTTTTTAGAACCGTCATTTCTTTTTCTTTTTCTTAATTCCCTTAAATCCATTTGAATTCTTTAATTTACATCCCCCACTTCACTTCAAAAAACTTTAGTTCCCTCTCAATGTTCAAGACATGGTTACGGCCTTGAGATATATATATATTTGTAATAATATTTATTTTAAAAAAATGTAAAAAATTTAAGTTAAGGTGTTCAATCCTGCATTCATAAAATCAGGAGGAGCTGAAGTCCCTTGCTGTTAAGCTGACTGAGGAGATTACCAAGATTCATTCAGATCACCAAAGCCACCTGCAGGAAGTGCAGAAGCAGCAGAAAATCACTCAAGAATCCAGCAAGAGGAAGACCCGCTCTTATGTGACTCAAGGACGACGGGCCTCTTGTGACCTACAGCAGTACCTACACGGTGGAATAAAAGCTCTGGAGGAATTTTACGAACCCCGGTTAGTGTCCCTGCTAAAGAGACGGGAGGCTACCATGGATGCTCTCAGTAAGGCTAAAGAGCAGTGCCAAGAGATGAAAGCCCAGTTAGAACCACTGAGAGAAGAAGAGCAGATGCTGAGACTCCAGAGAACTTGTCTGGAGGAGAGGATCCGACTAATGGAGAAACAGAGGAGGGAAAATGTAGAACAATATCGGGTGCGTAATTTTCGTTGATTTTACATGTCATTTTAGATTGCAAACTGACAGTTTAATGTTCTTCATTCAGGAGACGGTTGACGTCTTAGAGGAGAACATCAGAGAACTGAAAATTCAGCTCAAGATCCAGATAAAGAAGAGTGAAGAATTGGAGATGCAGAAGAAAAGCATGGCCAAAGAGCTGATCTTCTACAGGCAAGTACAGGCACTTTTCAAAGGACTGTTTCTCATTGCACACTGCAAAGTAATTTAAGAAATTAATATTATACCATGCACAAATCAAGTGACAAAAACTATATCTCCCATGTTAATGCATTTTTGTCCTAACCAGATGCTAGGTTTCAAGCTCTGTTGTACTTTGCTGGACAGCAGAGATAAATTATTACACCTGGTTAGGACTTTGTGTTAGATGGCATATCTATAGCCTATTTTATATTTTTATATCTATATTTTATATATCCTTTGTTTTACAGAGAGAGTGTAGAGGGTCCTCGCAAGCAAGAGAACAGTGTGGTGGTGGAAAAAACCTAATGAACTAATGTTTGTGTTATTTTCTCATTAGTTGTTAAATGCTTTTGACATCTTGTCATAGTTTAACCTGAATGGCATGTGTTCTCTATCATAAACAATCACCAAAACAATAAGCACTATTTACCAAAGACACAAGTCAATGTTCTCTGCAAACCAATTTTAAAAAGCTCTCTGAACACCAGGACCAATGTCAGATCTAGATCTTTATCTGACAAGCTCAGAATGTTCTTAAAACAGCGTTTTTGTTGTGTCAGTTGTGTATAAGAGGGAATAAAGCCCTTATATCCAGTGGTGCCTGTGAATTAAGTGCTTTCTCTTATAAGTGAAGTGGGCAAAACAAGGACTTATTTGGGCACGTAAGAGAGCTCTCTAAACAAACCGACAGCATGATGGTGAGAACGTGTAGATAAAGGACTACTACGAGATGATGAATTAAGTGCTTTGTTGATTTAAAGTGTCTTGTTAATAAGATCTGAGATAAACATGTACGAAGTAGAAATTGTGTTTATATGGCTCGTCTCGTACCTAGTCGCGGATAGAGTAGCCTACAAGGATACAAACTCTGTCATAGTGACAGGGGGCATGTTTTTTTTTTGTTGTTGTTGTTGTTTTTTTAAATAAGATTGAATAAGTGGCTATTTTAGGAAATTTTGATAAAATGCAGAAAATATTAACCATACAATCTGACAATGACAAAAATAAAAGGTATTTTGTTGAACACTGGCTTTTGTTCAGTCTTTTTTGTTGGCTTTAAAGAAATGTAATTTTGGGCGTTTTCACTTCAACGTAAATATGGCACAGTTCACACCTCTGGTGATCCGATTACAAGTAGTCAGGCAAGATAGATTGATATTTACATCAAATAAATCTTCTTAAGGTCACTTATGAGAGAGGGAACAGCAGTAGGCCTATCCTGAAGTCCCTGCAATCGTTTATCCTGTGATTATCTGCTTTATTTTTCAAGCCTGATTAACTTTAATATTTTATTTCAATTATAACTATTGCTGAAGGCAGACTAACTTCATTTGATTATCAGTCTAACAGCAATCTCATATTCAAATGTCAAGCAAATGACTTGCACTTTACATACCTAAATACAATTAAATGTGACAAATATTTTACTATTGTTTTTATACAACTTTTAAATAAGTAAAAATATGACGGTACTTTTACTACAAGTTAAATTTCGGAGTATTTTCTACATTCCTGTACCAGCCGAAAACAAATTACTTAGAAACACTACCTGTTTTTTTATCTAAAAGGCAACTTGCAGTTTACAGCAATGACTTAATACTACATTATTGTTTTTAACGACCTTTTGATAAAGGATCAGTTTACCCAAAAATGAAATTTGTCAATTTCTGTGACTAACCTTATCTCAAAAAACGTCCCATTCCTCTCAGTGTCTGTGAACGACCTGCTGTAGTGAAGCGCGAAAGCAAAGCAGACAAGGCCAAACAAGTAGCCCCGCCCCAAACTCACGCCAATGGCAGGCAGTCGACTCCAACTTTTTCATTTGCTAACACACGTGGGCCAGTCAAAATCAGTTTTGAAACAAAAAACAAGCAGCCTAGTTCAAGTGGAATTGGGAATTCATAATTTACCTAAAACACATTGTGTGTTTAAAACAGCAAATTTTGCAAAAGCTATGCACCAACATTTAAAATAAATTGTATCAACAAAACAGTTTATTCATAATGTTCTGTACAAAGGTATGGACATACAGGAGAAAGACACTGAAAAGTCACAATATTAAAGACATTAAACCACCTGGACTGATACATGAAGCTCAAAGGGAGAAAAAAAAAAAAAAAAAAAAAAAAAGACACAAGAGCTTAATTTATCAATACATCTAGCCATGTAATTAAATGGATGCTTAAATGAAAAATGAATTTGTAGGCCAAGTTAAAAAATAATCTACAGAACATCACCATTGTACCACTGCACTCTGGCCACAATTTACTACACACCTGTATACACTCTGATATCAAGTAATACTTTAAGTATACTTAACTGCAAGGAAGTCCACAAGACACTGGTGGGAAAGGATGAGATGGGTCATGTCTCACATTCTGATATTGACCAATGATCAACTGACATTTTTTCTTAGAAAAATACTCTATTAACATAGTAGAAAATGCCTGGTGGGGAAAGTGTCAATTATTCCTTTTCCATTACTTAGGTGAGAGTTCTTCACTTGTGTGTAGAGAGTTTTTAGAAGTTTTGTCTTATGCTGACAGTGGGGTGGTGTAAAGAGCTGTTTTATCCCTGAACCTCAGTGTCTGCTGCCCCCTCTGGGTCCTCGTCATTGTAGATGTTCTCCGCCTAAATAAATAAAGAAATACACAAATAACTGAACTACAACACAAAACTATAAAGGTTATGCTAAAAATTACAGACGCAACTCTTTCTATAAAATCCACATTAAGAGGTGGCACAGGTTGTATTATGACAGAACTATTTATTTATTGCAGAGGTGCTGATGCAATAAATAAATAGTTGTAACAAATGGGCTTAAAAGCTAGTAGTGCCCTCACCATCTGCCAGACTTGCATGATGTTGTCCTCAGACACTGAGCAAATCACCCATGGTTCATTTGGATTCCAGGAGAAGTCTGAGATCTTGGCTGTATGGCCTCCATGGATAAACTGAATAATGGAAAAAAAAAAGAAAAAAGGTATCAATATGTGAATAACATGACCTCAAAGAGCAGCATACTGATAATTATCAATATATATACACACACACTTAAAATAAAAACTGAACAGCATTACTACTCACCAGCAGCTCTGGAGGTCCATCCTCCGCATCTTCTGGTGACTGTTCCTCACCGATTTTACTGCAGAACAAACAAAAAAAAAACAAGGAATTCATATTAACAGTGTGAAAAGACTTATGATAAAATAGTTCTCATTTTTAGTGGTGGTCACAAGTAAAAGGAAAGTGAGACAACCTACCTGAGATCCCAAACATTGAGTCTCCGGTCTGTTCCACTGGAGGCCAGGATGGTCTCATTATGAGGTGACCACTGAACCTGTGGTAACATTTAAAGAGTTCATGTTATCACCCTCAGTTTACATCTAACAATCCCATCTGTAATCAAGGCAGAAAGGAAGATGATACCTGGAAAATTTCATCTTTGTGCGACTCAAATGAGTGAAGTTTCAGCTTGAGGTTTCGCAGATCCCACAATGCAACAGTCTGAGACACAAATAAAAGCACAACTTAAGACTAAATAGAGAAGCACATTTAAAGAGTATTCACAAGTGCAACAGAACCAAATGCTGAATGTCGCTCTCACTTTGTCAGCTGAACCGGTGGCCAGAATGAACTCGCTGTATGGGTTGAAGGACAAACAGTTGACCTCTGCAGTGTGGGCATCTACCGCATGACTGGGTTTGGATGTGTTATTGGACCGTGTGTCCCAGCTAAAGGAAGATGAAATAGATTAAAATACTGCCCACATTAAGTAAACACAGACTAAACAGTTACATAGGCTTTTAAAATAATTTTTTTTGCTAAAAGACACTGAGATTACAGAAACAAACAGGAAAACAAAAGACTTACATCATAAGCTTCTGGTCATCTGCAACAGACCCAAAGAGAGACTCGTGCAGCAGGTGCCAAGACACGTCCTCCACTACAGCAGTGTGACCAGTGAAAATGGTTTTAGCATCCACTATTTTCCCCTCCTTTGGCACTGTGCTGATGTCCCACAGACAGATGGTCTACACAGAAACAGAAGAACTCATAGGAACATGCACACAAAGCATGATCTTCAACATCAGGTTACCAACCTTCTTTGTCAGTCAAACCCTTATGACCTAAAACAGTGGTTCCCAAACCTATCCTGGAGGACCCCCAGCCCTGCACATTTTGTATGTCTCCCTCATATATCACACCTGATTCAACTCATGAGCTCATTAGTAAAGACAGCAAGACCTGAAATGGGTGTGTCAGAAATAGGGAGACATACAAAATGTGTAGGGTTGGGGGTCCTCCAGGACAGGTTTGGGAACCACTGAGATTGAGTAACCTTTTGAGAAATGTATCGTATCCATTTAGTCTTAATTATATTTTATTATACTTTTTTTTTCAATTTAATTTAGCATGGGATGAATTTAGGATACATATAAAAGCACAGAGTAATACCTGAACCGTCAAGTGTTTGCAAATATACAGCTTAAGTCAGTTATAGTGATAGTACAAATGTCTTACGTGATCATCAGACGCACTCAGCAGACAGCCACTCAAGTTGGGATTCCAGGACAGACCATAACCTTCTTTCTGATGCCCCCTCAGACGCAGGTCAGGAGTGCACTCGCCAGAGGGATCTTCAGGAGCACAAGAGGAGAACAAATTTAGAGGAAAAACTTCAATTTAAAAAAACGAATGTTGACATCTGACGCCTTCACACAACTGACTCGATAAATAGCTTGGAGATTAAGATTAAGAGTCTCCCATTTATATATATATAAAAAAAAAAAAAAAAAATGAAGGCATTATGAACATGATGTCCAACGGCTAGTTAATTTGTGTGGTACTTTAGCTGTTAAACAGTTTGCATTTTGGCATGGCGTCGTCAGACCAATCCATTTGAAGCATTGCCCCCAGATACATTCAGTTGGACGTCTTTGTGTCACACCATGCACTGTTTTTCTAAATTAAAAGGTGAACAAAATGTTTCCAGCTCATACCAGGTTTGGAGGGGTGTTTGGTGTAGTCAAAGACCAGCACATCACTAGTGGGAGTCTTGGTGGCAATGATGCAGGGGTTCTGTGGCATGTAGCGAGCCCTGTTCACCTCTCCCTCATGATTAATCTTGATCTCAATCTCTATCTTCCCACTCACTGAGCCAAAACCACCAAATTCTGTAAACAGAAAAAAATTTGATAACTTGTCATATGTACATAGGTTCACAGTTTATGATCTACACATATATGATAAGCCACTCACCCCCTTTTTCACTGTCATAATGCGAGGCATCAAACTGGGCATCATCATTGGGCAGTTGGACGCTGGCAATAACCAGGTGATTCTGCTCATCAGAGGTATGTGTGCCAAGAACCAGGCGGTGCACACTAAAATCCTTCCCTTCAGGTCTGGGAAACATGACAAGTATGAATGTTATTTACACTGACCTTTATATATAATAAAAAATAAAAAAAAATAAAAATAATAAAAAAAAAACTCTACCTACACTATATTCATAATCTGCTATTCCTAAAGCTGTGGACTTTGCAAGATCGATCAATATCATCATGAACATCACAGAAAAAAAAAGAAAAAAAAGAAAAGAAAAAAAAAAGTCCACCAAACACATTATAAAGATAATTTGGAGCCCTACCTACACAACCAAATGAGAATGTTCCACAGTAGGGTTGCGACAACTAATCAAAATCGATAATGAAGATAATCGACGAGTTTCATTGATTAATAAGCACATGGAAAACATCTGCCAGTGATTACATTTCTATGGACAAAACACAATTGGAAAACAGAGGATGCAGAGCTGCTGCAGGAAAAGTGCTTGACCCAAGTTATCCTAAACATGAGAATGTGTCATTAAACAAAAGCAAAGTCTGTGTGAACTGGAAGTTGTGAACAACTTTACTTCGGTATTGTGACGTATTTTGCAAGTGAAACAGAATATTAAATGAGGAAAAAGGGGGCATGTCTTTTTTTCTGCTGGGAATTAATTGGATCTAGAAAAGAAGTAGGGCTGTAACGATATGCGATATGAAACCGAAATCGCGATACGCAGGTCCACGAACCTGTATCGCGATGTGAGAAGGCAGAATCGCGACACACCCCTTCCAACTCCCAGAGTTATCCTTCCTGTCCAGATCCAATGCTACCACATTTTTAAATTACTATAAGTATTAGGGGTGTAACGATTTATCGTAGATGGTGTGTCTCAATCAGCTCTCTAGTTCAGTAAGTGTTTCGGGCACACATTGAATCTTGCAAGCAGGTTTAAACGTTTCTCATGTCAGTCTCTTGCATGGTCGCGTGAGAAAAGTCGTGGCTTTCTTTCACCGCAGTGCACAGCAACAGCTGTGCTCACAGAAAAGCAAAAGACGCTTGCGATGCTTTGCTTTAAGTTAGGGGCCGTTCACATATTGCGTCTTTTCCGCGTGCAAGTCAGTTATTATTTTCAAATGTAGCCGCGCGGCAGGCACGCTCATAATGGGATCAACGCGGTCGCGACGCGCATGCAATTCTCAACTTCTCAGAATGCCGCAAGCGCACCGCAGGTCGTGTGACAAGAATCAACCGATCAGCTATGGCCTTTCCGTAACAAAACATCAAAAGCTCAGCCGAACAGCTGATCATAGCTGATCATAGCTGTTCATGGTGGTTTTTATATCTTATCTCCATCAATATATCTCGTAGTAAAACTAATGCAAGGGCTAGAAATCATTTATCCTTTGCAGAAACATCCTGATCCTCTTGGAGAGCTCAGTTCATGGTTGCATAGCAACGACCGACGCCACAGGAGCGCAAGCGCTTTGGAAAGAAGGAGAAGCGGTGCGGCCGCGCCTTCCACGCGTTTTTAGACGCGATATGTGAACAGCCCCTATTCATAATTCTAAGTTCATGTTAAATTTAACATTTTTTTTCAGTGACAGACAGCCCTATTCAACTGTTAATTTGAATACAGAAGGTTTTTATTAAAAGTTTATATTTATTTATTTTATTGAAATGTGTTGAAATTTGTTCATGTTTTTTTAATAAATCTTGTTTGAATTTCAGTTTCATTTTGTTCAAAATATCGTGATACGTATCGTATCGTGAACTCTGTATCGAGATACGTACCGTATCGTGACCTGAGCGTATCGTTACACCCCTAAAAAGAAGACATCCCAATCAGCTCACAGCAGGCTGACAGTTGGAGGGGATGTTCAGTTGAACTGATGTCATCAGTGAAGGAAATAGGGTCAATTTTGATTTCATGCCGACTTTAACATGGCTTGCCTTGTCATTTGCTTTGACAGTTGCCTGTGCGGTTTTCATCTGCATATATTTCTTTTTTTTTTTTTGTGGCTGACAATATCTTTATCTTTAAATGTTAGAAAGCCACGCGAGTACTTCCATTTTGCATAAAGGCTTGCCATGACAAAGAGGAGTCTCTATTAAACTTCAGACTTCAGTGAACGTGCACCACTGCACACATATGCGTCAAACAGAGCACAACAATTCTTGTTAGACTTATTAAATATAAGTTTAAAATTCTACAGGTAACAATTGTATGTTTTGAGAGCAGTAGGTGTAAACGGACTATTGTAATGGAGTAATAAATGTAATGTTCAGATGAGTGAATGTTTTCCTCCTATACCGTACCAGTAAATATTTAGTCTGTACTTTTGTTATTCTTAATTAGAATTTGTAATTTCGTGATTTTAACTTTAAAATTGTAGCAATCAGCTTAAAGGCCCGCTGAAGTGTCTTGGAAGGCTCAGAATTATTCAATGTGTTGACGTAATTTCAACTGAAACAGGAAGACAGGGCGGGACATATCAAACAGCCCCGCCTCTTTTAAAAAAAATAGCCAATAGTGTTACGTTTATACCACAGCTTGGCCAGAGCCGTTAAACTCGGTAAAACCTCCATTTCCATCTAATCTCTAACAGTTACTCCCCATAATGCCCTTTATATCACTTTAAAATACAGCATTATATGCAGAATGCAAATGGGTCCGATACCATCATGTCATTCACCATGTAGAAACTAGTAAATGTGTGAACAAATGACCGATTTCAGCCGCAACTTCAGTGTCTGTCGATAGCGTAGGAAGGGGCGGGACACTTCAGATTCTAGAAAGCATTTGATTGGACAGTAGATCTGACGAGAAGCTGAAGTGCAATGTGATGTCATGAAAATCCGTGATCCATTTTAGCTGAAGTGAGAGACTAAGTTTTGAATACTTAATTCTCCTAAATGCAAATTTTGTCACTGTTTTGGAACACATGAGCCTATTCATAAACTTAAGGCTACCATATTCATAGTAAAAGCTAAAAAAAAAAAACTTAAATTTTAATTTCAGGGGGACTTTAAATTAATTGTACATAGCCTACATAAATGCATTCACTATATTTGTATTCATTGTCTTCAAATTGCACAGATTTGCATTCATTGCCTTCAAATTTCACATTGTTAGCAGGACAAGATTGGGCAGAATGTAAAAAAGATCAATCAAGAAATAATCGAGAGATTAATCGCTTATCAAAATTGTGACTAGTTTCCAGTGTTGGGGAGTAGTTAACTACATGTAGCAGCGCTACTAGTTTAACTACATTTTTCAGTAGCTTGTATGTAGTTCAGCTACTTTTAAAACCGTGTAGCTTTTCCAGTAGTTAACTACATTTTCCAGCAAGTAGCGGTGTAGCACGACCAAAAGCTACAAGCTACATTCCGTTTTGCATTCTGACGAGCCTAATTCATTCATAAAGCAGCACAGCGTCTTCAGATCACAAACTAAAATCGTGCATTACCGCCATCTATTGTTATATAACGCATCTTGCGGCTTTATCAGTTCAGTTCATCAGCAGTTCACCGAGAAGAGATCGTCTGATGATTATGTAAAGGACAGGAGTGGGTTCACACTGCACAAATCGATTAGTAAAGGTTACGCTTAATTTATAAACATGATTAAAACGCTGTCTGTGTCGAAGACTTCAAGCACATACAGGTGAACAATAGCCTTTTTAAATTGATTGTTCTGCTTTATTGCAGTCTATATCAAATGTATGCAAACTATTTTATTACAGTGGTGACCCGCCATAGTCTAATCTGTCCCGCCAGTTTTATAATGAACATAAGACACTAACGCTGTGTTTTGATTCATTGCATTGGCAAAGCATCCGTCAACTGAACAGAAAACAACAACATAGCTTAGTGCGATCTAATAAAATCGGTTGCTCGGGTATAAGAATGTTCACGCGAGAAGCGTATGATTCACGTAGTGAGACATTTAAGATGTTAAATCATTTTACAAATAATTGGAATAGAATTTCAAAAATATGGATACAAAAATTCTAATATTTTCCTAGTCTGCATTTACATTGCTTATTTTTATTATTGCATATTTTTGTCCCGTTTGAGCATGAATCCTGCATTTCTATGTAGAAATCATTTCTGAAACTGCAGAGTGCAATTGGTCGTCGGTCCTCTCATAGCATGAAAAACAACTTATAATACATTCAGAATTTTAATATATATAAAGCGTGCAAAGAGAGTCAGTGTGTGATATAGGAGTATTGACATTTGAGTATATACATGAGTATTGTATCTTTTGATATAGTTTACAAAATAAAACAGTATGCTTTGAAATCATAATTGTAGTACATTGCTTTGTTTTAAACCCCAAACATCTTACTTAAACATTCTTCATAAACAGTTATCCAGTTATTTGTAATAAGCTATGTCATTTAAAAAAAATTAAAAGTTAAAATTAAAAGTAGTTTCAATGTAGCTAGCTACTTTTTGATAGTAACTTGTAGTGTAGCTAACTACTTTTTCAAAAGGGTAGCTTGACTGTAGTTTAACTACTTTAATTTATGAGTAGCTTGTAGCTTGTCAAACTACAGTTTCAGAATAGCTTCCCCAAGACTGCTAGTTTCAGCTGATGACAGTAGGTGTGAATGCGTTACCTGGTGACATCTGGCAACCACTGAGCAGTAAGACTGGGCCACTCCAGCGCGTGAGTCATAACCAGATCATAAAGAAACGGAGTGTTTTTCTTCCATATTTTATATTCTTCATTTATCACCCTCTCCTCCACCGCGTCATCAAAGGCAGCTGTAACAGAAAGGGGCGGGAAAACAAGATAAGATCTGTCAAAATGCCTTCAATAGAGGAACTCTTTATAAGAATATTGAATGTGTAGCTCTTTAAGAGCATCTTGAATATGTAAGTTCACAAAGTCGCCCGACAATCTACTAACATTGTAAAATTATGCAATTAATATTGTCCAATTTGTTATAGACGAACTCTATGGAAAACTACTTAAATTAATAACATAGCCCATTATTTTGCAATAAGCATAAGTTAGAAGCGCAAATAATAATAATAAAAAAACACAAATCCAAAACAATACTGAAAGCTTCCAGTAATGTAGCAACGCATTCCTTGAATTTACACACCTCAACTTAAAAACCAAACAAACTAGCCGCAGCTAATGCTGCGCTAATTTACCTAAACTATTAAACTATTTAGTTACTTTCCAACATGTTCCCATCATAAAAGAATGAATTTAAACCGAATAACAGGTCATGAGCGCTCATAAAAAGCTCTAGAGTGTAAACTGTACTGATGTAGCAAAGACTGTGTCGTTATGGCGGGATTCGGCCTGCGCAGAAATCACACCAACAAACACCTCAGCTGCCGCTACCGGCTTCATTTAACCAGCCGCCGCTAAAAGAGAGTACACCGAATACACCAAACCATACTAACCTTCTTTATCAGCCATAGCGACTCGACAGACAGCTATCACTCGTAAACTTAACCGATAACAAGATACCGGTGTAGTTTCCACTGAAGTGCAGGATGCTCTTTGTCTCGCGCCGGCGTGCACGTTCGCGCCAACTCGGACAGACACAGCAGAGCACGCGCCACCAATGAGCGGAGAGGAGAAGAAGAGCGGCTTCTTCTGCAGAGGAGGGTGATCGCACACTGCAACCATTATACTGCCCTCTGTTGATACCACGCGACAACATGAAAAATGCATCGTGACACTTCCATGACAGTACCCCTCACAGACAGTTCTCATTACTGTAAAGCAAATATAGTACCATTTGCTCTCATTAAACAGTATATTACCATGTTACAGTATTGAGACTTAAATTAATATAACAAATGTGAAATATTTACAGTAGTGTTTTTATAAGAGTATGCATTTTTACTGTTTAACAGTATTGATACTCAAATTAGAACAATAAACGAGAATAATAAAAAAAAAATAAAGTGAAACAAACCATCAAATTACAGTAATTAAACCATTTGGGGAATTTATTAAAAATAAATGTCCAAAATCGTATTAGCCCTAAAACAAGATTCAGTTTCTTTATGAAAATTAAAATATTTCTTTAGATTTTTTTTTTGAGTGTGAAATTTCCCCAGTTATTGAGGATTACTCATTTTAAAAAGCAATTAATTTTAAGGCAATTAAAATGTCTTCTATGAGTTGATTTTAGTTTTCTAATGCATTTGAGTCTATAAAGAAAAATCAAATTTATAATCCTTCTCTCCATGTTAATGTTGAAAACAAATTATACTTGACATCATTAGCAGGAATTAGGGAAAAAATTAATAAAGTCCTAATCAACATGCAAGTTTGTAAAGACATTCCCGTTTATTCATTTGGCAGATGTTTTTTTTATCCAAAGCGACTTACAAATGAGAAGATAAAGAGAAATCAGACCAATTAAAATAGGCAAATTCTTGAAATAGAGTACATATAAAACACCTTTTATTCATAAAAAGATTAAAAGCAGTCCCATACGACATATACATGTGTCTTTTCAAACAAAAATCAATTGCAGGAAACTGATGTGCGCAATACCTGAACGGAAGTATATAAAATGTGTTTGCTATTAAAGGCTGTCTATATGTAGCTCCCTGCACTCTTTTCCTAGTGCTCAGAAGCTTTTCCCTGGATTGGGCAGTGTATGTGACTTTCTCTCTCTGGACACAAATGTAATGATATGGAGCCTAAATATGCACTAAAAAGCTGGTCACAGAGAGTTGACCGTGTAAAACCATACAATCTTCAGGATCCTCAAGATTATTAGTCTTCTTCCCCCTCTGACTCAGACTCTGTGGGAGAGAATTAAGAAATAATGTGATTGAGATTTACATTTTGTATGGCAGAGGTTATTTTTTTTATCTAATATAATTCCTCACCTTCCTCCGCATTCTGAAGCCACTCCACAAATTTCTTCATTTGCTCCAGAAATACACTTTTTCCTTTGGCAGCATGGGCGTCTTTGTACCATTTCAAAATGGCCTCCTCACTAAGGACATCAGCTATGGAATGAGAAAGAGACGCCGTATCTTACATTACATGCCAATAATATATCATTGAATCACTGATCACGTAGGACATGGGTACCTTTGTAGAAGAGCACCACTATTTTGGAGAAGGATTTCATGAAGTGGATGTTGTCATAGCAGTACTCCTGAATCTTGAGCAGTAAGACCAGCTCTGATTGGCCCTGAGTACTGAACACAGCCAGGAGAGGTGCATAGTGCTATAGGAGAAACAATACTGAATATGTTAATATTATATTATTATAATACAGCTCTATATTTAAAGTAGTCCACATACATGCAGTAAAGATATATATATATATATATATATATATATATATATATATATATATATATATATATATATATATATATATATATATATATATATATATATATATATATATATATATATATATATATATATATATATACACATATACATACATACATACATACATACATACATACATACGCTGGTCATATAATTAGAATATCGTGAAAAAGTTCATTTTTTTATTGTAAATTATTTTTAAAAATGAAACTTTCATATATTCTAGATTCCCTTTATGTAAAGTAAAACATTTCAAAAGTTTTTTTTTTTTTTTTTTTTTTTTTTTTTAAATTTTGATTATTAGAGCGCACAGCTCATGAAAGTCCAAAATCCAGTATCTCAAAATATTAGAATATTTCCTAAGATCAATCAAAAAATGGATTTTCAAAACAGAACAGTTCAAGTTCTTTAAAGTATGTTCATTTGTACACTCAATACTTGGTCGGCAGCACATATTACAGCAAATGACTTGCTCTAGCACAAATTACAGCATCAGTGAAGTGTGGCATGGAAGTGATCAGCCTGTGGCACTGCTGAGGCACTATTGAGCCTTCAGATCATCTGTATATTGTTGGATCGACTGTTTCTCATCTTTCTCTTGAAAATATCCCATAGATTCAGGGGTCAGGCATGTTGGCTGGCCAATAAAACACAGTAATATCATGGTCAGCAAACCACTTGGAAGTGGTTTTTGCACTGTGGGCAGATGCTAAAGTCCTGCTGGAAAAGGAAATCAGCATCTCCATAAAGCTTGTCAGCAGATGGAAGCATAAAGTGCTCCAAAATCTCCTGGAAGATGGCTGCATTGACTTTACACTTGATAAAACACAATGGACCAACACCAGCAGACGTCACGGCCCCCAAATCATTACGAACTTCAGAAACTTCACACTAGACTTCAAGCAGCTTGGATTCTGTGCCTCTCCAGTCTTCCTTCAGACTCTGGGACCATGATTTCAACATGAAATGCAAAATTTACTTTTATCTGAAAAGAGGACTTTCGACCACTGTTCACTGTCCAGGGGTCTCTTTATAAAGCGTGCGTACGCACAAAACGGGGCTGGAAGCGTGCGTACGCCAGTTCCCGCGCAAAGGTTGTGATATATAAAAACAAACTTGACGGGAGAATGTGCGCACCTTTAAGCAAACTTTGAGCCGTGCGTACGCACATTCTGGAGACAAAAGTGATATGAATTGAGATAGTAGATGTGCTACTTTCGATCACTTTTCCAGTGACACGCTGTTTTATGACAGCGAGGAGCGCTGGGAGCACAATAATTCCTCTTTAAACTAAACTGCAGATGTTATGACAAAATATTTTTTTGAGAATAACGATCAGTGATGCACACTTAACGATATTATGGAAGACGCTGCTGGATTCGGTGGTCGAACGGTCCGTTGTCCAGTTTGAATAGGTCCAATGATATCTTACTGTACAGCCACAGCTGCAGGAGGTGTTGATGTCGTGTAGGATCTTCAAACAATTACCATTTGAAGGATATAATTTGAGGAAAACGGTAAGATTTGCATGTTTTCTTTTTAAAATCCTTTGTCAGTGACGCGCCGAGTCAGACAATTGTATTTACACTGCAATAAATAAGTAGGCCAATCTGTTTCCACTAAAAATAGCCTATAAACTTCCTAAAAGATATGTTCACCTCATCAGCAAAACTGCATAAATTTGAATTGTTTAAAACTATTCAAATACTATTTGGCCATTGGAAATGAATGAATCAACTCTATTCTAAAACCTTTATCTGAAGTATTTTATACAATTTTGTTTTTATGGATATTTTGATATATTTATTCTAAAACATAAAGAGGATACTGGATGATCTTTATCAATATAATGTGTGGCACAAATGGCATTTATAGTCCATATCTAATATTTTCCAATGTCTTGTACCTTTGACGGTGTTAACCATGGTGTCACGTGGTTGGGAACGTGTATGGAAATGATATGCAGATGAGGTTATGCATAGTAAAACTAGGCGTCGTAAGCTCCATATATGGTGATTTCGGGGAGGAGACAGGGTGGAGATGCACGTACGCACAATCTTCCGCTGACTGGGATTTATAAAGGGATTTGTGCGCAGGTTCTGGCGTACGCATGGTTTTATAAATCTGATTTTTTTTGTGCGTACGCAGAATCTAGCTTTTGCGCGTACGTACACTTTTAGTAGGGATCCTACGCACAGTTTTATAAATGAGACGCCTGTTCTTTTTCTCCTTAGCCCAGGTAAGATGCTTCTGACGTTGTTTCTGTTTCAGAAGTGGCTTGGTAGTCCTTTTCCTGAAGATGTCTGAGTGTGGTGACTCTTGATGCGCTGACTCCGGCTTCATTCTACTCATTGTGAAGCTCTCCCAAGTGTTTGAATCAGCTTTACTTGACAGTATTCTCAAGCTTGTGGTCATCCCTGTTGCTTGTGCACCTTTGCCTACCCAATTTCTTCCTTCTAATCAACATTGCATTTATTATGCTTTGATATTTCACTCTGTAAACAGCCACCCCATTCAGTAATGACCTTCTGTGACTTACTCTCTTTGTGGAGGGTGTCAATGATTGTCTCCTGGACCATTGCCAAGTCAGCAGTCTTCCCCATTAGTGTGGTTTCAAAGAACAAGAGATACCCGGAATTTATACTGTAGGGATGGTCATTTAATGAAACTCAAATGTAAATATTCTAATATTTTGAGATACTGGATTTTGGACTTTCATTAGCTGTACGCTCTAATCAACAAATTAAAAAAAAAAAAAAAAAAAAAAACCTTTTGAAATGTATTACTTTACGTAGGGACTTTATGTAGGGAATCTAGTATAAATGAAAGTTTCATTTTTTAAAATAATTTACAATAAAAAAAAAAGAACTTTTTCACGATATTCTAATTAATTTTATCCAACACATGTATATATATATATATATATATATATATATATATATATATATATATATATATATATATATATATATATATATATATATATATATATATATATATATATATATATATATATATATATATATATATATATATATATATATACACACACACACACACACACTATATAGCAAATCTCAACTGCTTCACTGATATATTATATATGCACATATGTAATACCTACAGTATACTTGCATAGGATAATATATACTTTCTGGCATATTTCAATTATTATTGTAGCATATTATTATCACTGTTAATGATATTATAAACATGAACATCATATATTTTTTCGAACAATGTATATTGTGAAATGTACTATACAAACAAATTTGCCTTTACTTGAATTTGACTTTTTTGCAAGGGTTATTTTAAAATATTAGCCTAATTTTACACAATAAATAATAATAATAATCATAACCTGTCTTTGATGTAGTGGTCAGAAATTATATGTATAACAAATAAAATTCATAAAAAATATATATACACATGATGTTTGTAAATAAAAACAGTTGGTGTCAATCACTAACCGTGCGTACACAAATTTGTATACAAATGAAATTATTCACAAATAAATCATGATTCAATAAATCAACTTTCGTTAAAAAAAAATATTCTCAATTTACAAAAAAATATTTAGGAACAACTTAAACCACATGTTTATATGGAAGTGATTTGGATGTTTTTCTATGCAAATTATTTGCAAAAAACTTTTGCCATGCGGTAGCTCATTTAAAATGAGGTTAAAGGGTTAGTTCACCCAAAAATAAAAATTCTGTCATTTATTACTTACCCTCATGCCGTTCCACACCCGTAAGACCTTCGTTAATCTTCGAAACACAAATTAAGATATTTTAGTTGAAATCCGATGGCTCAGTGAGGCCTCCATAGGGAGCAATGATACTTCCTCTCTCAAGATCCATAAAGGTACTAAAAACATATTTAAATCAGTTCATGTGAGTACAGTGGTTCAATATTAATATTATAAAGCGACGAGAATATTTTTGGTGCGCCAAAAAAAACAAAATAACGACTTATTTAGTGATGGACGATTTCAAAACACTGCTTCATGAAACATCGGAGTACAAAGGAATCAGTGTATCGAATCATGATTCAGATCGCGTGTCAAACTGCCAACGGCTGAAATCACATGACTTTGGCGCTCCGAACTGCAGATACACTGATTCATTTATGATCCGATGCTTCCTGAAGCATTGTTTTGAAATCGGCCATTGATAAATAAGTCGTTATTTTGTTTTTTTGGCGCACCAAAAATATTCTCGTCGCTTTATAATATTATTGAACCACTGTACTCACATGAACTGATTTAAATATGTTTTTAGTACCTTTATGGATCTTGAGAGAGGAAATGTCATTGCTCCCAATGGAGGCCTCACTGAGTCATCGGATTTCAACTAAAATATCTTAATTTGTGTTCCGAAGATTAAAGAATGTCTTATGGGAGAGGAAAGGCATGAGAGTGAGTAATAAATGACAGAATTTTCATTTTTGGGTGAACTAACCCTTTAAGAACAAATGCATGTGCATATGCACATGCTATGAATTACGCAGAAATTTCTCCTGTGCATATAAATATGAATAACTCACACAATTATTATTGGCGAATGAGACCCACTGAATTCAGACAGACAAAGTAACTGGAGTAGCTCTACACTGAATTAATTACTAAAATTACTAAACTCAGACTCGTATTTAAATGATCATTTAATTGCAATATGTGTATAGATATGAGCATTACAAATAGCAGTGCGGCATTAGAAAGTCTGTGTGCTGATACTGTGCCTTCAGGTGTTTGAGGGCCTGCTCGGTGACCAGCTCCTCTTTCTTGTTCCATTCAACATCATTCATGAGACAGGTCCACAGTAAGCCAATCACAGCCTGCTCCTGAAGATCATTCTTTTTCATTTCCTCTTTCACATACACCACGATCTGAACACAATTCACAACAGAACAAATAGAACTTTTTAAAGAAGACCCATTACGCTTTTTTACATTTCCAACTTTCTTTAATGTGTAATGTTGCTGTTTGAGCATGAAAAAGTTTTGCAAAGTTACAAAGCACAAAGTCCACTCCAAAGCGAGTTATTCTAAGGGAGCCCTGTTTCTGAGCTTCCCCAAATGCTTCGATTGTAGTCTTGAGTTTTCTTCTGGGAACATATGCATCACAATGTTCCTCATTGAAATAATTATAGGCATATACAAAAAAGGGGTGAGGCCTGGTTGAGTTTTGTTAGTAATATGTTGGAACTCAAAGTTATGCTAAGGGGCATGATATTTCCAAAACATGCTCCAAGCGGTTGACCAATCACAACACACAGGTCCAGCTGACCAATCAGAGCACAGTGTGCTTTATTGAAGGGGCTTCATAGAGACGAGAACTAAACAGAGGTGCATTTCCCATACAATGACGTAGCTCGCTGATTAACTATCATAGTACGATGCATCTTTGAAGAACTAACCAACTACTCAACTAGTCATCAATGTAGTAACACGGTTGCGCCTGAGTTGTTTGCATTGGTTCAACAATATAGGACAGTCGTTTATGATGCCACACACAGGTGGAGGAGTAATAACTTCTTCAAATTAATCTATTTTAGATCTCCGAGATGCTGCCGTAATGCTCTTGTGCCCAAGATCTATTAAAGTCCACATGTGATACTAACAAGAAACTATGCTTCTAACCACAGGTTGAGAGCCGTAGCTTCAACTACATAAATGTTTGCAAATGTTTGCTGGAACTATGGTTTCGGGAAGCACTGAATTGTTGAACTATGCTGGCAACAACAGAACTTGCGACCATAGATTATTTTGGAAAACGCACCCCGGAGCGTTACTGACAGACTAGGAAGAGAGGTGCTGCAACAATGTAAAATATGTAAAAAATTATGTTTTTTTTTTTAAAGTAAAGCATGAAAATCTATTCTAGTAGACCCCAAAAACTAAAGTCAGGACTTTGTAAAAGGGCATAATATAGCCTATTAATTTTTTTTTTTTTTTTTTTTGTACGATAAGAGATTTTGGTTGCCCCTTGATGTGCAATTAATATCTGGGTCCTGAAGCCAATGCAGTTGAGAAGCACTGATCTTTAATGTTTAATGTGGTAAATGTGAGGAGCAGGACACACCTCTCTGATGGGACACTGCTGCGACAGGCGCTCCTGCAGCTCTTTCTGAAGTTCCTTGCGTGTGCCCAGAGACTGCTGGACGCGCAGGAAGTCTGACAGCTCTTTCAAATCTGCCTCGGTGAAGTACTTTGTGAAGTGCTCCACATTCTGCTTATTGGCAGGGAAGAGTTCCTGGAGTCAGAGCAGATTACACAATCAGATTAATTACAGGAGGAACTAGAGGGAACCTTTAACTTTCTAAGACTCAAAGGTGAAGCGTGTCATTTTTCCAATGTTAAAGGTGCCCTAGATTCAAAAATTGAATTTACCTCGGCATAGTTAAATAACAAGAGTTCAGTACATGGAAATGACATACAGTGAGTCTCAAACTCCATTGTTTCCTCCTTCTTATATAAATCTCATTTGTTTAAAAGACCTCTGAAGAACAAGCGAATCTCAACATAACACCGACTGTTACGTAACAGTCGGGGTGTACGCCCCAATATTTGCATATGCCAGCCCATGTTCCCAACATTATGAAAGGCATTAGACAAGGGCAGCCAGTAACGTCTGGATGTGCAGAGCTGAATCAACAGACTAGGTAAGCAAGCAAAGACAATAGCAAAAAATGGCAGATGGAGCAATAATAACTGACATGATCCATGATATCATGATATTTTTAGAGATATTTGTAAATTGTCTTTCTAAATGTTTCGTTAGCATGTTGCTAATGTACTGTTAAATGTGGTTAAAGTTACCATCGTTTCTTACTGTGTTCACGGAGACAAGAGCTGTCGCTATTTTCATTTTTAAACATTTGCAGTCTGTATAATGCATAAACACAACTTCATTCTTTATAAATCTCTTCAACAGTGTAGCATTAGCCGTTAGCCACGGAGCATAGCCTCAAACTCATTCAGAATCAATGTAAACATCAAAATAAACACTGTACTTACGCGATTAGACATGCTGCATGACGAACATTTTGTAAAGATCCATTTTGAGGGTTATATTAGCTGTTTGAACTTTTTTTATGTTGTTTAAGGCAAGTGCGAGCTCTTGGGGCGTGGAGCACGAGATTTAAAGGGCCACACACCCTGAATCGGCTCATTTCTAATTATGCCCCAAAATAGGCAGTTAAAAAATCTATGGGGTATTTTGAGCTGAAACTTCACAGACACATTCAGGGGACACCTTAGACTTATATCTTTTAAAAAAAAAAGTTCTAGGGCACCTTTAAAATACTTTCTTATTTTCCAGCTTGATTTCAATGGAAGTTGAGGTAAGTGATCAAGAAAACATGTTTGAAAATCATTGTCGTTTTTAATATTCTGTTTGGTGGCACAGAAATTACACACTCCACCTTTAAGCATCAGCACTGTGGGAAACAAACATTATTTTAAACTAATAATATTTTGGAATATTACCATTTACTATAATTCGGATCAAATAAATGCAGCATTGGTGAGCATAAAACACTTCTGTCAAAAACATTCAAAAAATCTTAATGCCTCCAAACTTTTGAAAGGTAGTTAGTGTGTGTTTGTGTGTGAGAGTGTGTGTGTGTGTGTTTACTACCTGTGATTGAATATCAAAACCTTTGTTTTACAGAAATCTGCATGGATTTTTTTGTTGTACTGTGGGCATCAAGGTCATGAGTGAGTTTAGAGGTGTTAAGACACTTGTCTGCCAAGTGATGAACATCTCCATGGAAACAATTTATCTGCATAATGGTTCATTATCTCCTCATAATTTTCAGAGGTTAATGAATTCAGTATCAAAACTAATGAGAGAAACACAGATGAGCAGCAAGCATCATACCAGGAGTTTCTTATCCAGGTTGGCTTTTCTAAGGGCAGATGTCACAGCATTGGCATCCTTCTCTGCTATCCAAGCTTTAAACATCTTCACCGCAAAAGAGGCTGATATTCCTACAAAGCAGAGAGTGGGGGAAAAAAAGCACAAACTCCGTAATCAATTTCTTAAATAGTCACATGAATTTGCTACTTATGCAAATCAATTCCCAATTCTCTTTAAGAGGAAGAAGACAAAACAAAAGCACAAACCTTCTTTGACAAGGTTATCGCTGAAGAGGCTGGTGAGGATAGGTGGCGGCAGTGTGCCGTTGGCCAACAGGATGCCTGTTAGCATGGCTAGTTTGGTCTGCTCAGACTCAGTAAACGCCTTCAGGAAGAGAAGAAGCTATGCAGGGATAAGAAATATGAATCAGCTTATTTGGCCTGCAGCAACACCATTTAATTAATATTAAACTACACTGGCATCATGTTTGTTTGTTCTGCAGTGGTACATTTTTCACGTGCGAGACATCCTCCACAGTAAAGCACATTATTGACAATAGTTACCTTTTTGATTTCCTCTTCAAAGGTCTTCTCCAGATATTTGTACCTTCTGATAAGTTTATTGAACACCTGTATATAGACATAACCATCCATTAGTAATAACTGTATTTGAAGTATTCATTTAATACATTTTTTAGGGCTGCCCTCAACTAAAGATTTTTCTAGTCGACTAGTCATCGTACATTTAAGCGATTAGTCTGGATTATGAATCTGGATTATGAGTCTGATTATGAATGGGTCGTAAAAAAAAAAAAAAACAGCAAGGAGACCATCTAAACATTTTAATAATTTATTGATAAACTAGTTTTTTTTTTTTTTGCTTTTTCAGCTGCAGAGATATAGGGTGCGTTCACACTTGTAGTTCGGTTCGTTTGGTTCATTTGGTCCGGACCAAAGAAGAAAAAAAAACATTTAGTCCTGGTCCGGTTAGCGTTCACATTGGCAATTTTATCACCGAACCAAAAGATACCGAACCTTAAGGCACAGGGATACATTCACAACGTGATTGGTCGGATTTTATGACGTATTGCCTATTTTGAGACGGAACTTACCGAACATCCAAAACAATGCTGTTTGCTGAGGTAAATGCGCTCGTTGTGTGTGTGTAGCCTGCATGTGATGGTATTTTGGCCAGCTGGGAACTCGCGAAGAGCTTGTAAAATGTGTAAAGTAGTCAAAACACCGGCGGGAATCCATCCGTCACACACACAAATGATCTGCTGCGTGGAGACGCGCATCTGATGCCTGTGATGGGCAAACTCGCGTCTATGACTAGAAAAACCGACATGCGTGAGGATTCTGTCCTTTTTAGGGTCTAGTCTTCCTGTTTTTGGTTCGGTTACATGTCTTTGGTCCGTATATCATTCGAACCGCACCAGAGTTCATTTGGAAGCGGACCGAGACCCATCTTTTCAGCGGTTTCGGTCCGCTTGTTTGGTGCGCACCAGGGTTCGGATGGCAGCGTTCACATATGTTCAAATGAACCGCACTAACCGAGCAATCGCATCAGGGTTCGTTTTAATCGAACCAAACACAAGTGTGAACGCACCCATAGTTGACGATGCTGACTGTGAGTTATTGTATACACTGAGATCTGGTTTCTGTTTTGAAAGGCTCAAGTTCACAGAGACAGACAGCAGAAAGCGCATCCTGTTTGTTCTCATTTTACATTTTGTTGTTATTGTGAGTGCACACAAATAAAATTAGTCCTTTTACGTTTCGAATGATGGATCTGTATGACCAAGTTAAATGCAAATGATTGCACCGACGCCTCCATGTCATTCCATAAGCGCGTTACTATTCAGCTTTCACACTATTCAGATTTTTTTTTTCTGCGACTAACCGACTAATACAATTTAGGTCGACTAAGCCTCTTCTCATCGACTAATGGTTAGTCGACTATTAGGGGGCAGCTTTAACATTTTTGTATAATAGTAATAATTTTAAATAAAAAAATAATAACAATAGTTATTATTATTATTATTATTATACAATTTTTTTTTTAAGAAAGTAGAAATATAGTGTACAGTAGATGGGCAGACACTCAAACATTGGTTCATATGCACAGTCTAGTTTGTCACGGGGTCTGATCGATTAAAAAATTCAACTGATTGATATCCCTGTACTTATACCAAAATTAAATTTGATTCCACATGATATGACCCCTTTGCAGACGAAAACAAAATGCTGGAAACAAGAACACACTTTCAAACTCACAGTGGCTGATGATGGAGAGACATTGTAATCCAAGGGATTATTTTGAAATGACACAGTATAAGTGGCATACTGGTTCTACCAAGGGGATTTGGAGACTAAGTACATCTAATGCAATTTTGAAACAGGATTCCCCCATCTCCCTGCCGCCTTGGTTTCAGCTGCTCATTTTTCATATACAAATATGGAAAAAAGCATCTAAATGCAAACAGCGAAGAGAGGTGTTCACCTGAGCATAGCTGCGTACAGCAGTGTGGTTTTCCTCTGTCTTGAACACACAGTGCTCCGTCACCTTGGTTTTGTCCACGTCATCAATGCGCGTTCCCCCGGGAGCTGAGAGAGGGAAAGTGAGGTTACAGGTTAATGCTGTAAATCCTTTGAAAGCACTGTGCTGTCATTGTTAACCCCTACTGAGAAAATGTCACTGCCAACTGCACACTTATAATTGAGATAGGCGGACGCCACAGCAAACAGTTATGCAACAAAAATGCCAGAATGCATCATTCAACCTGTATCATGCTACATTTGCAATGTTTACAGTTTTTTTCATTATGTATAATGTACATTATACTGTACAGATTTATTTATAAAGGGAGTGATGTATTGTAGATCAAGTTCAAGAAGCATTACCCTCTGTAATACAGAGTTGGCTGCATTTAAAATCATTTAATCAAATGAAGAAAGAAATTGAATCACAACATTGCTTCCACTCCAAAATAGGACATGGTTTCTCAATGTGTTCTGCACACAAAACAATGCAATGCCTTATGGTCTAATCCTCAGGTGTCCGGGTTAATACCACACAATAGTTAACTTCAGATCCCCTTGAGAGATTTGCTACGGATTACAGTGTTGATCCACTGATTGTTCAATGTACCATATATCTTACTATATTAAAAAGTACACTAAACAGGCTCTGCTCTAGAGCAACAAATGGGACATGATGGAAAATAAACTGTTTTGTATTCGCTCACAAAAAATTTGCCTGCTCCCAAGAAACTTGGCTTTTAAAAGCACTGAAATTATATTTTTCCTTTTGCGTCCTCTCTTGCAAATGAAAAGTTCTCTGAAAAAACGCAAAAGCTTTGCAAGTGAATGCAAAGGCATTGAAATATAATTTTTCCTCCCACCTCATATTATTTCCATCACCACGCAAAAGCATTATGATCCCCCAAGACACTCTACATTTGTATGCAAAAATATTGCATTTTCTCGCAAATGTGAGAAGTTTCTCAGGGTAAGGGCAAAAGTTTCGGAAAGGAAATACAGTTTTTCTGTGTTCTTTTAGGGACTCTGTACTTCTTAGGCAGAAAGGATTAAATATTCAAATGAAATCAAAGTACAGTAATGTTTTCTTTTTTATTATTTTATTTGATGCCAGATTCAGCCAACACTGGCTAATTTTCATCCATAGTCCCTTGGCAGGTTCCCCTGTAGTCAATAATTTTATTTTAAAACTCATCTTTGATCACCAAAATGACATATTTACATGTTTTTTTTCCTGTGAAAAAAATTTCTTCATGCCTTAAAATAGCTTGAATGTAAATCTTCACTTTTGCTTCATTTAGTATACACGGATCTATGAATATACTGATTAGCCCCGCCTCCACTCACTCGCACAAGCTCAGAGATCCACTCGGTCAACTTACTGGGGTAAACGCTGCACTATGGTATCGCTTTTTACAACGTCATACACATAACGGTAATTAATATATGTTGCTAATGTTACACGACTCCCTTGCTTCAGAGCGGTCATAGTTAATGACATGCTAAAGCCTGCCGGCATGTTGTCATGATTGGTTACCAGGTAGTTTGTGACGCAAGAAACCCCAGCGATTTCAAACCGTGTTTTTTAAACAGTCTTCAGATCACTGCACATGATTTGTCTTGAAGGGTTTGTCATATTAAAAACACCACATAAACAACATTAAAAACTTCACAGGGGGATTTTAAGGACAAATTACTATACAAGAACATTTCTTACAACATATTTTACTTGCTTAATGAGACTTAATTTCTGAGTGGACAGGACATTAAAAAAAAGTTCTTTAGGACAGAGGTTTAACAGGAGTGGTTGCATTAAGAAAGTAAACAGTCAATTTTCATTTCATGTCAACTTGAAAGTAGTACAATTATGACACATATCACACATGCATAATATATCCCACTCTATTTTCACAGGGTTCAGGGAAATCAGTCTTTGTTATGGACTTATAAGGGCAAAGATCACCTTAAGGAAGTCCAGTGATGCTTAACAGAGGATTTGGTCTTAATCTCTATTTTAACAGAGTTAAAGGCAGCCTTCTGCTCATCAGGGCTCTATACTGTACCGTAGATGGAGTAATCTGACTGCTGACTGGACACCTGACCAGGCTGTTCTCCTTCCTCTCTCATGTGCTCTCACTGCTCTGTGGGCCTATATAGAGCCAGAGTAAACCTTTTAGCTGTAATTGGGTTGACAGAGACAGTCCCTTCCTGGAGACATCTATGTCAGCGTCTGAAACTGAACTAATTCTACAAGGACTGAATGGAATATATGTAGCGTGTAAGAGGAAGAATGTAAACACACTGAAATGAAGCTCTTCTCGCACAGAGGATTCCCCTAGCTAATGTTCAGCAATTCAAGGCTACAACTACGTCAAGCTGTACTGTACATATAGAAGGGTTATTATAATTAACTGAAACTTAAAGGTGCCCTAGAACATTCTTTCACAAGATGTAATATAAGTCTAAGGTGTCCCCTGAATGTGTCTGTGAAGTTTCAGCTCAAAATACCAACATTTTCCCCGCCCCCCTGAGCTCTCGACTATAAAAGTTCACACAGCTAATATAACCCTCAAATGGATCTTTACAAAATGTTCGTCATGCATGGTGCATGCATGCTTCGGATCATCTGAGTATAGTATTTATTTGGATATTTACATTTGATTCTGAATGATAGTATGCTCCGTGGCTAAGGCTAACATTACACACTGTTTGGAGAGATTTATAAAGAATGAAGATGTGTTTGTGCATTATACAGACTGCAAGTGGTTAAAAATGAAAATAGCGACGGTTCTCTTGTCTCCGTGAATACAGTAAGAAACAATGGTAACTTTAACCACATTTACCAGTACATTAGCAACATGCTAACGAAACATTTAGAAAGACAATTTACAAATATCACTCAAAATATCATGTAATCATGGATCATGTCAGTTATTATTGCTCCATCTGCCATTTTTCATCGTCTCGGCACCGAGTCTATCCCTGTGTCTCAATCAGCTCCCTAGCTCCCTAGGTCGTGAATCAGTATATAATGAAAGTGAATGTGGCTGATACCCTGATCAGTGCCCTGACTACTGAACTAGGGAGCTGATTGAGACACACGCGCTGACGCGTAATTAAAGTGAAAGCACACTTTTGATGGACAAAATAAATATAATTTCACACAAAAAGTGTTCAAAATGCTCACAATACGCATGTCTAATGTGTTTTAACAAGAATTTGAGTATGACAGAAAAGAAAATTAAGAATCAAAAATAATAATAGAAGATTTACCCATTTAAACTTGTTTTTTATTATTCAGTTTGGGTTAAAGTATGGTGTATTATAAAAAACTAAAGTAAACTAGCCAGAAAAT
The DNA here is from genome assembly GCF_018812025.1 of Megalobrama amblycephala. Classification (NCBI taxonomy): domain Eukaryota; kingdom Metazoa; phylum Chordata; class Actinopteri; order Cypriniformes; family Xenocyprididae; genus Megalobrama; species Megalobrama amblycephala. The sequence goes on from NC_063052.1 coordinate 5,195,729, forward strand.
ATAATATATATAAACATTATTTTAGTTATTACACAGACTGCAGCATACCCAAATCAAACCAAATATATTTGTTTTTATATTAGCCTTTTTTATATTTACTGTTGCACTAAAGTGAAGTGAAGTGAACAATTTATGTTATTTATTACTTGATTGTTCAAGCTACCTCACAGAAGTGATCTGTTTGTAATTAAATAAAAAATAAGGAACGTCCTGGAACGTTTTTTTTTTTTTCGCTCTTCTTTATTCTTTTTTTGATGTATTATAGAAGTATCGGATCGGGACTTGGTATCGGCAGATACTCAAAATCAAATGACTCGGACTCGAGGGCAAAAAAACCTGATCGGGACATCCCTAATAAATATATATGAAATTGGATCAGATGTGATCCATCTTTGAGAATCAATTCTGTGCAAATCCTGTGTTTTACTGACGATCGTATGAAGCATTCTAGTGTTAATGACTTACGCATACTGGTATATGAATTTATCTGGACACATTCCCTTCATAAATAAAATCACACCACTGCATCCTTAGTGGCTCAGAGGCCAGGGAGTTTATGGAGACTTGTACGTTTGCTATTATAGCCGTTAACAGATCAGTGATAATGTTTACATAGCTGAGACATATCACGAGCTCAAGGACAGTCATTCTTGAGTGCTGATGTCCTGCAGAGTTTTGCTCTGACACAACTCAACTTCCTTCACATAGCTTTGGTAATCTTGAAAGCATTCAAGTGTGTTTGATCAGGGTTGTAGCTAAACTGCAGGACAGCTGCTGCTGCTGCTGCACTCCAGGACTAGCGTTACTCGTCGCTTGCGAAAACAATGGTGGAGCCATGGGTGGAAACATACAGATTCAGGGGGGCGGTAATATTATAATAAGATCCCCTTCCTACGTCACAAGGAGAGCGAAATCAGAACGGATCGATTTTTCACATGCTTGTAGAAAAAGGCTTACCAAAACAAAGTTACTGGGTTGTCCTTTTTCACATTTTCTCACAAGACACGATTATAGCACTTAAACACGGGAAAAGTCAGATTTATGACATGACCATTTCCATGATATTAAATAAAATAAACGTTAATGGAAATAAAATTACATTTATACTTAACTAGCTGTCAATAAGAGCAGAGTAGGCTCTCAGAAAGGAGGGGTTCAGAGAGAACAAATCTTCGAACAAATGGTTTTTTTTAGATTCTTTGAGAAATGAGGTGATGTACAATGTATATGAGACAATGAAAGTGTTTTTTGACCTTGGATGCATGTAAACCTATTGTAGGAGACCTCCAAAACAAAATTATGAACCTTTAAAATGGCATAATAGGGGCACTTTAAAGTTAAATTGCTATAACCTAATTATGTGCTGTCTGATCTGCCAGTATATGTGCTTCACAACCCTTTACATGCATTCAATTCTAACACATATTCAGCCTCGAAAAAATCCTATAATATGCCTTCATGCCATTCTCTACACTGACTTCCCATATCTGCTCGAACCAAATTCAACACTCTGCTTCTGTCCCACTGAGAAGCCGCCCACTCACTCTCTCAGCCTGCTTATGTGCAAAAGATCTGAAGATTTCCAACTGGCTCTGACAGCTCCTAGGAGACAACTAAGACAGGGTAAAATCATGTTGTGTATTCCCTGCTGTCCTCATCTTTAACCATCAATGGGATTTGTAAGTTGATGGGCTGGAGGTACTTCACTAAACACTTTGATCCAAAGATGTGCTGCAAGTGTTGAAGCAACAGCCTGCTGTCACAGGGGAGTGAGCTAATGACCGCTTATTCTGGTAATCCGCTAAAGACGGCTGTGTCTTTGCATGAGCTAACAGCACAAAGGAAGGCTCAGTCGGACCTAGACTCTACAAGTGCAATGTTCTGTCCTTTACGATTGCTGCTTGTCAGATTGTACAATATTACACCAGTGCCATCTTGGGTAAAAGACAAGGCATCAATGGTCTTTTATGCCAAACTGTAAGATGTACGTAACACATAAGTTATGTCAATGCGTACAATATGCACAATTGCGTACATAATAGGAAAAAAACTGTGTATATCGGACAACAACAACAGGCTAATGGATATTCTCAGAATCTGTATGATGAGTAATGAGTTTCCAAGCCAAAGACTTGGTATAACAAGTGTAATTCAATTGGATTTTTATGTTTATTGGCCATTCTTTGTAGAAAAACATCATAGAATTATATCATAAGGATGTTTCAATGGGCCCTGGGTATTATCAGAGACATTAAACAGTAAGAGATGGACAATTTGAAGAAAAATCAATAGGAATAAATGGAGCATAATATGAGCTTAATATGACGCTTTAGGCTACATTCACAATGTCAGTTTTTGGGATTGACAACCATATTTATTTATTTATTTATTTACTTATTTACTTACTTATAGGTATGAGTCTCTAAATGTCCAGCAACTTACAGTAGCGTCTTGAATAGTCTGCATCAACGCGAAACGAGAGTCTAGACCGTATTCTCTTACTAGTAACCATAACAACAGTGACCAAAGTTGGCAACGTCCATAAAACTGAAACGTCTTATCACTTTTGACACGACAGAGTCCAATTGAGCCAAAATCTTCATTAACCGACAGCAGCTTCAGTGTAAACATGCGCTAGCTGGACACCTTTAACCAGTGCACTTGCATCTCACATCTTTTGCACCGCCTCGCACATGACACGGCATTTGAGTCGTGCATAGAACACAAAACTGATGGGAGTGGCTCCGGAGGAGAATAGTGACTGGATCTAAAACCTTCGGATGACACACAGCTCATATCTCCCTCGCTGAAAGCTACAAAAACTGAAACCACACACACACAAAACCACTTAGCATAGCTGCTCTCTTGCACTGTATGACGTGACAGACAACTAGTTGTCCATTCTGGTTCTGTTCACACAGCGCAAATTTTCAGAGAATGCGGTTGTGAGTCCTGAAAATTCATGGGTGTGAATTCGGTTAGAATGTGGTTGTCACTCCAATAATTAACCGTACTGTGAGTGAATATAACCGTCTTAAGGACTCAAATACAGGACTGACAACTGTATTCTGCTGCTGTGTGAACGTGGCCTTAGTAAAAAGAGCCTAAAAGTCATGATGTAGTTTAAAGTCATGATGTAGTTTAAAGTCATGATGTAGTGGAAGAAGCAACAGATCTTTTCTTCCATATTGCAGTGTTGTATTACTCAAGACCAGACGAGTCCAAGAGTCCAAGACCATATTTTTGTCTAAGATCATATAACTAGTGAAGACAAGCTCTTTCAAATCAGAGTCCAAATGCTCCTAAAAATATGGCCTTTGTCTGGTCTCAAGTACTACAACACTGTCGTACTGTGATACATCCAAGTGAAACGGAGTTTCAAAAAAGAAAAAGTGTAGGGTGGGGACTTGACGTTTCACTGGAAGATTGAGTTATGACATTTTGATTACATCTTATTTTATATTAAATATGTACACAGATAAATCATTTAGAAAACTTTAATTTCATGCCAACTTTAAAATACTCTGAAGTGCATTAAGCTAGACTAGCCTGACAAAGTCTGTTCTTTAGCATGATTTGAACTAAAGAAACAAATTATTGCCAGATTTTATTGCCAGTTTAAAATATCAATACTTAATCATGACAGTTTAGGAGATTATTAAATGCATCTCTGTACTAAGAGAAAATAAAATAGTATACTTAAAATCATGAGAAAGCATCTGTAAGGAGGCATCACCAAAGTCAAATTGGATCTACAAAATATCCATGCAATATTAAAGTCGGCATGAAACAGTTGTGATAGTCTTTTCTTCCCTATTGTGACGTATAGCTGAGTGAAACAATATGATGCACAAGCTTTTGGACCTTCTCACCAAGCATGCTCCCAGCGATGAGGATGTCAAAAAGGGTGTCGGCATAGCGGCGGTAGTCTAGTCTCGACCCATTGACATCCAGAAACTTGGCTACAGCATCAAGATCACCACCTGCTTCGTTGAGGCCTTGAACAATTGTGTCTCGGAAAACCGTAGGCTCAAACTTCTCCTTTTCATCTGGAAGAGAGAAAACACAAGAAAGTCAGGTTTTCCAGAGCACAGCAGAGATTCAGGATTCACAGTAGCCACTTACAGATATAGAATATAATGCTTTAAATGATTTTGAGTTAATCCTTCATTTGTATCCGTCGGTATAGAATACTTGACAACAAAGCAGGTGGTCACACAGAAATATGCAAGCCGCAGTTATACCTACCATTATGTAAATGAGTTCCCTCGCCTCGCTGCTGGCTAGGAATTCTGATTATAGCACACACTAAAGAACATGTTGAGTGTCTTCCTGTGAGATCTCATATTTGAAGAGCCAGTCACACCTACAACGCAAGCCAGTGAAGCATAACACTAATGCCCTGTTGAAAACGCCCTCACATTTGTCACAGTCAAAAGCTAATGTTTTATATATATAATATTTCTATTTCAAATAAATGTTGTTTTTAACTTTTTTAATGCGGTCAAATCGATTAATCAAAATTAATTTGCATCTAACAAAAGTTTGTGTTTACTGTTTACACACACACACACACAATAATATATATATATATATATATATATATATATATATATATATATATATATATATATATATATATATATATATATATATATATATATATGTATATGTGTGTGTGTGTGTGTGTGTGTGTGTGTGTGTGTGTATGTATATATATACACAGACATACACACGTACGCGTATTAATTATGTTTGTTTATACACAATTATATAAACAAACTTTTTGCGATTATTGCATCTAACATAAAAGTTTGTTTACTGATATATATATATATATATATATATATATATATATATATATATATATATATATATATATATATATATACACACACACACACACACACACACACACACACACACACACACACAAATATATTATGTAAACAGTAAACAAACTTTTATGTTAGATGCGATTAATCACGATTAATCGATTTGATAGCACTACTTTTTATTAATCAAAGAATCCTGAAAACAAAAAGAGGTATCACATCAACTGTTTTCAACATTGATAATAATAAAAAATGTTTCTTGAGCACAAATTCGCATATTAGAATGATTTCTGAAGGATAATTTGACACAGAAGATTCAGCTTTGCCATCACAGGAGTAAATCACATTTTAAAATGTATTCAAATAAAAAAATAAAAAAAAAGTTATTTTAAACGGTATTTCACAATATTACTGTTTTTACTGTATTTTCACATAAATACAGCCTTGGTGAGCATTAAAGGATTAGTCCACTTTTAAATAAAATTTTCCTGATAATTTACTCACCCCCATGTCATCCAGGATGTCCATGTCTTTCTTTCTTGAGTCGAAAAGAAATTAAAGTTTTTGACGAAAATCCTTTTAAAGGATTTTTTTTTTTTATTATTATTATTTTTTTTTTTTTTACATATAGTAGACTTCAATGGGCACCAAACAGTTGAAGGTCAAAATTAGTTTCACTGCAGCTTCAAATTGTTCTACACGATCCCAGATGAGAAATAAGGGTCTTATCTAGTGAAACCATCGCTCATTTTCTGAAAAAAAATGTGAAAATTATATAAGTTTTAACCATAAATGCTCATCTTGAACTAGCTCTCTTCTTCTTCTCTATTAGAATTCCAGCAGTGTAGACACTGCTAAGCGTATTACTGCCCTCCACAGGTCAAAGTTTGAACTAATTGTTACATACTAGCATATTGCATATAAAAATTAGTTCAAAACTTTGACCTGTGGAGGGCAGTAATACACTTAGCAGTGTCTACACTGTCGGAATTCTAATAGAGAAGAAGAAGAGAGCTAGTTCAAGATGAGCATTTATGGTTAAAACTTATATAATTAAAAAAAAAAAAAATTTTCACAAAATGAGCGATGGTTTCACTAGATAAGACCCTTATTTCTCATCTGGGATCATGTATAACAATTTTAAGCTGCACTGAAACTAATTTTGACCTTCAACTGTTTGGTGCCCATTTGAAGTCTACTATATGGAAAAAAAAATCCTGGAATGTTTACATCAAAAACTTTAATTTCTTTTTGAGTGAAGAAAGAAAGACATGGACATCTTGGATGACATGGTGGTGAGTAAATTATCAGGAAAAGTTTATCTAAAAGTGGACTAATCCTTTAAAAAAAAAAATCTTACCAACCCCAAACTTTTAAACAGTAATGTATTTTAAGTTTAAATGTCTGAAACCGATATGAACCAATTTTTATTGTTTTATATAGCCTTTTTGCCACAATAAAAACAAAATGAATAGTACACCACAACAATAAAAGCTAATAAAAGCTAATAATAATAATAAAAATATTCCTATGATTTTATGACTGGAGATGCAGAAATTAGACATTTCATACAAACAGAAAGGACAAGACGTTCTGTTTCTGGAGCAAACAATACAGCTGCTGCAACAGGCAATTTGTTAACTTCTGTGACTGAGATTGCAGGACTAAAATAAAGGTATTTTTACACTTAAGTTCTTTTAAAAAGGACTCAAGTGTGAAAAGAGCAAAATGGCAGAGGGTCTGCACTGGTCCCAGTATTGTGCAAGACACGAAATACACAGTAGCACACAAACAAGCTATTAATGGAACATGAATTGAGACCCTCGCCACTGCATTGCTGAGTGAGTGTCTGCATTTCTACGGTGTGTGTGTGAGTGTGTTTCTATATACGTGTACGAATATTAAAAAAAATCATAGTTCACTTGCCCCACAGACTTGTATTGTAAGCACATAACCGACAACATGTTTTTGTTTGTTATTATAATTTCAAATTATTTTGACCTGGAATACTACAAATAAAGTGAAATAATGATAAAAAGGGCTTTGTATAAGATAAAGAAGATCTTTTGTAATACCCACAATTTCTATGAGGTAGAATATGAAATATTGGGATAAAGTGACTCACCCCTTTTCCTGGTCTTAAACCGCTGGCCTGTAAGCACTGGCTTCTGTTGCTTACCGGTATTCATAAAAGTCCTTCAAAAACAGGAAAACATACAAATCAACAACAAAAACACAGATGACCCATTTTGTGTGCTATGACAAATCCATTATTGAAAAAGCCAGATGCCCCACAAGACAAAACAATGAAACAACACAGTAATCTGTGCTTTACCCAACACATCTTCCTACACTACTATCATCACACACCTTGTTTATAATAGTGCACCGTACTAGGAGGAAAAAAAAAAAGGTAGTGATCTAAAAAGCTCATCAGCTGAGAGGACCTCTCCAGCGCGCACCGAGTGCTCCAGCAGAAAGCGAGTGCTCCGGCAAGCTTTTCGCTGCCCTGTTCTAAATATAGAGGGGCTCATCCCCGACAGTGTAAACTTCAGTCACCCAGGCGTGGGACACGTGTCGTATTACAGCAAGGACATGTCTGATCACAGCTTACAGCCCTGTGTGTGTGTGTGTGTGTGCGTGTGTGTGTGTGTGCGTGTGTGAGTGTGTGTATACAAGCAAACATATACACAAACAAAAACCATAATTTTCCATCAGCTGTCTCAACAACTTAATGACGCTCAAACTATGCAGGTCTGCAAAACAATGTGGGCTATTAGCTCTGAATCACCAGTGCATTACCAGCAAAACCAAACAAAAAAAAAATATTTGATGTCCATTAGATCCAACTGGAAGAGCCAGTTATGACATTTTAATTAAACATTTGATTAAAATGTAAAACTAAAAATAAATAAAAACATGTGCATGGATGAATTGTACGTATACGTATAACCTGCATTTATTTTGTTTTTTGATGTATTGAACATTGTTATTGCAATTTGCAAATTCTGCTGATATGAATATTTCACCATGGTATAGTTACCAAGGTACCAAGGTTAGAATTGTGATGGATATAATATAATATAATATTAATAAATGGAAAAAAGGTGTTTTTGTTTGTTTGTTTGTTTTTGCCCTTACTCGCTGACCTCCTGAAGGCCGCTGTGTAATTCGCACCCTGACTAAAACACGTTGAGGGAAGCATTTCAATATCCCTATAAATGCATATTAAAATGCAGAATCGAATCAAATTAATCGAATCGCATCGAATTTTAATGTGAATCGTCTCAAATCGAATCGTTCTGAATTTGAAAAAAAAAAAAAAAAAAAAAAAAAAAAAAAAAAAAAAAAAAAAATCGCTCTTGAATCAAATCGAACACCTATGAATCGTGAATCGAATTGAATCGATGTCTACCCAAAGATTCACAGCCCTAATAATTATTAAACTGATTTAACTTATTAATATTAGTTAAATAAATCTAATTGTAAACATATATTAGAGTAATTATGTTTAATTTTGATATTCAGTTTAAAAAAAAAAAAAGATCTTTTCATAAACTACCATTCAAAAGTTTGGAGTCAGGTTTTTTTTTTTTTTTAAAGAAATTAATACTTATTCAGCAAGGATGCATTAAATTGATTACAGGTGACAGTAAAGACTAATTACAAAACTGTTACAATATTTCAAATAAATGCTGTTCGTTTGAACTTTATATTCATCAAAAAAATCCTAAAAATAAATGTATCATTGTTTACACAAAAATATTAAGCAGCACAACTGTATTTATTGATAATAAGATATGTTTCTTGAGCACCAAATCAGCATATTAAATAAATATGAAAATAAAATACAGCCATTGGTAGTAAAATACACTTCTTTAATTTTTTTTTTTTTTTTTTTTTTTTTTTTTTACCAACCCCAAACTTTTGAATGGTGGTGTAAATGTATTACTGTCTTACACATATAAAACATGTTCTAAAAAAAAAAAAAAAAAGGCAGCCAGAGATGAGTCTTCTCACCAAAGCTGCTGCTTTTGAACAATGTGTATTTTATAATCTATGAAAATAATTTAAATAATAGATTTTGTAGATATGAAAGGTTGTGCCAAATTCATACTGCATAAAGAATACCCTTGATTTGTCCTCCAAGCTGCAGCTGCATGAACTCACAGTGATTTCATTTAAATCAGAACAATTGTTTTTAAACAGCATTGTGCACCACGGCTCACTTTTTTTCTAACATTGAGTCCTTTCACGCAGCTCTGAACAATATGTACTCATGTGCAAGTCCCGTGTGATTTATAAATGATATCAACAACCACGCTCACCAGGGATGAGCCCACAAAGGGAGTGATTTAGCTGATTGTCACCCAACCTTAATCCATTTCAAGAGACAACGCAGTTAAACAGCACCTAGATCAGCTCAAGGAACTCCTCCCAGGACCAGTTAGTACCGGTGTCATTGGAAAACTAAAACAATGAGAAACTCTGGAGAAGGAGAGTCAGAAGTCAGAGTCTAGTCTTAATCAGATTACAGTTCCTGAGAAGTGAGTGGGACTTACAAACTATCAGAATCACTGTCCAGTTGATGTATCCGATTCATTCAACCCAGCTCTTTGTTGTTTTCTGTTATTTCGCTAGTTTTCTGTATAGCAAGTGACATTCCTATAAAACAAATATCAATTGCACCTGGCAACCACAAAAAGATGTTCTAGTAGACTTGTGTGTGTTGACATGTATCTGAATGTTTATGTTCCATGACACACACTCTTTAGCTAGTGTCGCCGGTCCCAATTTATAAGTGCTCCAGTGCCAGGAATAACTCAGGCTATGGCATTCCTGGAAGAGAATGCAACCTGGTTTCAAAGTTGGAATGAGGTGCTAGGACAAAGCACAGGATGGAAGCTTTGATAGGATAGAAATATTATATACACTGTAAATATTACTATAAATATTGCGCAATACCAATCAGACCATGAATTGATTCATGGGCATTCGTATTTTAAAAGATGAAAAGATATTTTATATATTAAATATATTTTCTTAATATTTACTTTTTATTTAAATAACAAATTAATATAAAATAAGTATTATACATACATATATAAAACTAGACAACTGAGATCAACAATCAGAGTCAAGTATTCCAGAAAGCTGTGTTATATAGGCTATAATTACTTTATTATAGTTATTATCAAAGCAGGTAACACCTTCAAAAATATACATCACTGTCTGAGACAATGCCAGAAATACTTATACATGTTTGATGCACTGAAATGATAGAAGTGTTTTGTTGTTCGCTCGTGTCAAGCACAATATATAAGTGCACTTATATACACACAATATTCAGTGCACTTGTTTCACTGCTACTTAAATGAAACATTACATACAGTACAACAGATTTACCAATGAAAATATACATCCTCGTATAATACAGGCAAGTTCTTAAGAAGTAATTCGACTTCATCAGTAGTAATGCCTCCGTCTGTTTACAAATGTAGCATTTTGCACACGTACTTAACAATTATCTGAAATTAATCAGTTTTTCAAGACCAAGTTCCCCTTTAAAACCCAAATCTCAGAAGCTCGCTGTTTAGACGAAGCTCGAGAGAAGGAGACACGAATTAGACTTATTATATTTAGGCTAATTGTAACATTTTGCATCGTGACATTCCATCATGTGATTGTATTTACCTGTCTGTGATTCTGCCTGCTGGGATGATATCGAGCACCGCTTCGCGCAGTATCTCACGCGACAGTTTGAGCAAGCAAGTTAAGTACAGCTGGACTGATCTATTCCCGACAGGGGTAGATAGCACGACGAAATGAAGTACTAATGCAATTAATAATAAAAATATTTTGAATTAAAAAGTAATGACATTAATTTTTACGCAATTTTTGAATAATATAGATGTTTATATGCTAAAATATTACCATGACTCTTCGCATCGTGTCACTCGGATATCCAGCCCCCCCTCCTTATAATTTCCATCGTGGTATGATCCGAGGATGTTTTCTCTTTTTTTTACATTTGGGTACTGTATAATAAGGTCTGTGTCCAAAGAAAGAAATTTTCACATCGATATATAGCCTACTGTTTATCCTTAAAATGAATAATAATTGACTTGTATCAATATGACAAGTATGACCCCTGCAAGGAAAGGTGATTTGACACCTGAAGAGAGAGTAATGCTACAGGTGGCTGCTACAGGTACTGGAAAACACTTTTTAGTTTTCTTCTGTTTTTGTTGTTCTTTTTACATTCAGTGTATCTTAATGCTCTAAAAATAGGAACAAACTCTCTATAAAACTTTATACAGGTCATTCATTGAATCTATTTGTTTGGTTGGGTGTTTATTTAAGCCTATTTGTTCAGCAGAACTGTTTTCAACACTAATAATGATAAGAAATTGCCAGAAGTGGCAATTTAGCATATTAGAATGGTTTCCGAATCACTCTAATATATGTAGGCTATGTATGTATATGTACTGTGTATATTCTTTCAAAAACATTTCAAAAATCTTATTGGCCCCAAACTTGAACAGTATAGTGTTAAAGGGTTAGTTCACCCAAAAATGAAAATTCTGTCATTTATTACTCACCCTCATGCCGTTCCACACCCGTAAGACCTTCGTTAATCTTCAGAACACAAATTAAGATATTTTAGTTGTAATCCAATGGCTCAGTGAGGCCTGCATAGGGAGCAATGACATTTCCATAAATATCAAGATCCATAAAGGTAACGTTACTAAAGACATTTAAATCAGTTCATGTGAGTACAGTGGTTCAATATTAATATTATAAAGCGACGAGATTATTTTTGGAGAGCCAAAAAAATAAAATAAATAACGACTTCGTATTTACAGATGAATCAGTGTATCGAATCTGCTGTTCGGAGCGCCAAAGTCACGTGATTTCAGCCGTTGGCAGTTTGACACGCGATCTGAATCATGATTCGATACACTGATTCATTTGTGCTCCGAATCTTCATGAAGCAGTGTTTTGAAATCGACCATCACAAAATAAGTCGTTATTTTATTTTTTTTTATTTTTTTGGAGCACCAAAAATATTCTCGTCGCATTATAATATTAATATTGAACCACTGTTCAATACATGTGAGTGTACATCTCACATGAAGATTTAAATATGTTTTTAGTCCCTTTATAGGTCTTGAGAGAGGAAATGTCATTGCTCCCTATGGAGGCCTCATGGAGCCATCGGATTTCAACTAAAATATCATAATTTGTGTTCTGAAGATTAATGAAGGTCTTACGGGTGTGGAACGGCATGAGGGTAAGTAATAAATGACAGAATTTTCATTTTTGGGTGAACTAACCCTTTAAAGTGCCAGTTTCATGCTAAACACACTTTGATATTGTAAAGAAAAAGATGCAAGATTTGTTCACATTATCCACTTCATCTATAATTTAACCAGTTTAGTTAAACTTTCTGCTGGTCTTTGAGCTGTATTTTACTGAATCTTAGCATAATTAGAAAATGGTAGATAATAAAACTGTTGAAAATACCGCAGATATAATTTAAGTGTCTTCCTAGACACTATAACTACAGTTGGGTATGTAGACTGTCTAAGGGAATAAAATGGTGGATCATCATGAAATGATGCCTAATGTTTATTTTTTAAACTCTAGACTGTGTTCTCTCAAAAGGTGATGTGCAAGAGGCCACCCAGCTTCTCAGCAATCCAAATGTGCGTGTTAACTGTCTGGATGAGGTAAGAACATAAAGATGACAAATATGGGTAGTAATTTACAGGCCATTAAGCACCATTTATGGCTCATTGGGATTCACCAACTGGAACACAACAAAACATAAAATCAAACAGGGTTGCTGGCCAAACACAACCCAAACTTAATGTTACTTATATTCATGTTTATGTTATTTTACTGTAGCCTTCTTTCTTAAACACAGACTGTACACTGTAAATAGTGGTATTATGTAGTTGTTTTCTGATGATCAGCCGTTATGTAAACAAGTGCAGTGGCTGGTGGGCTGGTGAGGTGACGGCATATGTTCTGCATTGTAATTCAGGCATATGGCAGGGACTCTTGAGTGCCGGATGTGGTACTTAAAGATGTAAGATGGTACTTAAAGAGGTGTGATAATGGAGACGTGCCACTAGATGTAACCTACAGACAACTTGTGGTCCTTTTGGGGCCAGAATGATTAGAAACAGCAGTTGATAAGTGTTTCCCACCTGTCAAAATCATATGTGCTGCATGTTCACTTTGCCACCAACGCAGTCTTTCAACTTCATCCAAGGAGCAACAAAGATTATGACTCACTCTGCTCATGTCACTCTCAACAAGTGCCAGCGTTTTGTCAGAATCACCATACTGCAGACACATTTCCTGGATATTCACAATTTGTGATAGGAATGAACAAGGCTAAATGTCATTTGCTTTTGAGTCATGCAGATGAAAAGATTGGTAAAAATTATTTTTTTAAAGTCTTTTCCCTCATATCGTTTCAGTATGGCATGACCCCTCTCATGCATGCGGCCTATAAGGGTAAAGCAGACATGTGCAGACTGCTGCTGCAGCACGGAGCTGATGTCAACTGTAATGAGCATGAGTATGGTTATACTGCCCTCATGTTCGCTGGCCTCTCAGGTAACCTTGCTCTAGTAATGCTAACAAGTTTCATTTTATCTAATGTTTCTTTAACCAGCAAGGTCATCTATTAATGAATTTTTAAAGTAGTCCTGGCATTAGGTTGCACAGATAGCAGTCATGAATAAACCACAGAAGTAAGAAATGTGTTTAAGCATTAGATGAATGTCATGGTTTCATTGCTTATATATATATATATATATATATATATATATATATATATATATACACACACACAATGTTGGGGTAACACATTACAAGTAATGCAAGTTATGTAATCAGATTATATGAATGTCATAGTTTCATAGCTTATATATATAATATACACAGTGCGTGCAGAAGTGCAGAATTATTAGGTACGTTGATTTTCTGATCGTATTTTTTTTCCAGGCACATCTTACCAATTCCAAACCACATTAATCTTAATAACTACTATTAATTTTGTATTTAATCATTTATAAGTGATATATAATTGTTCATGAAGGCTGGAAATGAAAATGCCTTATATTCAGGTGTGCATAATTATTAGGTACATTTTCTTTTACAGATAAAATGAGCCAAAAAAGACATTTAACTCAGACTGAAAAGTAAAAAATTATTAAATGCTCACGAGAAGGATGCAATACTAGAAATTACAGTTAAGGAATGACCATTGGACAGTGAAATGCTCATTGGGTCAGCAGGGTCAGACAAAAACAGGTGGAAAAGAAAAGACACATGTTAACTGCAAAAGAATTAAGAATTAAGGTGAAGAATTAAGTGTGAAACCATCAGGAATCCTTACTTGGCAGCAAGTTTTGGGAGTTCACTTTTAGTCCATCTCTGCAAAACAGGCTTTCAGGGTAGGAGATGGACTAAAAATTAACTCCCAGAACTTACTGCCAGATTCTGGAAGATAAATTCTTCAAACAGTGGTACAAGAGGATGTGGTGCTGGTCCTTCAAGAGTCACTCTCAAACTGTCTCTCTATAAAGCCTATAAAAATCAGTCTTCATGTATTTCACAACACTTCAGCTTATGATTCTGATTAAGAGGGTGTATTTTTTTTAGGATTCTTTACCTAACCTAAGTCTCTGAGATCCTGACACCTTGCACCTCTGGAGACTCCAGGTAGGTTGCAGTTCTGGAAAATGGTGGTGCTGGAGACTAAAGGGTTTTTGATGGTTTCACACTTAATTCTTCACCTTAATTCTTAACATGTGTCTTTTCTTTTCCACCTGTTTTTGTCTGACCTTGCTGACCCAATGAGCATTTCACTGTCCAATGGTCATTCCTTAACTGCAATTTCTAGTATTGCATCCTTCTCATGTGCATTTAATAATTTTTGACTTTTCAGTCTGAGTTAAATGTTTTTTTTTTTGGCTCATTTTATCTGTAAAAGAAAACATACCTAATAATTATGCACACCTGAATATAAGGCATTTTCATTTCCAGCCTTCATGAACAATTATACATCACTTATAAATGATTAAATACAAAATTAATAGTAGTTATTAAGATTAATGTGGTTTGGAAATGTTAAGATGTGCCATATATAATATATATATACATACACACACAATGTTGGCGTAACGCATTACAAGTAACACAAGTTATGTAATTAGATTACTTTTTTCAAGTAACGAGTAAAGTAAAGCATTACTTTTAAATTTACAACAAAGTATCTGTTACTTATTTGGATCAGTAACGCAAGTTATTTTGTTTTTCCATTTATTTACTGACACCTCTCCTGTCCCCATGTTGAGAGAAATTATGAGTAAGGGGCAGAGGCGTTAAATGCGCTGTGTGAACATAATGGTTATTGTAGTATCGTGTCCAACCGTATTTAACCATACAAATAAGCAACAGTGACTTTGGATAAACATCATATTTGTGTTTTATTTTTTTCTTTATATTGCTGAATTAAGCATATTTAACTTCACCCTCTACTCTACAGGCGTGAATTTGCATTTCCTTTAGCCTGAGGCTTATTCACTTTTGGTGTGAAAGGGCCTTTAAATTTGCCAAAAATAGAACTTTTTTTTTTGTTTGTTTTTAAAAAACAAACAAACAAGCCCAGCCTAGGTGTGAAAACAGTGTGTGTATATATATATATATATATATATATATATATATATATATATATATATACAGTTGCATGAAAAAGTATGGGAACCACTTGCAGAATCTGTGAAAATGTGAATAATTTTAACAAAATAAGAGAGATCATAAAAAATGCATGTTATTTTTTTATTTAGTACTGTCCTGAGTAAGATATTTTACATAAAATGTTTACATATAGTCCACAAGACAAAAAAAAATAGCTAAATTTATTAAAATAACCCCGTTCAAAAGTTTGCGAACCATTGGTTCTTAATACATTACCTGGATGATCTATGACTGTTTTTTTGTTTTGTGATGGTTGTTCATGAGTCCCTTGTTGGTTTTGAACAGTTAGCATATACAGAACTACAATTTATCAAATTTTCCCAGCTCATCTAAAATAATCCCACAGGTAATGCTGAAATTACAGAGATGATATTAGATGCTGGAGCAGAGACGGATCTGGTCAACTCAGTGGGACGGACTGCTGCTCAGATGGCCGCCTTTGTGGGTGAGAGATTCATATACATATGCACGCCTACTACTTATTAATGAATAAATCACTTGAAGACTTGCTTTCTTTTCCACCCTGTGCAGGTCAGCATGACTGTGTGACAGTGATCAACAATTTTTTTTCTCGTGCGAGGTTGGAATACTACACCAGACCCCAGGGCTCAGAGAGAGAACCTAAACTACCCCCCAAACTAGCAGGACCCCTACACAAAATCATCATGACTACTAACCTCAATCCTGTCAAGGTAGAAAATGCCAAGTGCATTTATATAACTCGGATTTCAAGCATCGGTAAACTGCCACGTTCACACAAACCGAACAATGTTAGTGGAACACAGCAATCTATGCTTTCATAACACTGACCCATAAGAATGCCATACAAGGTCACATGACTGAGGGAAGCATCAGTTTGCACTAACCAACACCCCTCCTGTTTTATTCCATCTAAATATATCCTTGTGATATTACAGAGCAACAACAGGCCATTTCAACACAGGCCTGGAATTCTGCATATCTCTTATCTCTGATAAACACATCTTCACCGCATATTATATAGAAAATGACATGACTGAAATGCAAAAATAATCACAGGTGAGGTTATGGGTTTTTTTTTTTGTTTTTGTTTTTTACAAATTGCTAGGACCCATTTCTCAAAATGGGTACACATGAACATAAGCGCAATGTATGTGGGCTAAACTGTGGATCATTGTTCATTGCTTTGGCACAAAATATATTTAATGATTACTTGTTTCAAATTACTTGAATTCTTTTCTCACTCAGACACAACCATCATCAAAACTCTATGTACCTACAGGCCAAATTGCACATTTACATACTCTTTTCAAAACTGTTAAACTTAAGTTCAAACCCCAACATAATATAAAACGGAATAAGACAGCAATTTGCTACATTTCAACTGTAATACCATATTAATCTATTCTAAATTTAAAAAATGAAATACTATCAAACAGTTAGGTGTAGGTAAATAACTACACAGGTGTTAATCATTCAGTTTCATTAACATGTATACAAACAGAGACAACTTAGTTGTATTTTGTACTGAAATATACAATGGACCATGTAACATCCCTGCTGAAAAATTCAGCATAAACCAGCATGAATTCCATGTTGGTCCAGGCTGGTTTATGTTGGTTAGAGCTAGTATAGTGCTGGTCTAGCTGGTGGACCAGCATAGTCATGCTGTTATCAAGCAAAACTGAGCTGGTGTAGCTAGTCCACAGGAACCAGCATCCCATGTTGGGCCCAGTATGCAAAACATACCTTGCATGACCAGCAATGCAGGATTTTTCAGCAGGGATACTGCAGTGAATTCTAAACAGTAGAGAGCTCTCATTCTTGTTTTATAAAGAAATGTTACAGAAGAAAACATTGTGTAATGCTACCTGTTTTTTAGGTCATTGATTTATGAGGCCGAGGACAATGATGGTGCACTTTTATACGTCTATCATTGAGTCAATATTAACCTCCTCTATCACCATCTGGTATGCTGCTGCCACTGCTAAGGATAAAGGCAGACTGCAGCGTGTTATTCACTCTGCAGAGAAGGTGATTGGCTGTAGTTTGCCATCTCTCCATGACCTGTATACTTCAAGGACTCTAAGGAGGGCAGTTAAGATCGTGGCCGAAACCTCACGCCACAAAAACAGTTTTTTTCCAGTTGCTACTGGCCTTATTAAAACTGCTTCATATGTATTACACTAAACACACATTAATAAGACTGCAAGCTGCGCTTACACTAACTTTTTAAATTGTGTATTTTTATCATAGGCATATTTAATTATTATTTATGTTATTATCTAAATTGTTACTCTTCTTTTTATTTCTTAATTCTTCTTAAAGCAACTGCATACCAAAGCAAATTCCTTTTACATGTTGTACTTGGCAATAAATGTGGATTCTGATTCTGAACTAAACCTTTAAATGACATGTGAAGCCATGTATGGTAATCCAAACTCAGAATTTATCCTCTGCATTTAACCCATCCAAGTTAGTGCACACACATTGGGAGTAGTGAACACACACACACACACACACACCTGGAGCAGTGGCCAGCTTTTTTTCCTTTATTTTCTGTGGCGCCCGGGGAGCGATTGGGGGTTAGGAGCACCTCAGTCATTTCCTGCCAGTATTGAGATTCAAACCTGTAACCTTTGGGTTACTAGTCTGAATCTTTAACCATTAGGCCACTACTTATTAACTGCTATGCCAAGCTGAAAGATGGTAAGAAGAATTGTGTGAAGAGTTTTGATAAAGTGACCCAAGTATTGAGGGTCCTTGCAACTGTAAAGGGCACAGAGAGTAGTTTAAAACACAGTTGGTCTAGTATAGACTTGTGTGTGTGCTTTGCAGATCTCAGATGGCGCATGTGTGCGATATCTCATCTGTCTCACATCCAGTGATTTCTGATGAGTAAGGTGTCTCAGCGGCACACTCAGCAGGGATCAGTTAACAGAATCATGTAGCGTGAGAACATGTTTCCTCCATGAAACTTGCATTGTAAGTAAGGCTAGTGTCCTCTGCCATATTCACTTCCCATATTTTGGGGCCCATTTTTCCATCATGCTTTTTTAGATGGTGATGCTGGTGAAGGAGAACCCCTTATTGGTGGACGTGGTGGCCCTGGAGAAGTGCTACCGTGTGATGGATCTGCTCTGCGAGCAGTGCGTGAAACAGGAGGACATGAATGAGATTCTGGCCATGAAAATGCACTACATCAGCTGCGTACTGCAGAAGTGTCTGGCCTTCCTGCAAGAATGTGACGACAAACTGGATGCCCTTTTGAAGAGGTGAGGTCATCATTATGATCTTTGAATCTTAGATGGTCTTGCAAATGGAGTCACAAAATTATATATTTTTCTTCTGCCCAAGACTTTTGAAAGGAAGAGATGGTGATGGCTTTCCTCAGTACCAGGAGAAATTCATCCGTGATTGTATCCGGAAGTTTCCCTATTGTGAGGCAACCCTTCTGCAGCAGCTGGTCCGAAGCATAGCACCTGTGGAAATTGTCAGTACACTTTTCAATAATAACAAACCAACATCTTTTAATTTAACAAAGGGGTCATATAATGTAGAATCACTTTTTAAAGGGTTAGTTCACCCAAAAATGAAATTTCTGTCATGTCGTTGTTTGCATGCGTGTGATGCTGACGCAGGAGCCAGCCAATTAGCGTTCGGAAGTAAACACGGAAGTGCTGAACTGTGTTCACTGCATCAACTGCGTATGAGACTGACAGGGTAGAGAAGAAATTGTTGAATAAAGTCGTTATTTTTGTTTTGTTTTTGCGCACAAAAATGATTGAACCACTGTAGTCACGTACGTTGACTATTTTAACAATGTCTTTACTACTTTTCTGTAGTTATTACGTCTAATTGCGTTGCTTTGTATGGGAGATGAATAAACCTCTCGGATTTCATCAAAAATATCTTAATTTGTGTTCCGAAGATAAACGAAGGTCTTACGGGTTTGGAATGACACGAGGGTGAATAATTAATGGCAGAAATTTCATTCAATTATTTTAAATTGTAATAATATTTTAGAATATTACTGTTTTTGCTGGATTTTTGATCAGATTAATGCAGCCTTGGTGAGACTTCTTTTTTTAAAATCTTACTAACCCCAAACTTTTTAACTGTAGTATAGATGTACATAACTTGCTGACTGATGCCAAATTATAAAAATGTGTCAACATTATGTTTCACAACCTCACTCTTGTTTCCAGGGGAACGACCCCACAGCCTTCTCGGTTCTGACCCAGGCATTGACGGGCCAGATGGTGCTTATGGACACTGAGTACTGTGCTACTTGTGGGGAGAGGGGTGCCAACAAGAAGTGCTCCTTCTGTAAAATGGTATTATATATTATATATTTCCTCTTGAGTAATCATGATATCATCATATCATCAACATTTATTCAATTAATAATTACATTTTTATAATTTTGCAGCCAAATAATAAACTGTTAAAATGTTAGCAACAATTTATTGTACAGTTAATCTTACATAATGATCATCCGCAAAGTATAGGCCTAGTAATAATTCTATTTAGCATGTAGTTTCTGTTGAGGCAAACATAATGTTCCACATCCTGTGTCACCATTACCTTGGATTGAACCTATAGCTTTTGAATGAACAGCCCATTCTTTAGGATTCTTAGGGAAACTCTCGTCAATATAATGAGTGTTGCTGAAACACTCTGTTTTCCAATAATGATGTCATCTCTTTACAGGTGGTCTACTGTGGGCAGACGTGTCAGAGGCTGCACTGGTTCACCCATAAGAGGCAGTGCAAATCCCCTGTGCAACAAAGAGATGCTCAGTTCAACAGCCAACCAAAACTGAGAGAACTCTCTAGCAATGGTATGTTTAGCAATGTTAGCATATTAGCACGCCAGTGGTTAGTAGGTAAGAATTATTTGATTTGCTTGAGTTAGATCTTACTGAATCTCTGTTATAACTTGAGCTCCGCTTTTCTAGAAAGCCATGTCATGCATGAGATGTTACACAAGACACAAAACACATGTGGTCAAACATGTCCATCTATATATACTTAGCACAGTAGAATACAAAAATGCTCCCAAAGCCCTGGGTATACTTCTTTTTTTTACACGTACGCGAGTATACGCACAGTCAAACGCACAGCCTTGCAAAGTATACTTCATTTCACTTATACACATGCGCAGGCCTTTGATGCATGCACAGTTTTGAGCAATCTCTCGCCACGAGTTACAACCCATATAATCACATTTGTATTCCTTCATGCTAGAGATGTTCAAGTGAGGGTACTTTCTAACCTCTTCGCACAATCTCTCGTCTATGTAGGCCTCCATCGTAGCTGTAGCTTGCATGTGTTCCGGTCTGTTCTGTTTATGCAGTTTTTCTTTGACTACCTCATGAATTGATGCCCCCAGGGCATGATTGCCACCTTGTGGATAAAAGAATTACTGCAAAAAAATTAAATGTGGATGTGCGACCTGTGCTTACAAGTATGTGAGGTTACAAAAATCTGGGGGTGCACATATTCTTCTGATGACGAAATTTGCGTCACGTGCACTGTACGCTGACCCTCGCATACGTGTAAAAAGTGAAGTATACTTTCAGCTTTACAATAACTATATTAGTGTCTTTGGAATGCAAATGAAGATCTTTTTTCCACAAGAGGTTTGCTTTTGTGTGTCATTCATGTTCGGTTGAGCTTCTGTTTATGTTTACTGATCAATGTTTATATGTGAATAAAAGCCTAAATTAAATCTGTTCATCATCTAAAGCAATCGAGTCTCTTCAGAAAATTTGGACTAAACCATTCAATTCATATGGATTAGTTTTATGAACTTTTTGAAGTGTCAAAGTTTCAATTGCGAAGGCATTCTATGGAGGGTCAGAAAGTTCTCAGATTTCATCAAAAAGATCTTCCTTTGTGTTCCGATGACGGACTCAAGTCTTATGGGTTTGGAACGACATGAGGGTGAGTAATTAATGAAACCAAGGCCTAAACTATGGTAGTGTTGTTCTTTTTGTAAATGTTTTTTAAAATGAAGCTTATTTTATGTGTTTTTCTGTTTCATCCCAGCTGATGACAGTGATGCAGAGAAGGCTGCCAGCTCCATGCTGGCTCTTTGTCTGGGGTTTTCAGAGTGTGTACTTCAGCACAGTCCTTCTGATGAACACCATGAAACCTCTGAAGATGATCCTCGTGCTGGACAGGACTAAAGAACAGAACGATGTTGGCTGTCGTTTCTTTGACCAGGTTAACTCCCTTGAGCATCGAGTTCAGGCTCTGCATGCTGTGCTGTGATTGGAGCTCTGCATTCTATAGGACACTTAAACCATGATACAGAAGTGTTGGACTGTATACTCATTCTGAGCTGTGTAAGTACCACACAGACGACTGCACATGTAGAGCGCGTGAAAACTACTGGCAAAAGGACGTCCTATTTGGACATCTGTTCTCAAGACACAAATAGAAAAGCTTTGAGGATTTTCTTTACCACATGAAGTGCTATGTAACATTTGGCCCTCTAGTGGTTAAATACAAAACTGCATGCATTTTGTGGAAGAACATTGTTTAGGTTGTGCTTTGGCTCTGCGTGACTTTGCAGATGAATATGTCCCTTCACAATTGATTACATGACAATTTATCTGTTCAATAAAATATCTTACTCACCTGTTGAGTAATAAAAACACCATCTCTGCATCACTTTTACAGCATTTTAAATCCCTCAGTTCTCGCTATCTCTGAAAAGCCAAGTAAATGAGCTTTTTTTTCTCTTCTGTGTTGCTTTTTTTAACAACTGATTCCCCCGAGTTTTTCCTCAGAGTTGACATGTTCCATGTCAACCTTTCACACGCATTGTGACAACTATCCTATGCCACTCCCACACTATACACACATCAAAGTAGCCGGAGAAACTTTTCTCTATTTACGGATATGACGAGACACGTACAGCGAGTGACGTATGTATGCGATTTTCGCTTGAAAATATCCTGCCTGGTCCAAAATATATACAAAGGGTAAGACAAAAACACAACATTTGGAAGAAGGGTTGATGATGTATTGACTAATTATTTAAATTTGTTAATTTTTTTTTTTTTTTTTAAGTTACATAGTATAACTTTAAGTCAGACCCTTTTTACCCTTATTTCTTATACACTGAAAAAAAATTGGCATAGAAACAATTTTTACTCAGAAATTGCTTGTAAATTTCACAAACAGTTACAAAGAATCAGCAAGTAACAAGTTTTTGGTCGTTTGTAGTATATCTTTCCTATTTTTGCTGGTTTCATAACATGAGTTTTTTACTCTGCTTTTTATTTCTCACATAAGTAGTTCATATAATTCTGAAAGCCTAATTTCATCTAAACATTACAGAGCTTTTTCCATTATTAAATAAAGAAATGGATGCATTACATTCATAATTCAGTGGTTTTGCCACTAGAGGGCAGCGTCCAACCTCTTTAGATCAAGTGTGATCTCAAATTTAGCATCAGTGTACTATTTACTTAAATTTTGCAATATAATATCATACATGCTTTAAACTAGCAGATTCACCTTGTTTATTACAAACTCAAACCTCTTTCAGGTGAAATTTTGATCACAATAATGATCACCAAATTAAAAGGTCAAGTGACAATGTTTTTGTTAAAAAAAGTTTTTTGTATGTATATATTATATATGCAACATCATTTTTCATCATTAATCAGTATATACCAGCATATTCTCAGAAAAATGTTTGGAAAACTTCCAGTTTAAGTTATAGCTGTAGTACAGTGAGTTTTGTGCAAGCAGGGATCTCCTCCATGGA
Source organism: Megalobrama amblycephala (assembly GCF_018812025.1). Classification (NCBI taxonomy): domain Eukaryota; kingdom Metazoa; phylum Chordata; class Actinopteri; order Cypriniformes; family Xenocyprididae; genus Megalobrama; species Megalobrama amblycephala. Next base: position 5,219,107 of record NC_063052.1, read on the forward strand.
CTTTCCCACACTTGGTCCTGTTGCACACATCCTAAGGCACTCGCTCAGAATTCTATAGACGGCTCTGTCTGTTCCTGAGCGCTTTGTTCCCAGTCTCCACATCCCCTCATCCCAAGGGACTATCTCACCCTGTGGGCCAAACGAGGGTCTATTTAGCACACGCTTGTCACGTCGCATGTCAATATACCCATAACTCAGTGCCGTAACCTCTCTGTTTCCCCTGAGATTCATCCCTCTCTTGTCTCCATCTATGAGCATGTCACGGTCATTACAGGTGCATGAAAGGACTATCTCAAATATCCGGTTTTCAGATGCAGAAATTAGCGAATGCCGCATCGTATCGCATGACTTTGATATTCCTCTTTCAAGCCCCGAGGTTGCATATTCAGTGATCCCCAATAAACCCCCCCTCACCAATATGACTAACAGTGCTTTATAGGTAATAAGAGATCATTTTGACAGCAATGGCTTTTGAAATACATTTTTTCTTCAAAAAAAAAAAAAAAATCCTGCATAATATTAAAGTGTTTTTCATTCAAATCAAAGACGTGTACCTGTGGGCAAGTGCAATGAATTAATCGTAAATGCCTGAGGAGAGACTGAAACTAGACACTTTTGGGGGAGCCACACATTTTCGGTGGAAGAAAGTGAGCATTGGGCTTTTGTGTTTCCTCCATGTCATTTGTGTTATGCACATTCATTTGGTGAGCTCATCGGAGGCACCTGTTTGGATAATTTTGGGGTAAAATAATCCAGGGCTATCCTGTTTCATGGGTTTTGTCATGCATGCCCATACTTTACAGCACTCACTGAAGCTGAATGCATCAGGTTCACATGTATAGGATCTAAATATGCTTGAAAACTCACACCTCTCTTTTAAAGAGAGCAACATCCTCAGCACAGTATCTCTGTTTGAGAGTGTTGCAGTATAGAGTTTGCTCTGTTAAGCTTGCATTCATTTACATGGATGGAATGTATCTTTTGAGGTACACAATGGACTTTTCCTATTTTCTAAAACCAGCACTAATAGAATAAAAGACTAAAAGATTTTTTGCATGTAGTGACATTTTTTTTTCATACTGCTAATTAAATAATTCTTTGTCAAAATAATAATAAAATAAATCCACCTGCAAAATATGGAAATTCAACAAAATGTAGTTCAAGAAAATCCACCCATCCAATTCACTTGTCCTGTGTGGGGTCACGGGAATTCAAGAAAATGTTATCCAAAATTGATCTTTGTTTTAAAGGGGTAGTTCACTCAAAAATGAAAATTTTGTCATCATTCACTCACCCTCAAGTTGTTTCAAACCTGTATAAATTCCTTTGTTCTGCTCTATACAAAGGAAGATATTTGGAAGAATGTTTGTATCCAAAAGTGCGGCATTTGCAAACACTAAAAACCGGTGGATGGAGGATGCCGTGATCGGAGCTGTGTTTGTTGTGTGTTGTGGGTATCATGATAACGGAGGTGGAATGTAAACGCAATTTACACGACTGAAAGAGCAAAAAGTGGGGCTAAGAGACGAAATCTCCTATGACAACTTTCAGAATTACATATCATCGAGGGGGAGAAAAAAACACAACTTTGCAGACAACAGGTAAATGCCGTTATTGCTATTTTCAATGTTTGTGAAGTAAATGTTTACACGGCTTATTAAAAATACCGGTGTTTGACATGCGTTTAACCAATCAATGTACACTTACGTCACTGATAGTGCTGGTTTAGATAGTAGGAGCTAATTTGGATGGGATCTGCTTAGTTACAAACATTCTACCAAATATCTTCCTTTGTGTTCAGCAGAACAAAGAAATATGAGGGGGAGTAAATGATGACAGAATTTTCCTTTTTGGGTGAACTATCCCTTTAAAAAAAAAAAAGTCATTCTGTTCTCAGTGTGTGGATTGAATTGTTCAAGTGTCTTAATGTTGAAAACAATGAATTGTTTTTCAAATGCCGTCATAGACAAATGTGTAAACTGTATTTTGTTTTACTTAGGTTATATAAAAAAAAAAAAAAAAAAAAAAAAAAAAAAAATATTAAGTTGAAACTAATATTTAAAAGTCAGTCAGACTGTAAAGATCGTCAGAGTAAAAACTGCACATTCACAGTAAGGGGGTTTTGGTTTGAAGTGTTACTTCCATTTAGTTTGGCGAGTTTAGACCAAATGTAATGTATAAATGTATTTTAATGGTTTTCTTAACCATTCATTTAAGTATTAATAAATAAACAGATAATAACATAATAAAATCGTCAGCATTGTTCTAAAATGTTCTCTCTTTTTTAGATTTATTTAATAAAATTATTTCGTGTCAGGTTTCCACGACAATTGGCTCACATTAAGATATTTTTTCATGTGGATAATGAAGAATAATGTTGCTGTAGGTGGGCGTGCTGCCTGCAGCGTGAGGACACGCCCATTTTCAGCACACTTCAATATTCCACTCTCTGCTGCTGCTGCTGTTCAAAGAATGGGCGGGTATATAAACATGCACGAGTAAACAGGTAGGTATTATCATTCTCTGAATTTTCAAAGAGACAGAACCGAACTCCTTTGCAATGCCCCTGAACACATGCGAATACCAGCTGCTGTTTCTGCTCTGTTTTCTGATGAAAAGCTGTCATGCTTTCAAAAATGATGCCACTGAAGAGTTTTATGGGCACACGGTCGCATCATCTCACGAGACTCCGAACAACGCCTCTTTAAATCGAGCACGCAACGGAGGAAGACGAACGGAGAGCCGAGACCAAAACGGTACGTATTTACCATTAAGTGTTTCCTTTTGTGTTTATGATAAACTTTTGTAGATCCATATTTATATCTATCTATCTATCTATCTATCTATCTATCTATCTATCTATCTATCTATCTATCTATCTATCTATCTATCTATCTGTCTATCTATCTATCTGTCTGTCTGTCTGTCTGTTTAACCTTAAAACGTAAAGCTTTTAAAACTATTTTAAACTTTCAGACAAGGCTATTATATTACTGTAGTAGTTATTTAAAGAGATAGTTCACCCAAAAATGAAAATGTTGTCATTAATTACTTACCCTCATGTAACCTGTAAGACTTTTGTTTGTTATCAGAGCACAAATTAGGATTTTTTGATGAAATCTGAGCGCTTTCTGACAGCTACGCAACGGACACTTTTCGACACTTCAGAGATCGTAAAACTAATCCATATTAATTGAGTGGTTTAGTCCAAATTTTCTGAAGAAACACAATCGCTTTGTATGATGAACTGATTGAATTTAGGCTTTTATTCACATATAAGCACGATAACTAATGAGGTGCATTCTGGTGTGTTACGCAGCACGTTTGAACTTCCACAAGGTTTGTTCTCGCGCATCAAGCAGGTTCGGTTGAGCTTCTGTTTTTGTTCGCCAATCAATGTTTATATGTGGATAAAAGCCTAAATTAAATATGTTCATCAGATAACGCGATCAAGTCTCAATTCATACGATTAGTTTTATGATCTCTTTATGAACTTTTTGAAAAATCAAAGTGTTAGTTGCGTAGCTGTCCATGGAAGGACAGAAAGCTCTCAGATTTCATCAAAAATATCTTCATTTGTGTTCCGAAGATGAACGAAAGTCTCGAAACAACATGAGGGTGAGAAATTAATGACAGAATTTTCATTTTTGGGTGAACTATCCCTTTAAAGTATTATGTATCGTGTAAAATGTTCCCATAATTCCTTATCCATCCACTGATTTTTTAAAGCATGAAATGTCCTTTGCAGAACAGCACCAGGTCGGTTGCAGGGAGCTGAGGTCCACTAAATACATATCCGATGGCCAGTGCACAAGCCTGAATCCCGTAAAGGAGTTAGTGTGTGCCGGAGAATGCCTACCCACCCACTTGCTGCCCAATTGGATCGGTGGAGGTCACTACTGGAGCAGACGGGATGCCCAGGAGTGGCGCTGCGTCACTGACCGCACACGCACCCAGCGCATTAAACTCCAGTGCCAGGACGGCAGCACGCGCACCTACAAGATCACCGCTGTCACATCCTGCACGTGCAAAAAATACACGCGCCAACACAACGAGTCCTCTCATGCACCTCAGAGTCCCTCAAAGGATCATCCACTGCAGAACCCCAAGAAGAAAAAAAGCAAAAATAAAAATTTAAGGGTTAATTCTAAAAATGAATAGAGCTTCTAATTGATTGAGAATGAGCCATACTGATGCAGATTTGACCAACACAACCCTGCTCATGGAAGGAATGGGACTATAGTATGAACTACTATGACACTGACTTGGACTGCAATGATGTACAGCTGTTTTTCTTGCTATTTTCAGATTCTTTGATGACCATGCATAAATGTATGCATATGTGTGTGTATATGCACTTTTTGAGTGTAATATGGTTAATGTTTTGTACAAATAACCTGATTACATGAAGCAATTATGTACAAGACTACATTTGACAGACAAAAGTTGAGGGGAAAAAATGATAACTATAGCTATGTAAATATTTGCATTTCATGTATGTAGTAGTTTTTGAATCTATTTTTATATAATAGTTGTTTTATGAATATTTCAAGTTGACATTTACACAGTTAAATTCACATTAATACAATAAATTAAGTAGCTTACATATGCTGGTTTGTATCATTTTGAAGCGGAGACCACTGATTGTAGCTCAAGGCAAGGTTGTAGAATTACACGGACAGTCAGAAACTCTAACAAATGAGGAATTAGTTCAAGAAGCGAGTTCTTTCTCACTGTGTTCGTAACTCTACGCTGCATTGTTGTGAAGGGCTGCCCTCACCTGCAGGCACATCAGCTACTTTTTGGCGGCAACATGTTAAAGCTGCTTCATTGTATTCCGTATCCTTTCACTCTGCCATTCTGAAAGTCATGTTGCCGTGCCTGAGGTTATATTCCCAAGTTATGAATCAGATTCCTTGTGTTGTGAATCCAGGAATCCAGAGGAAGGTGACACTGCACAGGTAACATTGCAAGTCACTGGAGGATGAGAAACTTTGTGGGTCCTGTGAAAACAATAATAAAGAAGCATACAAACTTTATGTAATGTCAGCTTTCCAAATCAAGATAATGCTTTCCAGTTTTGGATGTAAGATGCATCAGAATGTCAGCGAACAGACTGTGCGGTCCGTGGGTGTGCCGAGACTAAAGGCAGGTAATATCATGAGTCTAACGGAAGACGTCTTTAAAGGATGTCTGGTGTCTCTAGTGTGTTGACAGGTGCAGTCAGAAACGGGTGCTTTTGTCACAGCAAGTACTGATTCTCCATCTCTATAATTATCCCTGACAACAGATTTGCCTCTAGAGAGTTTGAGATGCAAGGACCACCTGCTGTTATTTATAAGCTCAATTACCAAATACATTCCCTAAAGAACGGGTTGCTCTGATCTACAAAACTCGGCATACTCCCACTTATGGCATTCAAACACAGGCTTTTCCTTGGTAATGTTTTATTTGTTTACTCAAGATTCTGAACTGAGAAAACGTCATTGGATTTCCCAAAGTTTATAAGGTTAGTGGCATCAAATTGCGTTGAAACTGAAGTAGATCTTTCTGTATTGTGATGTAAGAAAAAAATAGTGTTGGGGATTCGGTTCAACACAAATAAAAGTTCCAAAAGGGAGTTTGTGCAGTGATGCCATAGAACCATTTTCGGTTCCACAAATAACCATTCTGTGAACAGTTCTTAAAATAATTTTTTTCTTTGTGTGAAGAACATTTTAATAATCTAAAGCAGGGTCTAGGGGGCCGCAAGGGAGTGCTAGGAGGTTTGTGGAAAAGTCTAAAGAAAAGCAGTGTAAAAAAAAATAAAAATAGATAGTCAAACCCTACTGACCTTCAATATTTACTTTGAAGTACCCTGTGAGGTTTAATTTAATATTTCAATAATTTAAAGGCACAATATGTAATATTTTTGGATTAAAATATCCAAAACCACTAGAACAGTGTTATATCTTTTGTTTACTTGTGTACTTACATTATCCCAGATGTTTCCATGAATGTTTAAAGGGTTAGTTCACCCAAAAATGAAAATTCTGTCATTTATTACTCACCCTCGTGCCGTTTTATACCTGTAAGGCCTTCGTTGATCTTCGGAACACAAATTAAGATATTTTTGTTGAAATCCAGTGACTCAGTGAGGCCTCCATAGCCAGCAATGACATTTCCTCTATCAAGATCCATAAAGGTATACCTAAAAACATATTTAAATCAGTTCATGTGAGTACAGTGGTTCAATATTAATATTATAAAGTGACGAGAATATTTTTGGTGCGCCAAAAAACCAAAATAACGACTTATTTAGTGATGGCCGATTTCAAAACAGTCAGTGTATCGAATCATGATTCGGATCGCGTGTAAAACAACCAAACTGCTGAAAAAACGTGACTTTGGCGCTCTGAACTGCGGATTCGACACACTGATTCATTATGCTCCGATGCTTCCTGAAGGTGTGTTTTGAAATCGGCCATCACTATATCATTATACGTCATTATTTTGTTTTTTTTGGCACAACAAAAATATTCTTGTCACTTTATAATATTAATATTGAACCACTGTACTCACATGAACTGATTTAAATATGTTTTTAGTACCTTTATGGATCTTGAGAATTGAGGAAATGTCATTGCTCCCTATGCAGGCCTCACTGAGCCATCGGATTTCAACAAAAATATATCAATTTGCATTCCGAAGATTAATGAAGGTCTTATGGGTCTGGAACGGCATGAGCGTTTAATTTTTGGGTGAACTAACCCTTTAAATCCAGAGAAATAAGCAATTTTAACCAGGACATGGACCATGTCTGTGTGTCGTCTATCAATGACATCATACCTGCATTTCCGGTTTTATTTTGTAGAAATCATGGAAACGCCAAAGACGCTTTAAAATGTAGGCCTGGTTTCAGGGCTTAGCCAAAGCCAGGATTAGGCCTTAGTTTAATTAGGGCATTTAAGTAGCTTTTAGAAAAAAAAAAAACATTACTGCTGTGCATCTTGAGACAAAACAATGACAATGACATATTTTAAGATATGTCAGTGCAAGTTACTTTCAGTTAAAACAGCTCAAACTACTATTTAATTAATTATTTAATTCAATCAATCAGTCACTCAATCAATCACACAACCAATTAAAATAAAACACTTACTAAAAATTAAATATTTTATTTGTTTACCTTCATGTCACATGACCATTAAAAGAGAACCATGAACAAGAAAATGTGCTGTTAAAGGCACAATATGTAATTTTTCGCCACTAAAGGTCACCTATTCAAAACAAAGGCGTAGCTTGATGATGCCGAGATTTAGCACGGAATTATGGGAGATTCCATCTCACAGCCGGTGGAAAAGAATCAGGATGGGGCTCGGGCAGAAATCATGTTCATGGATGAGATTATTAACGTTAATCTGAAGTAGAGCAGGGCCGAGTGTGCAAGCTGAACGATGCCGCTGGAGCGATTGCTAATGAGAGACGAGCGCGACACACGCCTCGAGTGCAGCGGAACTTTTATTATGCCACAGATGACTGCTTCCACTTCTTCCGGGTCAAGTGTAAGTGGGGTAACGCAACACTATTTGTCATATTAGGTACATTTGAGTGTGTTGAAAATGATTGGTTACTCCGTGTGTTCGCTGGGCAGCTTCTATGAGACACTTGTTGCACACTGCAGTAAGCTAGATTCATATTAGAAAATCATATTAATAAATGCTACATGGCTTGTGTTGGCATGCAATTAATTTTTAAAACATATTGTACGACGGAGAGAATCCTGTATTACTGTTATTAAAAATAAAGTTGCATCTGATTATGCTTTGTTAGCCACTTGACAAAATAGTGTTGTCACCGATAAAAACATGGTACTCGTGGAAAATCAAGAAAACAAGATTTAAACAATAATACTGTATTGAACTATATAACAATGATTAGTTTTCTGTCTATATATGTATCCAGACAGTTGTTCCCTTGTCTAATAAAACAATCCCCCAGTTTCACAGACAAGGCTTAAGCTAGTCCCAGACTAAAATGCATGTTTTTCATCAACTCACAAACCCCAGTTTAAGAAACCTTGCCCTGTGGTTCAGATAACACTACGTTATTTAACATTAACATTTAGCCTTATGCTGTGATCAGTGGACCACGAAAATCCCATACATGATGAATGTCTCATTGGTTCATGAAATTCAACAGTTTACTCAAAGTAAGAAAAAAAACCCATTAAATCCTCTTATGGTAATTTACTCACCATTTCATTTATTTCTCCTCACATGTTTTCATCACTCCATATAGTTTTATGTTGCTGTGCATCATTTCACAACAACTGTCAATTCTCAACAAACTGTCATTGTTTAAACCATACATTTATAATCATATACCATACAGCCCCAGGCAGCGCTTAAACTCCAGTTAATTCCTGCAGCAAGTGATGTATAACTCACTCTGTCAACACAGTACAATGTGCCAAAATAGACTGCTGTACCGTAACTCCAACTCACCTATGGTTTGGACCGTTACCATAAACAACACAGCTGGTGCAAAAAAGCTTTAAAAAAAAAAAAGTGTCAGTGACGTTTAAAAATTTTGTTGCATCAACTTGAGATGGAAGTTGTTTAACAGAACATACAGTTTGACTTTAAGTCACAATGAAATCAAAATTGACAATTCTTCTTATTTTTTTTTTTTTAAAGTTATTAGAAATAATTTATCCGTGCACATCATTATGAATCCTCAATAAACAAGCTACAATTAGTCCAAAAATGCAGTTGCAAGTTCTTACAAGGTCAAGAAAATTTGATCATATAACACCAATTTTATCATCTCTACACTAGTTACCAATTAAGTTCAGTAATGATTTGTGTATTTAACCGATCTTCTATCACCCTACAATCCACACTCTTTAAAGGATTAGTTCACTCCAGAATTAAAATTTCCTGACAATTTACTCACCCCTATGTCTACGGAACAGGATTAGGGCCAAGCAATCATAAAAAAATAAAACCATCTTGAGATTAAAGTTGTTAAATTTCGAGAAAAAACTCGTTAAATTTCGAGAAAAAAGTCGAGATAAAATGTTGAGAATAAATTCGTTAAATTACGAGAAAAAACTTGTTAAATTTCGAGATAAAATGTTGAGAATAAAGTCATTAAATTATGAGAAAAAAGTAATTAAATTACGAGAAAAAAGTCGAGATAAAATGTTGAGAATAAAGTCATTAAATTATGAGAATAAAGTCATTAAATTACGAGAAAAAAGTCGTAATTTAACAAATTTGTTCTCGTAATTTAACGACTTTTTTCTCATAATTTAATGAGTTTATTCTCAACATTTTATCTCGACTTTTTTCTCGAAATTTAACGACATTTTTCTCATAATTTAACGAATTTGTTCTCATAATTTAACGACTTTTTTCTCGTAATTTAATGACTTTATTCTCAACATTTTATCTCAACATTTTTCTCGAAATTTAACGAGTTTATTCTCAACATTTTATCTCGACTTTTTTCTCGAAATTTAACGACATTTTTCTCATAATTTAACGAATTTTTTCTCGTAATTTAACAACTTTTTTCTCGTAATTTAATGACTTTATTCTCAACATTTTATCTTGACATTTTTCTCGAACTTTAACAAGTTTATTCTCAACATTTTATCTCGACTTTTTTCTCGAAATTTAACGAGTTTTTTCTCGAAATTTAACAACTTTAATCTCGAGATGGTTTTATTTTTTTATTATTGCTTGGCCCTAATCCTCTTCCTGTACTATGTCACCTTAATTTCTTCTTCAGTCGAAAAGAATTAAATTGTTTTTTGAGGAAAACATTCCAGGATTTTTCTCCATATAGTTGATTTCAACGGGTACCAACGCTTTGAAGGTCCAAATTGCAGTTTCAATGCAGCTACAAAGGGATCTTATCTAGTGAAACGATTGGCCATTTTCTAATATATATATATATATATATATATATATATATATATATATATATATATATATATATATATATATATATACTTTTTAATCACCAATGCTCATCTGAGGGCTTTCTGTCCCTCCAAAACAGCCTACGCAACTGAAACTGACACTTCAAAAAGTTCATAAAGAGATCATAAAAAACTAATTCATGCGATTTAAGTGGTTTAGTCCAGATTCTCTGAAGAGACTCGATTCGCATTATACGATGAACACATTTAATTTAGGCATTTATTCACATATAATGGATTAGTTTTACAATCTCTTTATGAACTTTCTGAAGCGTCAAAGTTTCAGTTGCGTAGGCTGTCTAGGGAGGGTCAGAAAGCTCTCAGATTTCATCAAAAATATCTTAATTTGTGTTCCGATGATGAACGAAAGTCTGACAGGTTTGGAACGACATGACATAATGTGACATAATGTCACATTCTTCAAAATAGTTGGTGAGATTACAAAACTCACAAGGTTTTATGATTTAACCCAGCAGAGCACCTGTGAAATGGTTAATGAGGGTATTTTTGACTCTTCTTCTCAGCTCTGGAAGTGTGGGTTAGAGGGGGCCGGCTCTATGCATGTGGTAACAATTCTCACAGTAATGATGCACAATTAATCATGATATAGTCTCTAGTTATAACCAGGAAGAGAGCCAGGATGTCAGGCTAGGAAAGTTCATCTATGATAGTAATTCTTCCTTTAACAAGCCCAGTAAGATCCAGACAAGAGGTCCAATAAAGTGTTGATTGTACTGTGTGTGTGAATGTGAGAAAGATTAGAAATGGACTGAATAAGACAAACGCATTTGCTTCATTTAAAATAACAATACACAAAGCTACAGCATAACCTCCGACTACGCATTGCAATGACAGGTCTTTCAGTGTTGCCAAGTCTGCAGTTTTCCCCCAGAATTGGGCTACTACACTGTTGCCGCGGGTTGTTTTTCTAGTCTGTGGGTTGAAGTGAACACGAATGGGCTTATTTTGGCCTTGATTGGGCTGGTTTCGATTAGCAATTAAGCTGTTTTTTTTGTGCAGACCTGGCAACCCTGAGGTCTTTGCACCTGTTGCCGCATTTTGATGATTTTGCCTCATAGAGCACAAAACAAAACAAAGATTTCTGAGATGCCTCAAGGCCATTGTCAGGACTTTGTTCTTATAAGTGTTTAATATGGATGCTTCCCGCTTTCTTGTTACCATAGCAACCACGTAACATCACACTTCTCTGCGAAGCTTTTCATACGGAGGTTAAAGTAGAATCAGCTTATCCAGCTGATGCAGCTTAACCCATCCACTCACAGACATGAGAGAAAATGCGTCCAATTGTCGTCACACCTGTTTCTCATTCAACCAAGATGCTCTGGAGAGATGGTTTCATCCTCCAGCTACAGCTCATCTTGTGTAAAACAAAGACCCTCAGTGTTTCTGGGGCCCCCATTCCTATGTTAATACATCTAATTATGAAACTGTTACTGTTATTTGAGTTTGGGCTTCGTAGGAAACAGAAACAGAATAAAGTAAAAATGACAGTTGGAATGTTAAGCACCAAGATGCGAAATCTGAGTAAACAATGAGCTGGAAACTGAAATGGTCTTAGAAATTGGCATGCAGTTTGTAATGAATGTCGTGCATGGCTAAGATGGCCAAGGCAGGTAAGCTTGTTAAGGAAAGAACAACATGAACTAAAGATTTAGTTTAGTACAGTGATTTTGTTTCATTTGGCAAGCAATGATGCCACATTCCACAATGTGTTTCTGCCCTTTTCATGATGTTATTGACATTGATCTGTTTATATTATTTCAGGCATGTCTCAGCCAAGTGCAGCAAGAGGATAGGCACAAACCTGCTGAGCGCTAATGTCTTAGCTGTGTGACATGTTAAATAAACAATTAATCTTTAAGGTTGTGCTTGATATGGCTTTTTGAAACAGCCTCTTCATACAACAGACCAGACCAATACTCTTTATTTTTTGATTTATTTAATCATTTATAGGCCTATAAATCAATTAAGCTTAAACATTTTAATCAAATTAATTACAGATATACTGATTAATCAGATTAATCACAATTAGTTTAGATGAATTAAATGGCTCTTGGAAAACCTGCTGTAACTGGCTTGTGCCTATTTTCAGACAGGACTAATCAACTTTATTACAGCGCTCTGGAATATTTGATTCTGATTGGTCATTCACGCCATTCGGTGGTCTGATATTTCCTAATATTTGCTGTCACTCTTAGCAACGCTGTATTTCAAAGTCCCTTTTAAGACAAGTCATTTCACTCTGCGGCCACCTTTGAAATGCCTCTCGGGCATGCAAGTGCTGCCCCTATCTCTTTGAATGAGGAAACATCAAATTCTCCAGAGCTGTTTGCCAAGCTTTCGATTAAATTTCATATTTGAAATCACCAATGAAATCTGACAACTGTCTCATAAATTTTGTTTCTAAACGCTCGAATCATGACAAAAAAAACCTGCATTTTTCAGGCTGGATCAAGCTAGTGCACATGCGCAGTCCTAAGTGCACGTCTCTGCAGGAAGCCCACGTCTGAACCAGAGCTTCTAACGGCCGCTGCAGTGATGCTATGATTTTACCAATCAGCGATTGGCTCTTATTTAGAAGGCGGGACTTATTAAGCCATATAGAGTACCTCAGAGATGACGTGTTTTTGTATGCAAAACCCGGAAGCGAGAACTTTAGCATTTTAGGACTTCCGGTTCCATCGTCCTAAAGTCTATGGGTTTTTTGAATGGGTTTTTGCTAAACCGCCTGAAATAAGGTCTGTGGTTAAAGCAGAACTAAGTAACTTTTTTACCTTCATAAATAGTTTTCTAATCCTTACGATGGTTAATTGACTTGTAGTGGTGTGTTTGAGGAGTGCACTAACCCCCTCTGGCACGTCTACGCCAGAATACAGCACTTGCAAGTTGAGCTGCGCCGACCCGACACAATCTCACCTCATGTTCACGTTCACGCGAGAGTGACAAAATGCTTTACGGTAATTCAATATACACATAGCGACCTCACTTTATAAGACAATTTCAAAAATTACTGTATTTGCAAAACTACTGCGCTGGTGAGCGTTGTAGTCGTTGTAGTCCAGAGCTGCGCTTGGAGTATTTACAACAGTGTGATTCACTGAAGGAACCTGTAGGGGGAGCTTCGCGAATCTTACTGAGTTCTGCTTTAACAAAGCCTCTAAATATTTTCACGTTTTGATCTATGACATAAAACACACCAGTTATAACCCGCTTGTGGTTTTTTTTAAACCTTTATTGTGTCTTAAAAACGGCGGTTGCTAACAAGTTAAAAGGGACTACTTCCTTTGGTGGGGACTTGACATGATCATGACAAACAGGACATTTAGACAGCATTTCTCATGAAAAAGTGGATAAGTATTCATACACAGCGCAGATCATAATCAGTGAGCATGTTTTTAAATAAAGTTTTTAAATAATGTTTGAGGAAGTTTGGTGGTGGTGACGTTGATCCGCGACCATGGTGTGCTGTAGTCCGTTTATATCGTACTGTTAGCTTTTCATATCTGATGACTTTATTTAGGCTTCAAAATGTATAAATGTTGTGTTAACTTGTAAAGATTATTGATAGACAAAACATCTAAGTGTCATAACCCTTTGTTAAACACAGAGCTTATTTTTTTGCGATTTTCCAAAAGTCTATGGGAAAAAGGCTTTTGATCGAGGGAACAAGTGCGCCACTAACTTCCGGGTTGCCCTACAAAAACACATCATCCCTGAGGTACTCTATTGCGCATTGCACTTTCTCCCATTCAAAACAACACAAGTGACGCGTATTGTGAAATTCTAGAGGAGGCCGCTCCGTCCGGGTAACAGAAACCGGCGCAAACTGGCGCCATCTTGTGTCTCATTTATCGATTATAGTGAAATTGACCTCAGTGGAACTCCACTCAGTGGAATACTGTAATATTTTGTTTCATTTATACATTGTAGAGGACATTTTCTAAACCGAAGCTTTAATGTAATATACAGGTAAGTTAAGACTGCACAATTATTTCAACCAATGTTTCATGCGAACTATTTGTTTGTTGAGTAGCCAAAAGGGCACTTCTTTCACTCTCTTCATTTAGGCCAGTGGTGAACATGTGGAGGCAAAGTTCCCTTCCTGGGTTTGGATTCTTTTAGTGAGATTCATGTTACCTTTAATGTTTACACAGCATTGGTGTAAAGTAGGAGTAGCTAAATGTAATTAGCTACTTGATTATCTTTTTGGCTACTTTGTAGTTTGGCAGAGTCAAAGATATTAGCAACTTTTACACTCTGCTTGACTACATTTTTTGAGTATGTACTCTTTACTTCAATACATTTGTAATGCTATTACTCATTACATTACATGCTATTACTCGTATGGCAAGGTGTATATCCTGTGAGTTTTTCCGTTACTCACCCAAACTTGTCAACGAGGCTACTTTACGTAAATTTGAGATGAGGACATGGCTGCCTGCAGCCGATAATGAGGCGGAAACCTGCACATCTGGTGCATGTATTTGATGATTTAGTTTTCCTTAAAATTATGTTATTTTTCCTTTGGAAAAGACCTTTTTGAAGGATATTGGTTCACTTATGCCCTTTTAAGGCACTTGAGCTTAACTGAGACTTGTTTGTTGACTTTTAATAGGATGTTGTGTTGGCCTTGATTTATTGCAATATTGGATGTACAGTTTTATTTTGCTTTTAGAAATTTTTTTAGAAGTCTTGTTTTTCACTGGCATGCCTCTTAATTAAGTGTTGAGGACTAGTACCAAATGATATTGGAATTGGTAATGGAGTCATTTTCGCTGTAAGGTATGTTAGGTACTCTTTACACCTCTGTTACACAGCTTTTGGGTTAAAGACTTGTAAAACACCATTGTACCTACACTTCAACCATCAACAAGCAAGCCAAATGGTAATATATAATAGTTTAGTCTGCTAATTATGAAAACCACATCATATATCAAATAATAAAACAGTAAAAAAGCATATTGTGTATTATTTGATGTTACAGTCTCCTAGGACAAGATGCTCCAGTTGTAGGCCAAATTTCTTCTTCTGTGTTGACACATGCACTAAGAGAAATCCTTTATAATTTCTGTACCTGGCAATGAAGGTTTCTTATGTCTTAAGCCTTTTAATTCTTATATTAGTACTACCTGGCACTATAATCACTGTACTGTCTGCCTAACTGCTATTTCTTTTTCATTCATCAGCTTTGTGACAACAGAGACTGTGCGCACACTTAATCCTTGTTATTAATGCAGAGTTGATGATCAGTCCCTTCGATGCCTAGATTTAGGGTCTTCTGGCACAATGGTGTATTTTTCCATCATTAAAAGACGTGTTGGTTCTGTCACTTCATTTGAGAAATAT
This sequence comes from Megalobrama amblycephala, assembly GCF_018812025.1. Taxonomy (NCBI): domain Eukaryota; kingdom Metazoa; phylum Chordata; class Actinopteri; order Cypriniformes; family Xenocyprididae; genus Megalobrama; species Megalobrama amblycephala. The sequence continues at coordinate 5,234,444 of NC_063052.1, forward strand.
GACTTGGAGTTTGGTATGGCAGCTGGCAGCAGTATTGAGGGACACACAGAATGCAATGTTGTATGGCAGTTGGCAGTAATTTTGAGGGAAAAGATATGACACATTAATATATTGCTTTCCTTTGAGACTATTTTGAGGTGGTGCTGTGTATTTCTTTCAACTGGCAGTGAAAAGCAGTCCTTGGAACATTTGGGAAAATCCAAGCAAGGCACCAGAGCAGGGTTTATAAGCTGCTCAAAGCTGTTAATAAATGAATATCAGACTCTGCTGTGGTTGTTGGGTTTATTGGACAAAATAACCCTGCATCATTGATCAGATTATTATTTATTTATTGTTGTTAAAATTATTATTATTATTATTTCAAATATCACTGCAGAATTAAACAAAGCAAATCGTCCGGTGAGGACAACTCTATTATTAGATTTGTGCCATATTTGTTTGTATATAGCTTTGATTCTGTAATCATTCCAGTGGTAATTTCCACCAGAGAGTGAAATTCAAATATTGCTATATTTTGGATATGACAAATTTGGGATAGAATGACAAAACAGGATATCCAGACATTTTTATTTTTTTAAATACAACAACATACAGCAAACATTTTGGTTGAGACAGAGAAAATGGATAAATAAACTGGTAAACTTGACCACCCATGTAAATATGGAAAACAGTCTGGAAAAGATTATTTTGCTAAGAATGCAATAAGGTTTCAGCATTTCTCCTTAAGCAGTGAAGTCCTCATATTGAAGCTTTTTCGTTATTGTTATCATTGTATACTAGTTTGTTTTTATTATATTTGTATTGTATATTTAGGATATTTATTTACCTTTTGTATACTATGCATTTGACCTTAAGTGCCATGTTAATTTTTATATTTGCATAATTATTCCATGCTCATACTGCTTCAGATAACAGTTTCATCGTAAAATGTGATGCTCACTTAATTTAAAATTCATGGATTTCCTAGTTTTGCCCAGAAAGCTTTATTGGTTGGTGATGAGTGTGGGCACATGTTTGTTTGTGTAAATGCACACATATACATGAGTGTGTGTTCACTTTACGCTTTGTTGTATCAGTGATGATAAGCTTTTTCCTCTTGTCTTCTGGCCTGAGCTCTTGTAACATCATCATTCATCACCATCAGAGATCACTGGGGCCAACGTGGGTGGGCCGGACTAGGCCAACATCTGCAGACTGAGAGCTTCCAGGACTTTTTTCATCTTTCTTCTCTGTCTTATTCTCTCTTTCTGTCTATTTCTCTTAATTTTCACTCTTACTTGTTCTATATAGTTTCCTTTCCTCAAAATTTAATGTTCATATATTTTTATGTCCTCTGCATTTCATATAAGGCATGAAAATGTCTGATGGTTTTGGTTACAATTTGTTTACTTGGTTTTGTGTAATCGGTTGGTGTAATCAATTGAAAACAGATTCCATTAAAAGGCAAATAAGATCTATTTAAAGCTTCTTGTGACAATGACTGCATTAAAGGGATAGTTCACCCAAAAATGAAAATTTGATGTTTATCTGCTTACCCCCAGGGCATCCAGGATGTAGGTGACTTTGTTTCTTCAGTAGAACACAAATGAGGATTTTTAACTCCAACCGTTGCCATCTGTCAGTCAAATAATGCGAGTGGATGGGAACTTCTACTGTAAGAGTAAATAAAACTTGCTTAGACAAATCCAAATTAAACCCTGCGGCTCGTGACGACACATTGATGTCCTAAGACACGAAACGATTGGTTTGTGCGATAAACCGAACAGTATTTATATCATTTTTTACCTCTAATACACCACTATGTCCAACTGGCACTCATTGAAGTATATGCACGAGACATTACTGCCGTTGTCAGAGCGCGATCAGACTTCACTAAGCGAGTGCTGAACGCAGTTGGACATAGTGGTGTATTAGAGGTAAAAAATGATATAAATACTGTTCGGTTTATCGCACAAACCGATCGTTTCGTGTCTTAGGACATCAATGTGTCGTCACAAGTTTTATTTACTCTTATAGACGAAGTTCCCATCCACTCGCATTATTTGACTGACAGAGGGCAACGGTTGGAGTTAAAAATCATCATTTGTGTTCTACTGAAGAAACAAAGTCACCTACATCTTGGATGCCCTGGGGGTAAGCAGATAAACATCAAATTTTCATTTTTGGGTGAACTATCCCTTTAACATGCACATGTTATGTTATAAAACATGCATTAACATGTTTTAATACAAGTAAGCATTATGTAAAACAGATTAACCTTGCCATAAGGAAATATTTTCTAGAAATCTGAAGACATGGCATATGACTATATTAATCCAAATTTCCCACCTTATCCACCTTATTCAGAATATTCACTGTAACTTAACATGAATTCATATAGAATTCAGTGAAATAAATGGCAAGAGTGAACATCTCCAGTATTTCCAGAAAAAACGTACATGACATAGTTTATTCTGAATATACTCATTACGTTAGGAATATTCAGTATTCCCTTTCAGAATAAAGACTTTCAGCAACAGTATAAAGCAGTTGCTGCATCTCCCGTTCCACAACATCCCAAATGAAAAAAATTATTTTTTTTGGATTAAGATCTGGTGACGAAGATTTGGAAGATTTGAGCTTTGTGACATGACGTGTTATTCTGCTGGAAGTAGCCATCTGAAGATGGGTACACTGCGGTCATAAAAGGATGGACATGGTCAGCAACAATACTAAGGTAGGCTGTGGTGTTTAAAGCCCATCTGCTTCAAGGTTTAATGTGTTGTGCATTCACAAATGCTCTCCTGCATACCTCAGTTGTAATGAGTGGTTATTTGAGTTACTGTTGCCTTTGCAGCTCAAACCAGCCTGGCCATTCTCTTCTGACCTCTGGCATCAAAAGAGCATTTTAACCCACAGAACCACCGCTCACTGGATATTTTCTCTTTTTCGGACCATTCTCTGTAAACCCTAGAGATGGTTGTGTGGGAAAATACCAGTAGATCAGCAGTTTCTGAAATATTCAGACCAGTCCGTTTGGCACTAACAACCATGCCACACTCAAAGTTACTTAATTCACATTTTTCCTCATTCTGATGATCAGTTTGAACTTCAGCAGATCGTCTTGACCATGGCTGCGTCCGAAAGCTTAAAAATACTGCCTTTGGAGAATGCATCCCAAGGTAGGAAGGCATAAAGGCACGTCCAAATCCAATGTTAGCTTCACTTCCTGTCTCCTGAGATACCTTCATCTACTTAATTTTTGAAGGCAGCATAGATAGCAAGCCCTTTTAGGGCAAGTCATTTAACTTCTTGGCCATCTTTGAAACAGCTTTCGGGCAGCTATTGCAAAAAATTTTGACTAAACTGCTCGATTCATATTACTTTTATGATCTCTTTAAGAACTTTCTGAAGCGACAAAGTAGTAGTCGCATGGACTGTCAATGGAAATCTCTCAGATTTAAAGGTCCCGTTCTTCGTGATCCCATGTTTCAAACTTTAGTTAGTGTGTAATGTTGTTGTTAGAGTATAAATAAAATCTGTAAAATTTTAAAGCTCAAAGTTCAATGCCAAGAGAGATATTTTATTTAACAGAAGTTGCCTACATCGAACGGCCAGTTTGGACTACATCCCTCTACTTCCTTCTTTAATGACGTCACTAAAACAGTTTTTTGACTAACCTCCGCCCACAGGAATACACAAGAGTTGTGTTTGTAGAGTGTGTTTGTCGCCATGTCGTCGAAACGCTGTTATTTTCATCCCGCAGTCCAATCACCGGGTCTGATTCCGGCTCAAATTGATAGGGTAAAATTAAAGACATGTTTACAATAACACTGAGCGCGTGCATCTCCACGTTATGGTAAGAGGCGTGACCTTTCCGGGCAAGATGCGCTAAACTGCTGTCGAATCACAACACAGGAACCGCTGGCACAATCAGAACTCGTTACGTATTTCTGAAGGAGGGACTTCATAGAACAAGGAAGTCATCAGCCCGTTTTTATGACAGTGGAAACAGCGGTATACAGATAAGTAAATTATGTGAAAAATACTGTGCTTTTTTACACGCGAAACATGAACACATGTTATATTGCACACTATAAACACAATCAAAGCTTCAAAAAACCACGAAAAACGGGACCTTTAATTTAAAATATCTTCATTTGTGTTTCGAAGATGAACGAAAGTCTTACGGGTTTTAGAACTCAGTGGTTTAATGTAACGAAGTAATAATACTTTGTTACAGTACTTGAGTATTTTTTGGGAGAATCTGTACTTTACTTGAGTCTTTATATTTCTGTCAACTTTTACTTTTACTTCATTACATTTCCTAAATAAAATGTATACTTTTACTCCTATACATTTTCCCAAAGCATTTTCGTTAATATAAATAAATAAAGTCGGAAGAACATAGACTGCAAACAAGTGCTCGCACAACCGCGGTTGATTTCATTTTCCGGGTTGCGTCCGTTGCTGGAGCGGCTGAGATTATACAGTACGAGAGCGGCCTCTAGAGGTGAAATAAAAACTATTACTGATGCCTCCTATAGTTTGTTTTGACACGTGACGTGAGGCTGCGTGCTGTACAGAGCGGGACACTTCAAAAACGGATTCAAAACGAACAACAAAACGGTATGTTATACACACATTACAGTACATGTTTTCATATAATTAGAAATTAGTTTGTTGACTAGATGCTGCATTAGTGGAGAACAGTAGTATGTTTGCCATCGAGGCTGAGAGGATGCTAACATTAGTACCTCAAGCGGTTAAAACAATGTGACAAAAACACCAACTGTTTAATCTCACGATTGTTACCTTTCATTTGCATTAGTTTATATCCATTTGTTCGCTGTTATGCATTCATTATTCAGTGAAGTTGCATATTTAAACTGTATCCTCATCATGCAGCGACAGAAATATTTATCAGAAATGGATAAGATTTGTTCTTTTTATTGGCACTGTAACACACATTTTGATTAGATCATCATCAAGTTTTCTAAAAATAGAGGCAAATAATGTGTGAAAGTATACATATAATAGACCCATGCTGTACCTTTGTGTGTAAAGATGGTAAGTTTAAGCATGACTGCTATGGAATGGTAACACTTTACAATAAGAGTCCATTTGTAAATTAAAAGGTTAATAAAAGTATTGTTCATTGTTAATTTCGACTTTTACATTTTAAAGTTGTCTCTTACATTAGTTATAATGCACTATGAATTAACATGAACGATCAATGTATAATTAATATTATTTTTTATATTTAAAAATTACAATAAACATTTAGACATTTTTTAATTCAAAGAAACAACATGTAAGAAAGAGTTAAAACTGAACAGAATCATGCTGCTCAAACTGTGTATAGAACAATTTTTAATTATATTTTTTGCTCCTTTTGTATTTTACATTTACTTGTACTTTTACTTTCAATACTTAAGTATGTTTAATATTAAAAAAAATACTTTTCGTACTTAAGTAGAAAAAATATCACATACTTTAAAACTTTTGCTCAAGTAACATTCTAAACAGTGACTTTGACTTCTACCAAAGTCATTTTCTGGTAAGATATCTTTACTTTTACTCAAGTATGCTTTTCGAGTACTACATGAGGGTGAGTAATGACAGTTTTTTTTTCATTTTTGGTTGAACTAACCCTTTAATAGAAAAAAATATGTGCTTGTAAACATGGTCATTTTTTCATGGAATATAGTTTACCCAAACATGAATAATTTAATTTATTGACCCTCATTTTACTTCAAATCCGTGAGGAAATATTGATGCATAAGTTTTTTCAGTTTTCTCATATCAAATATAAGCACAGATGTGATGTAATGATGTCACAAAATTTAAAAAGTGTAAAAAAAAAAAAAAATCCTGAATCCTGAAACCCCTCTAATGATAATCCTGTAATTTAAGACACACTGAGACATGTTAATATTCATTCATTTTTACACAAAATCGAAAAAGAGGGAGTGGAAAAGGAAAGCTAAAACATAGGCATTATGTAGCACATCTGCACTCTTCCCATAGTAAAGTCACATTGCCCCACAGTCATTGCTGAAGTATATAGGCTGCTTTGTGGGACCGCTTTTAAGTGCTGCGAATCCACTGATCCTCTGTATCTTGAGTAATGATGAGACTACTCATCACGGCAAATACACGAGACTGTTTTTGTTGGTGGGGACATTTGATCCAGAAAGAGAGGAAATGCAGTTAAAAAAACAGCACTATTTGTTCCTCAGTATTATGTGTCAGCGCTGTGTATGGAACCACATGATACCACTGTTCCTCGCCCTGTGACCTCATGTTTGGAGCAATGCCTTTCTTTAGTTATCTGTATTGCATCACACTCTGAAACCTGCCTGAATGGGATCACGGCACAATGAGACTGTGGATCCTTTCTCTCTTTCTTCTTTTTTGATAAAAATGTGTATATAACTTTGTCACTCTTGCTCTGTAGACGTGTGAGAAGAAATCCATCTCTCTTCCTCCTGTTAGTAAAGACATATTGGGGCTTGACAGTTGTGATTTTAGTCTTTGGTAGTAATGGTGACAGGATTTTGGCGGGCGGTCAGTCCCCCCGTTTACACCTGACATTAAGAAATGTTTACATGGTCCAAAAGGTTTTGTGATCTGATTTCACACTACAGTTGGAAAAGGTTGAAAATGCACATGACCACATTGCATTTGTACTGTACATGCTAATCCATCCTGGGGTTTTGGCAACAGAGTCACTGGAAGTTGAATATCCTTTTACACACAACTTTTGAATCTACTATAGGATACTGTTGTCTTTATAGGCTACGAACCCCCAAAGCAGATTCAGTTTTAATATACGCAAATGAGACTGGGGAGAGATCAGAAAGTATTGGATTATTATTTATTTATTTCCTTTACATATTCACTATTTAAAGTGTTATTTTGGAGTTATATCTTTTGTTATTGTTATCTTTCAGCTACTTGGGGAAATTTCTGTGAAAGTTAGCTAAATTAAATAAAACTGAAACATTCCTTGAATGTAAGGAATTGTTTTTGCAAAATAATAAAATGTAAATTAACATTTCAGTGGTGAATTCTCAGGGCCAGCAATGCCTGGTGTTACAGTTCACAAATTAAATCAATAAATTCTTCTCTTTCTTATGTTTTAGAATGTATTTTAAACTAGCAGACTTTATCTGTTTACAAATTAGTATTGGAGAAAAGTTTATCCAATCAAAATGTATTCCTTGGTGAATGATTAAGATAAAATGTCAGATTAATCAGCATTTTGTACCTAGAGGGTGAAATCTTTGCCGAAGCCTTCTCGCGTTGCATAATATAAATGCGTAGACACATACAGTATGTAATTGGAGCATGAACAGCACAAGAGATTTTCTTCATGACTGTGTTTAGGTGAATGTATTAAACACAGAAAAGAGGGCTTTTCTGTGAGTCTTGTCGTTTGCTGGTTGCTTATAGTGGGATTACTTCAGTTTAAACAAGTCTGACTTAGAGCCTGTCCACGCATACAGTATTTATTTATTTATTTATTTATTTACATTCCCCTGCACTACTATTCCATTGTTTTTCTAAACAATTTTCTATTTTTAAATATCATATGCTCTAAACTGACAAAGGCAGGGCCGGATTTATGCATAGGCATTGTATGCACGTGCCTATGCACGCAGGTCCAGGGGGACCCAATTACCAAATCCACTGGAACAGCAATCCTATAGATTCAGGTCAGGCATGTTGGCTGGCCAATAAAGCACAGTAATATCATGGTCAGCAAACCACTTGGAAGTGGTTTTTGCACTGTGGGCAGTTGCTAAAGTCCTGCTGGAAATGGAAATCAGCATCTCCATAAAGCTTGTCAGCAGATGGAAGCATAAAGTGCTCCAAAATCTCCTGGAAGATGGCTGCATTGACTTTGCACTTGATAAAACACAATGGACCAACACCAGCAGATGTCACGGCCCCCCCAAATCATTACTGACTTCAGAAACTTCACACTAGACTTCAAGCAGCTTGGATTCTGTGCCTCTCCAGTCTTCCTTCAGACTCTGGGACCATGATTTCAACATGAAATGCAAAATTTACTTTTATCTGAAAAGAGGACTTTAGACTAATGTTCACTGTCCAGTTCTTTTTCTCCTTAGCCCAGGTAAGATGCTTCTGATGTTGTTTCTGTTTCAGAAGTGGCTTGGTAGTCCTTTTCCTGAAGATGTCCGAGTGTGGTGACTCTTGATGCGCTGACTCCGGCTTCATTCTACTCATTGTGAAGCTCTCCCAAGTGTTTGAATCGGCTCTACTTGACAGTATTCTCAAGCTTGCGGTCATCCCTGTTGCTTGTGCACCTTTGCCTACCCAATTTCTTTCTTCCAGTCAACTTTGCATTTAATATGCTTTGATACATCACTCTGTAAACAGCCACCCCATTCAGTAATGACCTTCTGTGACTTACTCTCTTTGTGGAGGGTGTCAATGATTGTCTCCTGGACCATTGCCAAGTCAGCAGTCTTCCCCATTAGTGTGGTTTCAAAGAACAAGAGATACCCGGAATTTATACTGTAGGGATGGTCATTTAATGAAACTCAAATGTAAATATTCTAATATTTTGGACCTTCATTAGCTGTATGCTCTAATCAACAAAAAAAAAAAAAAAAAAAAAAAAAAAAACTTTTGAAATGTTTTACTTTACATGTTTTTAAATAATTTACAATAATAAAAAAAGAACTTTTGACCAGCACCTGTATATGTAGATTTTAGCCTGATAAAAATGTATTTTTTTTAAGAGAAGGCAGACTAGGGAATGTTGCAACTGATGTCACTGCCATTACACGATAGGCTGAGAGGTGCCACACGTGATTAAGCTAGCCGTTACACTTTCTCCAATGGTAAGAGATACAGACCTTCTTACAGAGATACAGACCCTAGTCTAAAGAGCCTTGGTGAGAGAGATAAAGAAGATCACTGTGGCTGAGCTCCAGAGATGCAGTTGGGAGATGGGAGAAAGTTGTAGAAAGTCAAGGGCTTTATGGCAGAGTGGCCAGACGGAAGCCTCTCCTCAGTGCAAGACACATGAAAGCCTGCATGGAGTTTGCCAAGATGATGAGAAATAAGATTCTCTGCTCTGATGAGACCAAGATAGAACTTTTTGGCCTTAATTCTAAGCGGTATGTGTGGAGAAAACCAGGCACTGCTTATCACCTGTCCAATACAGTCCCAACAGTGAAGCATGGTGGTGGCAGCATCAAGCTGTGGGGGTGTTTTTCAGCTGCAGGGACAGGACGATTGGTTGCAATCGAGGGAAAGATGAATGTTGCCAAGTACAGGGATATCCTGGATGAAAACCTTCTCCAGAGTGCTCAGGACCTCAGACTGGGCCGAAGCTTTACCTTCCAACAAGACAATGACCGTAAGCACACAGCTAAAATAACGAAGGAGTGGCTTCACAACAACTCTGTGACTGTTCTTGAATGGCCCAGTCAGAGCCCTGACTTAAACCCAATTGAGCATCTCTGGAGAGACCTAAAAATGGCTGTCCACCAACGTTTACCATCCAACCTGACAGAACTGGAGAGGATCTGCAAGGAGGAATGGCAGATGATCCCCAAATCCAGGTGTGAAAAACTTGTTGCATCTTTCCCAAAAAGACTCATGGCTGTATTAGATCAAAAGGGTGCTTCTACTAAATACTGAGCAAAGGGTCTGAATACTTAGGACCATGTGAAAAAAAATGAACTTAAATGATTTTAGCAAATGGCTGCAATATAATAAAGAGTGAAAAATTTAAGGGGGTCTGAATACTTTCCGTACCCACTGTATAAAGGCAAATGTTTTATGTAGCAGAGAAGAGTGTTAGTCTAGCATTTGTCATCGAGTCATGGCCAGTACTGTCTTCAATAGCATCTTTTATAACATGATATTGTGGCCAAATGACAGAAAAACCTGATCGCCCACATAGCTACAATAAGCTTTATAACCTGTAAGTTGATTGAAATGTAATGCGATGCACTTACTGCCTCAGATCAATGATGTATAAAACGTATGTCTGACATTTGCAGGTCAAAAACTTCTTAACTCCATTGACCTTGACCTTGATATTGGTAAAATGTTAATAATATAAAGGCACATGCAAGTATATGATCATATAAAAAGCCACAATATCAACTTTGACAACACAGTGTTTAATTATTTAAAATAAAAAAAAGTACAGTTTTCCATTTCTTGAAAAGTAGAGCTTGGTCATAAGAGGGGGTTTCTGTTAAATTTCTGTTAGATACTCCATTTAAATACTCAACAATTAAGCTAGAACACATCAAGTATATGGCACAAATTCTGCATTGATTTTTTTCATGCTTGCTTTCTTTACTTTAAAGTGCAAGATATAGTGATATATCGAGTGAGACAGTGAGTGATGTAGTCTAAACCAGAGACCGTCCTCTAGAAATCTGATCACAAGTGGTAACAGGACACGCATTTAAAATGCATGTTACTACCAGGTGTAAACAGTGATGTGTCTTGGCTGACCACCAATCTATATACCAGGTGTAAACAAGGCCTTTTTGAAGAGTTATTGAACTTGTTGAACCATGAAGTGAAAAGCTGTGATGTTTACATGCCCGACACTTCCAGCTGGTCAAACGGTTAAGATAAAACACCTCAAACCTGATCTGTTAGAAGAGTCTCTGGTTACAGATGGATCTGAGGTCAACTCACCCAACCTTGCTATCCATAGTGATATTCATGAAAAGAGACTAAAGCTGCCCCCAGTGACCTCTACTGTGGTTGTGAACCCTAACACTTCATTAGAGTGTTTTGTGGGAATGGATTCAAAGATTCACAGTATGTTTTTCATTTGGCTTTTTCCAAAGCCAAACCCGATACTGGCCTATAATCAGATCTGTCCTGTACATTATTTGAATTAATTAAACATAAAATAATTTAATTGTCACAGTACTATATATATGTTTATATATATATATATATTACATTTTCTCAGCACATGTCATGGGCTGGGAGGTGAATGATTTCCAAACTTTACAATTGGGAAATCGTGGGAAAGCATTTTGGATCATTTTGAAAACAAATCTTTAACTGAAAGGTCTGTAAATATGTGTTTGATTTTGTGGGGATTGTGTTTGTGTGTGTTTGGTACACACATTGTGACCACCATGTGATCACCTGGCTGTATCTCGTCTTGTCAAGCGCTGAGGCCACCCACAGAGGTCATGGATAGGATTTCTGTGTCTTGGTCCACTGCTCTCCTGGAAGCAGATGAGAAGAGATTGGCGAGGACACGTTGGCTGATCTTTTTTCATTTTATTTTCATGATGTGTCAATGATCTCATTGATGATTTTTTTCTCTGTCTCTTTGAGAACATTAAATCACTTTGCACTAAAAAAAATGTAAATCATATTGATCATTTTCAAATGTCAAAAAAGCATTAATTCCAGAAGTGCTTAAAGTTTGCCAACCATGCTGTTAGCTACTCAAACAAAAAGGCGTTATTTTTTTTTTTTTTTTTTTTTATCTCATATTTACAAGCTATTGATGTGGAGACCATTAGAGAGACAGAGTAAAAAGAAAACAGAAGTATATTATTTTATAGTATATTATTATTTCTTTTAAAAAAGTATGCTAAAGTGTTTTCTTTTTTACAAGGCGGTCAGATTTTCTATTTAATACAAGAATTAAGGTAGTCCTTTACAAACCAGCCTTTTTCAAATGATTTTTTTTAATTGCTCAGAGCAACCAATCAAATTGACTATAAAAACACCTCATAATTAAAACAAGCATGTATGTGTCTTTTCGGATACAGTTAGTGGAAAAGAAATAAATCTCTGACATTTAAGAACTTACCTTTCAGAGCATTATAATTATCTGTCTTTTAGATCTTCATGGTGTGCTTAAAGTTCAAAGCCATTGATTACACCAGTGCTTTCTGAGCATGCTCAGTCCTGATGCCATTATAAAGATGGTGATGTGTGTTGTTTGTTAATTGCATGGTCAGAACTTGTTGCCATTTTGTGAGGTCCATTTCTGTATTCATAGCGTGGAACATTTTGTGTATGTATTGCTAAATTCTGTTTATCTAATCCAATCAGCTGATTGTTGTTGATTGTGTTTTCCATTGTTTTGCTGAAAAGAAATGCATACACTCTTTCCAAAATAAATAGGTAAAATATTCTAGCAAAGTTAATACACATACTCGTATTGCACTGTGCCTATGTACCCAAGCATATTTGTGTGTGGTTGTCCCACTTTGTTTATTCCTCAAGGCGTCTTTAAACAGCCGGGTTAAGGCTGCGCCTTCTCCAAATTCTGTGTAAAGACACAAAGTATGCCAACTCAGACCAACCTCAGAGACTAATATCAAAGGTCGTGTCAGATGCAGATCCACTTCCAATCCTTATATGTTTATATGCTATATAAAATGAGAAGGCAATGTTATCATTGCCAGACAGACTGTATATTTCGTGCCATTAACACCGTCATGGTTACTGTCAACACCTCAAGTGTGATGGAGCAATTTAATAAACATTCCTGTACATTTCCAGCAGCATGAACATGTTGCACGGCCCTAACTGCCCCCTGAAGCCAAAGATTATATCACTATTTAATCCTTATTAGTAGTATTAATCATACTAATTGTATTATACTAGATAGTACTTAGGCCCTGGCAAGTTTTTAAGTTTTCTGAAAGGTCAAAGATGGATGAAAAGCATATAAATACATGCAAGTTTCCTATCCATTTGAAATTTGCACATAAATGGAAGCCATATCTAATTGCCGTACAAATGATATGTTTGATATCTCTGCTCCGTGCTGATATGTTCATATGTGCCATCCGTCATATCAAAGCAGAACTGCGGAAAGATTGTTCGTTGCTATGTAATTAATGTAATTAGGTATACATGTTTCCTAGCAACTAAAGACCATTTTGCACAAACATTTGGAATAATTTCACTAGTGCGAGCAATAACAGGTGAGCGCACTGGGTGTTTCTGCAGACATTGGATGTGTTTTAGTGTTGTTTACCAGGGCTATTTAAATTCCCTTGAACAGTGGGTTTGTTTAATGACCCAAACAGGTGACGATCTGTGATAATAACTGAATAATACGATCCATTAGTGCTGTGTTTCCACACAGTCCCATCAATAAGGATCAAGTGATCCTTCATCAACACCAAACCAGAAATGTGTTCATTTTAATTCATATAATTCTGGATATTATTCTACATTATCATTAATGTTATTAAAGTCACTAATATTATTAGGGGGAAAAAACAATTAAAACAAAACAAAACAAAAAAATAATACAGATGCAAAACTGACTGACAAAGTAGGATATTGTTCACAAAAAAATGAAAAATACCCCATGATTTACTCACCCTCAAGCCATCCTAGGTGTATATGACGGTCTTCTTTCAGGTGAATACAATCTGAGTTATATTAATAATGTCCTGGCTCTTTCAAGCTTTATAATGGCAGTGAATAGAGGATGAGATTTTGTAGCCCCCCAAAAAAGTGCATCCATCCATCATAAACGATATCTATCATTCAATATCTTTTATGCTGGATGGATGTACTTTTTTTGGGCTACAAAATCTCATCCTCTATTCACTGCCATTATAAAGCTTGAAAGAGCCAGGACATTATTTAATATAACTCTGATTGTATTTGTCTGAAAGAAGAAAGTCATATACACAGGATGGCTTGAGGGTGAGTAAATCATGGGGTAATTATCATTTACTAACCCTTTAAAAGTTCAGCCATGAAACTCTATTTGGATTCTGATTGGTTGTTTCAATGTAACTTCCACAGCCAAGTGATTTCACATATCTATTACTACTTCCCTTTATAACCACAACTATGGCTAGAACGACACATCAACATTACGTAAATTAGTCGATTTACGTGGAATGCGTCGATTTGTTGCGCTGTTTATGACCACCCCCAATGATGGCGGCTCTGATTCCGTACAAAAATACTGAGCCTGATCTAAAGTTGAGAATTTTTAAAACAGAGACCAAATGAAATGGTGCTCTGTAAAACTGAAATGGCATTCCACACAGCAGGACAACTTTTATGTAGGAGCGTCTGAAAAGAAAACAAACATCCCTGGGCTCTCCTTCCTCAAAACAATGAGAGGCTTGCTACGGGGGTCTCCCTCTCTCTAGCAGCAGCAGCATGTTTCCCTTAATTTTATGTTCTTAGCACTATAGTAGAAGTCGTACTTGCTCTGCAGTAGCAGCAACCATAGCTCCAGCAGCACCGTAGCGGATCTAGTCCACCAAGACCAAACCTATGTACATTCCATTTACATTAATAACATTTATTTAGAAACTATCTCAAGAGTTGTCCTGCCTGAAATTTGTTTTTTTTTTTTTTATTAAAGGTGCAATATGTAAGATTTTTGCAGAAAAAATATCCAAAAACCACTAGGCCAGTGTTATATATTTTGTTCACTTAAGTACTTACAATATCCCAAATGTTTGCAACTATTTGTAAATCATGAGAAAATTGCAATTTTAACCAACGCTCCGGGACGTGTGAGGAGTTGCCTGTCAGTTGTGTCATACCCGCGTTACCCTCAGTTTCTGGTTTTATTTTGTATAAACCATGGAAACACCAAAGATGCTTTAATATATTACATGTTTTAATAGACAAGGGAACAACTGTTTGGTTACGTTTATAGACATAAAACTAATTGTTGTTATATAGCTCAACACGTTTAGTCTTATTGTTTAAATCAAATTTTCTTGATTTTTTTGTGAGTACCATGCTTTACCATGCCTCAGAGAAAAACACTATTTTGTCAAATAGCTAACATAGCATAATCAGATGCAGCTTTATTTTTAGTAACAGTTGTTACGAAGGGGGACTCAGGCCGGGGATCCAAATGCAGCGTTTTATTAAAAGTGAGCGTGGTCATACAAGCAGGGTCAAACAGGGGTAAACAGGAACAGCAAGGGACAGGCAGAATCGTAGTCAGGGTACAGGCAAAGGATCGAGGCAGGCAGCGATGGGTCGTAAAACAGGAGTCAGGCAGAAACAGTAACAAAACAGGCAGACAGGGAATAAACGCTCAGAATTGTAACAATGTTAGCAAGACTTCGCGGTGAGGTGGTGTGTGTGAAAGTCCTTTATAGTCCTGGTAATGAGCTGCAGCTGGGTGTGGTGATTAGTGATTAGTGTGAACATGTGACTGGCAGGGAGGATTGTGGGAAATGAAGTCCGGGAACTGACAGGAACAGACGGTGATCATGACATAATGACCCCCTCCCGGAAGGCGTGTCCTCGCGACGTAAACGGAACAGCTAGGGAGGGGGGGTGGGTGCATTGGAGACTGGTATGCAGACAGGAACAGGGTCCCCAATGCAGGTTCCAGGAACTCGGGCCACCATGGCGGGTCAGGTGCCACGGATAGCCAGTACCGATCAGAGGTGCCAGGAATCCACGGCAGGTCAGGTGGCTCGGGCAGCCACGGCAGGTCAGGTGGCTTGGGCAGCCACGGCAGGTCAGGTACTGTTGCCGGCCATGGCGAGACAGAGTCCGAAGATGACCACGGTGGGTTAAAGTCCATTAACGGCCATAGTGGGTCATAGTCCATGGGCGACCGTGACAGTTCAAAGGTTGATGACGGCAGTGGCTGGGCAAGGTCCCCACCCACAAGCTCCCCACCCTCAGGTATACTGCCCCCCCCAAAAAAGTTCTTGGGGAATTCAACGGGGCCCGTGGCGGGTTCATGGGCAAGGAGCTCGGGTGGCGCCGGCAGAGCAAGGCGCTTGGGCGGCGCTGGTAGGGCAAGGCGCTTGGGCGGTGCTGGCAGGGCCAGACGCTTAGGTGGCGCTGGCAGGGCAAGGAATTCAGGTGGCGCCGGCAGGGCGAGGAGCTCAGGTGGCGCCGGCAGGACAAGGAGCTCAGGTGGCGCCGGCAGGACAAGGAGCCTGGGCGGCGCAGACAGAGTAAGTAGCTTGGGCGGAGTAGGAGAGACCTCTGGAGTGGTCTCCAGGCCCACAGCGGCCTCTTGAAGGGCGTCTGAGCCTTGAAGAATGGAAGAAGCCTTCCTCCTCTTCCGAGGGTGAGACTTTTTTCTCGTAATTTAATGACTTTATTCTCAACATTTTATCTTGATTTTTTTTCCCGAAATTTAACGAGTTTTATTCTCATTTTAACGAGTTTATTCTCAACATTTTATCTTGACCTTTTTCTCGTAATTTAACGAGTTTATTCTCTACATTTTATTTCGACATTTTTTTTTCTCGAAATTTAATTACTTTAATCTCGAGATGGTTTTATTTTTTTATTATTGCTTGGCCCTAATCCTCTTCCGTACCATCCAGCATTTAATATGATATTCTAAAATCGATCTATCTCACTGCAGTGTGTCTCAAACAAGTGTCTCACAGCAGCCGCCAAGTGAATGCACATAGTAACGTTATAGCATCATTTTCAACACATTCAAATGTATCTAATATGATAAACAGAGCTGCGGCGCCGGTTACTGTGGCATAATAAAAGTTCAGCTGCTCGTGAGGTGTGTGTTGCGCAATCGCTCCAGTGTCCTCGTTCAGCTCCCACAACACTCAGTCCTGCTCTGCTTCATACTACAGTAATGTTAATAATCTCATCCATGAACAGGATTTCTTCCTGAGTCCTATCCCAATTGTTTCCACCGGCTGTGATGTGAAGACCACATCTCCCAAGATTTCGCACTCAAACTTGCCATCATCAAGCTACGCCTTTGTTTTGAATAGGCCTCTAGTGGACAGAAATCTTACATACTGTACCTTTAAGCAAATAAAAACCTCTCTGGAAACTGCGTAAGGGCCCAAGTCCTAGTTGGGAATCGTTTCTTGTATAATCAGAGATGTTTTGATCCATTTTTTCACAGTCCTCGGCTTATTGATGGAGGCAAATATAAGAATAAATAAGACTGTCAGTATCTTTACTGTCAGGAATTGAATTCTTATATGCTAAATTTAATTTACAATAAACTAGAAAAAAATAAAATTTAAATAAAAAATAAAATAAAAATAAAATGATGAAAATGATAATAAAACAAGTGTAATAAATTAGACATTAGATTAATGCTAAATAAGTTTAACTATATGCTTGAGTTCAGTGAATGCCAAAGCAAATATAGTTCTTGTTCCATTTACCAACCTGTATTGTTTAACACATGAATGTTGTTTTCAAAGAATTCATATTTTTAAAAATGGGAAACTTTGGGGGAAAAAATTATTATGTATTTTAGTTGAACTAACCCTTTAGGCTTTTACTAGGTCATTTGGCACAGAGGAAATTACTTTGAAATTAAAATAGTTACTAAACTGATTTGAGGAAGATATAGTGTATTATTGTGCAGACTAATCTCATGTTTTATTTTATTTACTGGCTTTTTGATCTTTATGGAATCAGATGCAAGCCAGATTCAAACCTGTGAGGACACAGTTCTAACATGTTGTATGATCCACTGCCACAGCTCCAACTAAACACGTCTGTCCCCATGTTTCTCTATCTTCAGTATGATTTTTAAGTTTCCTGTACTGTGTTTTTAGTTCAAGTCTGCAAAGGTGGCTCAAGTATTTCAGACATATAGTAACGGTGACACCTGGCGTATTACTTGGTTATTGCAAAGAATTCCAGCCTTGTGCAGTGCACCGTTTAAACAGCAGATGGCAATCTAAACATACACAATTGAGTCTTTTCCAGCTCAGAGTGATCTAATGTCCAGGTAATTCACATTTATTTATTTATGACACATATTTCAATTTTGAAGATCTCAAGATTGTATGAAATTGTAAAATTCCAGTGTTTAAAATGGTGTATAGTTCATATTGTCCATTCAGAATAAATTGTTTCATTGCAATTAATTCAAAACTCTTTAAAACACTATTAATGTGTTAAACAATACAGTTTGGTGTATGGGACAACTATATTTAATTTGGCATTCACTGAATTTTATCATAACATAACAATCATAACAACTGTAATTTATCATTTAATAAAAATATGGTGTGAATCCAAGCATCATCCTTATAGCTTTGGTGCAACTATAGTAAAATAAATGGCATTCCAGCAGCAGATTACAGTGTTTCTTAGATATTTCACTGTATGTTATAATTTAGATAGATCTGCTGCAAAACACCTTTATTACATGTTATATAATTTCAGCTGTCCATGTTCACCTTTCTAACCAAATTTACAATGAATCATACTACTAATTATACCCGCAAACCTGACCTTGACCAAGCTACTCGATTATGATCCACAGTATAGGTAACGGATGTCTAACTGCTGGTCCGCAGTGTTGACTAATGGTAGGTTGACCTTGTGGTGCCAATGGGCAACTGGTCAAGGCTGTGTGCTCTACCACAGATGTCTGGGATGGGAAGTGTGCAATAAATCTATAGGCTCAAAATTAGTTCTCATCTACATCACAGAAATGCCAGCCTATGCTTTGTTTGGTTGGAGCATTTTTTCTAACCGACACTGATGTCATATCCTGGTTTGAGGTACATTTGGATATATGAAGTTGGCTTCACTCTGTGTGTGTGTGTGTGTGTGTGTATGGCCAGTTCTAATTACAGACTGGGTGAAGAGGCCCGTTGAGGGACATAAGTAAGCTTCTAGTAGGCCTAAGGTCTCCCAGATTTACCACAGCAAGAAAAGTGAGAAATAGACAGAGAGAGAGGGAGAGAGAGAGGGGAGCCAAGAAGGAAAGCTGTGGAGAAAATTAAGGACATGTAGGCGGAAAGAAGGAGTGTATCAGTGTGTGCGTGTCTATTCTGATCGTGTCACGGTATTCAGCACCATCGAATCAACACATCTGCCACTAAACCAAATGGTTTGAATATGAGTATATAAAAGCAAATTTTGCATTTAAATCATAGAGGGACAAATTCACTAAACATTCGCGCAATTTTATAGGATAGTGTTTGAGTACACAACCTGGATCTTATTCACTAACTATCCAAAACCTAGTTTAACCAGATGCTTGTTTGTATTGGTTAAGCTGTAATTCTTTTCAATGCAAAGTGCAAACACACTTCCTTTCTGTGCAAATTATTATTTTTGACCTTTACAAAGTTAGATTTTAGCAGTGATGCCATAGAACAACCTATTTTTGTTCCCAAAGAACTTTTCAGTGATTAGTTCATTTCTTTTCTTAGTGTGAAGAACATTATATAATCTAAAGAACCTTCTATAAAGAACCTTTTATGGAATATAAAGGTTCCATGGAAGTTTAAAGGGATAGTTCACCCAAAAATTTAAATTCAGTCATTATTTACTCACCCTCAAGTTGTTCCAAACATGAATTAGTTTATTTCTTCGGTTGAACACAAAAGATGATATTTTGAAGAATGTTGGTAACCAAACAGTTGATGGTAGCGATTTTTTTCCATATTAAAAAATACTATGGAAGTCAATGGCTACCATTTGGTTAGCAACATTCTTCAAAATATCTTTTTTTTGTGTTGTTCCAAACCTGTATGAGTTCATTTCTTCTGCTCAACACAAAAGAAGATATTTTGAAGAATATGCGTATCCAAACAGTTGATGGGACCCCATTGACTTCCATAGTAGGAAGTCAATGGCTATACCGTCAACTGTTTGGTTACCAATATTCTTCAGAATATCCTCTTTTGTGTTCAACAGAACAAAGAAACTTATACATGATTGGAACAACTTGAGGGTGAGTAAATAATGACTGAATTTAAATTTTTGGATGAACTATTCCTTTAAGGTTCTTCATGGAACTATTGATGGCAATAAAGAACCTTTATTTTTAAGAGTGTACAATACTAAAAGAAGCATGCAGTAACAAATGCTTAGTGTTTGTGTACCTTTTTTTTAGCGATTCTTAATTCTTTAAGAGATTATCATATGATGCACAAGGTTAAAAGTAGACAAATATCTAGCATGTGATGTAGTCGAGTGCACTCTCTACATTTTAAAGAGCTGTTCAGGTGCCTATACTGAGGAATTGTGAGGAAAGTTACTTTATAGCACATATGTTTTGCGTGTTTAATGCGTTGTTGCCTGATTTGCTTAATTCCTTCAGTGAATCAGGTGCAATGACTAAGATAGCACATGCAAACGAATGCCGCTTAGCAGCCAGAATTCATTGCTATGACATTATTGTCAACATTAAATTTGGTGTCATTTGTTTCACTGTACTGTTTATCTTTCACAGAATAAAACCCACCCATCTCCTCAAAAGAAGCAGTCAGTTTTCAAAGTTTTTTGTTGTTGTTGTGTAGTATCACTTGTTTAAGGCTTCAGATTAAGTGTTAGAAGTGTTCAAGTATTCTTTTGTAGTGTTTATTCATCTTAAATGATTAAACATGTTGTTCAGTCATGACAGTCCATTGTTTCATCTTAGACGAGTGTACTGAATATGGAGTTTCTAGGAGGCAAAAAACAGTACTAGAGTAGTATTTAGCAAGAGCTGTATAGTCATTGATTTTTTTTTTTTAACTGCTTTCATGGAGCAGAAAGAGGGTTTGAGAGATGGAGTAAGATTGAACTGTGGATATATCATAGGGCCTGCTGAGGTTGATGTGTTCTGATATTTGCTCTAGCTGTAAATGTCAAAAAATAAGCAGTGCTGATTGTTAGACTAAACCCACATCCTGCAGCTTTGAGTGTTTTTCATCACATCTCTCATGGGTTTAATTACATCTCTATGGAATGAAATAAAATGCGAATTGACCCTTCGCCTGAGTTTGATTGACAAGCGATGTAACCAATCATAACGCTGAATCTGCTATTTTGTCCGACAAAGCAGTCAGGAGTTAGAAGATTAACTTCGGTGGACTTCAACTTGAAAATGGTGTGTACTGATGTCTTTCCGCTTTGAAACAACATTCCTTCTGATGTTCATACATAATTATTTGATGCTATAAATTAACTAGTAGGAAGAGATGATCGGTTCACGAGCCGTTACAGCGCTACAGCGATCTGTCACGACCATGGTCGCAACACATTAAAGAGCCACAAAACGGTTTTATTGTTCGAATTTCTTTAAAAATTGCACGATTTGAAAGCTGGGACTTTGTTAAATCTCATAAGTAACCTGCTCTGTCTTGTCTGTTGACGTGTTGTCAATGTCCTTTTTGCGCCGCGATGTATTTTTCACTCTGTGTGGCGTGACAGCGCCATTGGTCAATTGTATATAATTGTTCAACAAATTATATGTTGGTCCTGCATTTAACGGTTTACAAATGGTTTGTTACTGCTCAACAAATACAGCCAGACACAGATTTAGTTGTAGAAATAGACTTAATTATGGGGAAAATCACATTCCCTTGTTTCTGCTCTCCTCACACATTGTCAATGACAAAATCGATTTGTTGTTCTGTTTTTAAGGCATCATGTCATGAATTTAATTGCACTCTGGGAAAATGAATGGCCTTGGTGGTGCTGTGCAAGTTAGAGCTGCAGTCTGGGTGCAATTCTAGAGCTCAAGCAATTCAGACCATTTATGATGTTTTGGATTATAATATTAAAGGAAACCTTATTCATAATTATAAACACATTTTTTGGAATATTTGAGACAGAAAGGCTCAAGACAAATGTACTTCCCTCATTGCACATGAATCAAATGTCTCATTAAATGTGTAATAAAATCTAGCCCTCAGTCTCTGCATGAAAAACATGTTCTGACATGGAGGGGCCAGCGAGGGGTTTCTGAATCATTGAGATATTCTTTTCTGAATTACGATTTCTGTATTTTCCATTTAGATGCTTGGGCTGTTTCGTTTTCACTGTTCAAACATATATCAAACATGATATTTGCTTATCACAAAGCCAATTTCTGTCTGTATCTTCGTTGCAATTGGCAAAATTATCTAGAAGGGCTTAAACTGGATGTGTAAAAATAACATGGAAAAAACTGCCCCCTTTTTTTTTAGAGCTAACTCTATTCAATTTCCATGCTTAAATTATTTATAAAATTCTTTATTTTTTCTTTTTCTTCACAGACTATGTAAAATAAAGCTATTGTATATAAAATAATAGGAGCACAGGCGGATACAGGAAAGCAAGCAGAATTACAACCAACTTAAAGATGAGAACGGACAAAGAATGACTCAACTAAGGCCTATAAACACCCAATTTGCGTACTTATACACTACTCTGTGACATTCTGAGCCATTTTTCTGCCAAAAGAACTTTCCCCAGGACCTAGAGACTTTGGAGTGGTACTCGGTGTGTTTCGAGCAGGAACCAGGGTCTAAATGAAGTTCCGGGTAAAAATTTTCCCCTCAGAAAGTACCTACGGAGCCCCGGACATGACATGCAGGAAAAAAATAGTAGTTATTCATTCGTTCCCTCGATTTACTAAAGCGTGCGCACAATTTACTATTTTGTTCCATTGATTTACTAAAATGTGCGCATGAAATTGTAAATTGTGCACACTTTTCAGTAAATTGTGTGCACATTTTAGTAAATCATGCGCACGATTTAGTAAATCGAGGGAACGAATTAGTAAATAGTGCGCACAATTAAATTTTTTTTCTCACATTTCATATGTGGGGCTCCGTACCTACGGAGCCCAGGACATGACATGCAGGAAAAAAAATAGTAGGCTATGCACATGCACATGATTTATAAATTGAGGGAACGAATTAGTAAATTGTGCGCACGTTTTAGTAAATCGTGGGAACGAATTAGTAAATCGTGCGCATGAATTAGTAATTCGAGGGAACGAAATAGTAAATCGTGCTCACAAATAAGTAAATCGAGGGAATGAAATAGTAAATCGTGCGCACAAATTGGTAAATCGAGGGAATGAAATAGTAAATCGTGCGCACGAATAAGTAAATCGAGGGAACGAAATAGTAAATTGTGCGCACGAATTAGTAAATCGAGGGAACGAAATAGTAAATCGTGCTCACAAATAAGTAAATTGAGGGAACGAAATAGTAAATCGTGCGCACAATTTAATTTTTTTTCTTGCATGTCATGTGCGGGGCTCCGTACGTACCTGCTCGCTAGGTACTACTTTTCCAAAGTTCCAGAACTTTCGGGGGTGGGACTTGGGCGCTGAACATGCTGATTGGTTGAGTTCATGCAGCATTTTTATTGGTTGACTCCACGCAGCATTTTATTTCAACCACCATTTTTATTTCAACCATCAAGTCTGTTGCGGTGCGTGTAGTAAGAGTTGTTTGCTATTCAAATCAACAATGGAGTTTAAAAATATGACCGATGACTGACGGCGAGGTTCAGGCTTTAATAAGCTTTTTAATAAGCAATATGCAGAGGACGAAATCCAGCTGGAACTGGAAAGTTTCAAACAGTCCTACGTCACCGGACTTAATTTACCTTGGCATAGTTGAATAACAAGAGTTCAGTACATGGAAAAGACATACACTGAGTTTCAAACTCCATTGCTTCCTCCTTCTTATGTAAATCTCATTTGTTTAAAAGACCTCCGAAAAACAGGCGAATCTCAACATAACACCGACTGTTACGTAACAGTCGGGATCATTAATATGTACGCCCCCAATATTTGCATATGCCAGCTCATGTTCAAGGCATAGACAAGGGCAGCCAGTATTAACATCTGGATCTGTGCACAGCTGAATCATCAGACTAGGTAAGCAAGCAAGAACAATAGCGAAAAATGGCAGATGGAGTGATAATAACTGACATGATCCATAATAACATGATATTTTTAGTGATATTTGTGAATTGTCTTTCTAAATGTTTTGTTAGCATGTTGCTAATGTACTGTTAAATGTGGTTCAAGTTACCGTCGTTTCTTACTGTATTCACGGAGACAAGAGCCGTCGCTATTTTCATTTTTAAACACTTGCAGTCTGTATAATGCACAAAAACAACTTTATTCTTTATTCTTTATTTTTAGCTTTAGCCACGGAGCACTATCAAACTCATTCAGAATCAAATGTAAACATCCAAATAAATACTATACTCGCATGATCCGACGCATGCATACAGTATGCATGACGAATATTTTGTAAAGATCCATTTGAGGGTTATATTAGCTGTGTGAACTTTGTAAATGCACTGTAATATAGTCGAGAGTTGGGGGGGGGGGGGGGGGGGGGGTTGCAGTGAGTGCGCGATTTAAAAGGGCCGCAGCCTGAATCAGTGCATAGTTAATGAGGCCCCAAAATAGGCATTTAAAAAAATTAATTAATTATTTTGAGCTGAAACTTCACAGACACATTCAGGGGACACCTTAGACTTATATTACATCTTGTAAAAACTGGTTCTAGGGCACCTTTAAATACCTGAATGATGCACTCAATTAACTGAAAAAAAAAAAAAATGAAATGTGAAACGTTGGACACTTTATGCGCTTAGCTGTCGCAGCTTTAATTAGGTATCGGAGGGGGAGGGGCTATCAGACTCCAATGTTGAATGACAAAGTAACCTTATTAAATTCAAACAATACACAGTTGAATGCATAGTGCATAAGTACATAGTGCATAATAGTATATAGTGCATCATTTGGGATACAACTACAGAGTAATTGAAGGGCTAAACAAGAAACGGGTGAATCAAATCAATCGAACAATGAGTTACTATGACAACAAATGAGAACATTCTAGAAACCCTGGAAACAGAAAGGAAACACAGGAAACAATGACTTTGTCCGAAATCTCATAATGTATAGTAGGTATAGTAGCATTTGGTTTGAAACTTATTTTGCGACTGTTAAAAAAATAGTACTATATAGTATGAATGTGTGTGGTATGAATGAAATTCAGATGTACTACATCCGCCATGTTGTCATTGTCATGTGACCTACCAGCGTCAGTTGCAACACTTCACTGCCATTCATGAATCCTCTCCCGTGGCCTCATGGGATAGTAAAGTGTCCAGTAGATGTGCACCTCAGAATTTCTGCAGAAGTAGTAGGTCATCCGGGTACTTTTTGCCTTATTTTTTTCAAATCCTAGTATACTCAGACATAACACTATGTTGCCATACTGTTTTTTGCCTAGTATATATTAGGGAAGTATTATATTTCAGATGCAGCATAAGAGTCCAGGAAAACAAAACAAAAAAAAAGTCATTGAATCATTCAGTCAACCAATTAGTAAAAAAAAAAAAAACTGATTTGTTAATGACTGAAAGAAGTCATGATATCTATTTATTTTAATAAATATCCTTATTAAAATGTGTGTGTTAAAAATCAAACAAGAGACTGCAGGAAGATTAAATGCTCTTTCTGAAAATAATAACAAATCTAACATTTTTTTCATTGATTAATTTATTTAGGATTTGTTCTAAAACAGCGATTCACATATGAAACCTGCGTGCAGCGTTTATGAAAGTTTTAAAACATCAGACGTAAAAAAAAAAATGAAAAGAAAAAAACATGCATGATGTAGCATATTAGGTAACGTTATGTAAATTTTGTCGTGTTGAATGATTGAGATTTATGCCATGTAAACATCATCAGCTTTATCCTGTGTAAGTATGTGTGTTTGTGTCTGTAACTGATTGTATTTGAGTTGACAGACTCTTACAAAGAGTGTATGGAGAAGGCATTGGCAGATAGAGACTGTTTGTATACAGTCTAAAACAGACAGAGATAGAGTGTGTGTTACACTTGTGGTTTGCTCTTTCCTTGTTTTTTTCTTCTTCCAGATTAATCAGCGCCCAGAAGAGGTGAACCCTTTTCCACGTAAACATGGCATGGTGGTGTGACACGGCTCATTAACAAAGAAAATGGTGTATTCAGAGCAATGTGATTGTGGCTTTCTGTTAAGAGCTCACATATTTACAGGCCCCAGCATCGGTACAGCAGGATGGTGCCAGCCGCAAATAATGTTTACACTTAATCTTCGAACAGAATTAGCGCTCAGAGGGCTAAAATAGTAAATTACGGCATGATTACAGAACAACTGAACATGTGGTAACAAAATGCAAGCAGTCATTAGCTGGACGAATGAAGCGTTCAGGCTAAGTTGGTGCGCTGTTTGAAAAAGCATGATTTGCGAAACTTTAACGTGTAAACACTTGTTGCTGGATGAGGAAAGCATCTGTCATTATCTTCTGCTAGTTTTCTTTCACTAGAGATACATGTTCAGTTTGTTGATGTGTCAAATAGATTAGCAATTTCCATGGAAGATATTTTGTTCTGGTTTTAAACATTTAAACACAGTTTGTTTTTGTTAAATATTTACAAATCATAGTTTGACTAGAAATTTGTTTTAGACTGAAGGATTTTCTAAGGCTGTAAAAGGTCTAAAGACCAAAATAATTTCCCATTAATTTACATGGTCCACACTGTAAAAAATTAAAAGGCACCATTTGAGCTTCCTCTTACTCAAAAAATAAGGTTCTCTGAGGAACCCATAAGTTCCTGTAAATGGTTTTTCCATTTGGAACCCCATTAAAGTTTTAGTTCACCCAAAAATGAAAATTACCCTATGATTTACTCACCCTCAAGCCAAACAAGGTGTATATGACTTTCTTCTTTCAGACGAATACAATCAGAGATATATTTTAAAATATCCTGGCTCTTCCAACCTTTATAATGGCAATGAATGGGGGGCCCGATTTTGAAGCCAAAAAAAGTGCATCCATCCATCGTAAAAGTACTCCACACGGCTTCGGGGGGTTAATAAAGGCCTTCTGGAGCGAAACGATGGGTTTTTGTAATTAATATCCATATTTAAAACTTAATAATCTAAAATAACTAGCTTCCGGCAAAAGACTGTGAAAGTCAACTTGCAGCACAAGAGTAACCCAAGACGCGATGTAAGGTAGCCTGACTTCGTCATACTCATATTCTAGGCAGAATGTGAGTCTGATACTGCTCCATTGCACTTGAATTATGGGGCGTGTCTTAACCGAACCAGTAAAAAACAACAACTCTGCACTCAATTGGATAGACCTACAACCAATCAGAGCAACGCAGTAAGTGACGTATGTTGAACTTGTACTTAAACTTTTGCCGAATCCCGTTGGAAGGACGGCAAACACATCTTTCCCATCGACAAATGCCTTGATTGCGGTTCTTTGTTCGTCTTTTAAAATTAATGCGCTGTCGATTTCTTTTATTACAGACGTGATAGCGGAATCTAAACATCTTACTTCTCCAGCTGCAGTCATCGTTGGTGAAAACCAATTCAACCCAAGCGCTCTTTGATGACGTGGGTGGTTACGTAACCGCAGATAGTCCATCATCGATTAAAGCCCGCCCTGGCAATTTGATTGGCTCGGCCTTCTGGGAGCCGAGCATAATTACTCCACAATGGATCGAGTCCAGACCGAACTTCCCGTCCAAAAAATGTTGTGGGCGGGGTTCGGGCTGGCACCCAGGCTAGATGTATGGCGTAGGGCAGCGGTTCCCAAACTGGGGTGAGCGCACCCCTGGGGGTACGTGAGCTGACAAAAGGGGGTACGCGAACAAATTGCTGAGTAGTTCATTTAATTCTACCTTAAAATAATATTAAAATCGAGCATGTATTTCTAAATGCCAAAATGTCATAAATCCAGTACATTTAATCAAATTACCTCATCATTTGCAGTCAAAAACGACTGTATCCACACAAGCAGCATCCATATGATAGATTGCGTGCAGATTCTACTGCCTTAAATCACGCTAAATTACTGCCGTTCTCGACAATGCACCTTTGTAAAAGTGGGGATTTAACACTTACTCGCATGAAGAACAAATATAGACACAGATAGTGGATTGATATCGATTTAAGACTCTCTTCGATACAAAAACATACCTTGTGTGAGTTCTTGTATTTAATATTGATAACGAGCAAGAATGCAATTGTTCTCAAATATCCACATGACTGCGAACATGACATTATTATACAACAGGTCAAAAAATAAAACGTACATTTTAAAAACAGTAGTAGCCTATTTACTGTATTTTGCAATTAAATAATAGTTCTAACGAAAACCACAGCAGAACTACAACACACGTCTGTGTTTCGCGAACAATTCTGCGGCTTTGAACGAATCATGAGAGTCAATGATTCAATGATTCATTCACAGCCACTTGCTTCGTTACTGAATGAATGACTCGATGACTCACTCATAAAAACAGTGACTTGCTGCCACCTGCTGGCGGTTTTAGTTTAATATTTAAAAGTTTTACATAGTTTTACAATCATTGCATATTTCTCTATTGAACATTTTTTATTTAAAACATTATTTATTTTATAAAATTATTCATAAAGGTAAAAAAAAAATGCACTGGAAAATCAATTTAAGGGGCAAATATTGTCCCTTAATGGAAAAGGTGTGACTGCAGTCGAAATGGAAGAGAGGGGGTACGCAGAAGGATGGTAATCCCTTCAGGGGTACTCCAAGCAAAAAAGTTTGGGAACCACTGGCGTAGGATGTAGGAGTATCTTAAGCTTAGATGCCTCTTGTGATTTAAACACATAGGGCTGTGCAACAAACTCAAGGTCCTCTTCTCTTATATCAAAATCGTCTGACATTTCTCTTTAAAAATTCTCGTTTTAGACTTCTAATTCGTGACTGGTGTTTTGTTCCTCTGTGCTTCCATGTTCGTCATTACGTTATGCATTGGGTCAGAGGTTACTCTTCCACCAGAAATCGATGCGCCTTTGTCAGAAGCTAGTTATTATAGTTAATAAAGTTTTAAATATGGATTTTTTTTTTTTTTTTTACAAAAACCCAATGCTTTGCTTCAGAAGGCTTTTATTAACCCCCCAGAGCCATGTGGAGTACTTTTAAGATGGATGGATGCACTTTTTTTGGCCCCCCATTCACTGCCATTATAAAGCTTGGAAGAGCCAGAATATTTTTAAATATATCTCCGATTGTGTTCGTTTGAAAGAAGACAGTCATATACACCTAGGATGTTGGCTTGAGGGTGAGTAAATCATGGGATAATTTTCATTTTTGGGTGAACTAACCCTTAGTGTAATACATTATCATTCAAATGTTTGTGGTCAGAAGAAGAAATAAAAAAAAATTCAGCAAGGATGCATTAATTGCTCAAAAGTGACATTTAAGACTTTTACATTTCAATTTTTTTTTTAACTTTCTATTCATTAAAGAATTCTGACTAGAAAAATGTATAATGCTTTCCGCAAAATTATAAATCAAGACTGAATTGACTGCTGAAAATTCACTTTTGACATTACATAAATAAATAAAATTTTTTAAATATAAATAGAAAACAGTTATTTTAAATTGTAATAATATTTCACAATATTGCTGTTTTTACTGTATTTTTGATCAAATAAATACAGCCTTAGTGAGCATAAGAAACTCTTATCAACCTCAAACTCTTGAATGGTAGTGTGAAGTTCTTTTCATAATAGGATTTTTGAGGCACCTTTAAAGGCTGCCTAGAAGTTCTCCACTCCGGTGGTCTGAGGAACCTTAAAAGGTGCCTTAAAATATCTTTTAATTTTTACAGAATTAAATATTCATGTCAACCTCAGGTATAATAATCAGCCGTTTGACAGTGTTAGTCCTTCACAGTTAGCAGTATATTTTACCAGCAAATCCTAAATCTGTAACCTCTAAGGAAAACTACTCCATAGACAGGCAGTGAGGTAATGTGTCCTTCATGGTTTGGTATGTGAGTCCTGGTGGCTGTATTTTAGTAATGAACAAGAATGATCAAGGCAAATAACCTTGAATTGAGATTGATGCCGTGGCAGCTGAATCCCAGCATATTATATGATTGTCTGTTAAAATCATATGTATGAAAATCATTAGCATCAGTTCTGTGGCTAAAACGTTTGGAGATGAAAAAGAAAAAAAAAAATGTTGTAGTAATACAAAACCCATAGGCAAAGTTAAATCTAGTTTAAGATCTGGGCCTTTGCATGAAGAATTTAATAGGAGAAGGGAAGCCATTAAATCATAAGATGTCATCTTTACTTTTCAGAATTATTTCTAATATTAGAACAACATGTCGCACTGGAGGTAGAGAGCAAAGTTGGAATAGCCTGGGAACATTTTTTCATTTTCAGTCTCTAACATATGCCAGTATTCCTTTTTTTTTTTTTTTTTTTTTTTTTGCAGCCACCAGAAACAAATTCGGTTTTAAAAGGCATTGACGAAGTGTAGGCTCTGCATGGAATACATTAGTCTCAGCTCATGTCATGAGCGCAGACGGATTTACTCTACAGGCTCAATCAGATACTCTGGCTGAGGAAAACACATACTCTCAGTTGTTATGTACATTTCAGGCTCTTTATAACACTGTGTTTAAGATCAACTCTGATTACGTACTTTGTGAAAAGGAGTTTTTCATGTTTCATTTTCATTTCAGATCGCAATTTATGTAGTGCATTGCAAATGGATCAGCAACAAGTTTGGAAACTAAACTGTAAATCACAACTAATGATTCAATAAATGAGTTGGTGGAAGTATTAGATGGAATAGTAAATTAAAAAAACTGTTACATAGCATAAATGTCAGGGGGGAAAAAATCTTGCACAAAAGTGAATCTTACTGATATTTTAAAAGTATAAAAAAATGTCAAAATATTATATAAGGGTGCATGAAAAAAGACTGATTTTTTCTTCCCAGGTTTGTCTTTCCCACTGGAAAATGTTGCAATTTCAATAGATCTCTTATAAAAAAAAAGGCAAATTTTCTATCATATAAATACAATTTTTATTTATTTAAAGTATTCAATTAATGTGTGTGTTTTTAAAAAATAATTTTAAGTTACATGTGTATTTGATATCTGAGAATATTTCATAATTTTTTGGCAATTGATCAATTCTGCGTCTGCGAATGGAAGGTTTGTGTATTTAATTTGAATGATCTTTCTACACTGTAAAAAAGAATTGTTGGTTTAACTTAAAAAAGTAAGTTACCTGGTTGCCTTAAACTTTTGAGTTTGTTAAAATTAAACATTTGAGTTAATACAATGAAGGCGCTTGGTTTAATCGACAGAAACTCAAGATATTATGTTATCTGAACCGCATTAAATTTCTAAGTTGATTTGACTAAAGAAAAAGTGTGTAGAAACAGTGTATATTATGCATTTAATTTAGAAATTAATCAAAAATGTTGATTAAGTACAACAATAACTTGAAAGAGCATCAAAGTGTTCAAGAATGGACTTTATAGTTCCTACACATAGTCTCCTATAAACTGACTCAAGCATAGCAGAGATTTCTAAGGACTCTATATTTTCTCAGTCTTTGTGTGTTAATATGAAACGCATCACTTCCTTCTCCTTCGACTCCTTTCATCCTCTCATTACAAAGCAGCGCACATTACACTAAACCCGCTTAGATATCCTATTGGAAATGTCTGTCTGAGGTCTGGCATTAACAGATACCAGAGTTAGTGGTTTCGTCTCTGAGCTTCTTTTCCACTCAGCTAATGAACGTCACGGGGCCTTTTAAAAATAGAATGTGTTTTAATATGAACCGAAACAGAGTGACACTAAAATTACAATGTATAGAATGACAAATTGAAACAATCTTAAAAAAGTACAAATAACGAAATGAAATGCATGACACTAAATCACTAAAAGTTTCATATAATATCACTCAAACTCCTAATTATCTTCCAAAACAGCAAAAATAAAATCCCGGAAAGCATCGCAGCTCTATTTTAACCATCATCTGTCTGGTTTTACTCTCATACGTGTCTGATTGACTCCGACAAGCTCTTCAAAATCCAACAAAATCTAATAAGCATTAGCCTGTCAGAC
The DNA here is from genome assembly GCF_018812025.1 of Megalobrama amblycephala. Classification (NCBI taxonomy): domain Eukaryota; kingdom Metazoa; phylum Chordata; class Actinopteri; order Cypriniformes; family Xenocyprididae; genus Megalobrama; species Megalobrama amblycephala. Next base: position 5,266,077 of record NC_063052.1, read on the forward strand.
AAGCTCTACCTTGTGTCACACACACATTCAAAAATTGGCCACCAGGTGAGAGGACTCACCTGCAGAAAATCCCTTCTCCACAGGGACCTGTCAAATTAGCAGTTAGCTATTACGGAGGCTTAGGCCTTGGACCCGTAGAGAGGGAGAGAATGAGGAAGGAGACTCGCATAACCGCTCAGAGGCCTGGGGGCAATGACACGGCGCAGGGTCTGAGGCAAAACCGAAACCATATGAACATTAATACGCACCCGGGGGCCGTTCTCGGAGATTACTTTACGTAACGACTAATTGGCCTAATTTGTTAAATAAACACTATATTTTCTTTTGAAGCTTAATACAGGACCACTGGACATAGCAGTCACTCTGAGCCGAGCAGCAACACCCACATCGGATTTTGGTGGTCTGCTAAAGTCATTTCCCCTCAAAATGAACCTAATTTCCTCTCTGGGTTTAGGCTCATGTGCGTGTTTGGTTCACCACAGTCATCTAAATGCAGAGATAGCGCTGAATGTTAAGGACGTCTGGACAAGACCGACAGCAGTCAATATTTCTGAAATGCACGTTGAATCGCAAAGCTCGGGGTGCTAATTGTGTAAAATACTGTTGTGTAAAATTAGTTTGGCATTTGCAGCTCGGTGGAAAGTCTACAATTACGCTTTATTTGATTTATTATTATATTTTTACACCGGCTGAGCTACACCAATAATAAAAGTGCTAAATTACCAGTCGAAGTGAGATCTGGATTCAATAAACCTGGGATAAAAATAATATTTTTTATCGACTGAAGAATTCCAAGGGCTTTTATTTTTAATTAAATGTACAGCTAATCATGGATAAGAGTTGCAAAAAATGATTCTGAAATTATAAACTATGAACTTGCCACAAGACTATATTTAATAACTTTATTAGACATTGAAAGGAGATTAAACGCTTTTATTTTGCCAGCTTTTTTTGTAATTGCAATGCATTCATGAGCAACACTTTCTTCAGCAAGTTTCCACCACATAAAAAATGAGATCCTTTATGATCTCTGCATTGCTAAAGGTTTTATTGTGGTTGAAATCTATAAAGTGAAATTAAAACGAAAGAATTGAAGAAAAAAGAATTGTTCCTCCAACCAATAACATTCATTTGATTGTCCTGAATTTTTGCAGTAAGAAAACTAAAAACTCAATAAAATTGTTTTTGGTTTCATTAAAATATGTAATTTTCCTGTACTGCGTGTCAACTTGGATTATAAAATGAGTTTTCATGCCTTGCTCAAAACCAAAGACATTTTGTGACAAGCAAAAAAGCTCTTTTAAGTTTTCAGTTTCATTGAGCATTCTGGGAGAGAAATATGGTTTTCCATCTGAGAAATACATATGAGAATGAGCATCTGTGTTCGCAATGATATTTTTTTTTTTTTTGCAAGTGACCAGTGTATCTATTTCTAGACAGATTTATAGAAATCTGCATATTGTTTTACGTCTCCAACAGCAAGTCCATCTTGCCATTTGCAGGGTAGACAGACTGTCAGTATCATATTTGATTAGTCGTGATAATGAATTTAATTTAAGACACTTTTATCCGATTGGCGTTTTAACAGATTTTATCAGTTAAATATTAGTTATACTTATGCTATATAAGCAATTTTTTAGCATGCAAACTTATTCTGTCTCATTAAGTCAAATATTGTTGTATTTTAACAGACATTTTGGTGGAAAATGATCCTCAGACTTTCAAAGTCCGAAAGAATTCCAGGACTTGCTTACAATCTAGATGATTTTAGGTAAACGCACAGACAGATAGACACCTAAACCCCTCACCCCAGTCTTCCGTCCCACCCTTTAGACCCCCATAACCCCTTCGATCCATTCCACACTCACTCTTTGGCAGCTTATGCAACTCATTTCTTAGAAAAAGTGTCCGTGGGATCAGATAGCCCGAGTCCAAAATATCGTACCCCCGTTTTCATGAGCCCAGAACTAGTTGGCTGGCCTCAGATTTATTGTACCTTGTCGTTTTGGAGGAAGATCGTATGCATGTGGTCAGTAGCGAGGAGCCTGCGACCCAACCTCCCTCTCATGTTACGCCCTATATATAACATCCATTCCTCCAGCACCTCCGTTCAACCCCCCCCTCCCTCGTTCCCTCGCTCCAACACCACTTCTCCAGAAGCGCTGTATCCACTCGGGCCCAGACGGCTCTGTCTTTCCCTCTCCCTTTCTTTCTTTCTCTCTCACTCCCATCTGTCACCCGAGCTTCCTCTCGCAGGCTGTGTGTGTTTACCCTCTTTTTCGGCCTGGCAACGGGGCTGCATGCTCAGGATTACCGGAGGCCCTGCCTTTCATCGCTGCCCGCTCCCTCTTCCTTTCGCCGTTGACTCCTGGACTACGGTGGCCACGGGTGCGAGGCTGTGTGTTTTTGGGGCTTTTTGGAGTTAAGTGGAAGTGTCGACACTAAGAGAACATGGATCACTCTCTGTTCGGATGCCTTCGGAGCCCGCACGCCCCGTCCCAAGCCCTGCACCCGGCGTTCGCCCAGTCCTCCCTGGCCCTGCACGGTCGCTCTGACCACGTCTCCTACCCCGACCTTCCAGGACCCTCGCCGCCCTGCAGCTACGCGGGGGAGGAGGGCAGCTTCGGAGGACCTCATCACAGAGTTCACCACACTCCGCAGCATCCACACCACTCGCAGCATCAGTCCTGGCACGTGCCGCAGATGCCGTCGATCGACGGCGAGCGCCACAACCTCTGCCTGCCGCACCCTGACTCTGCCGCTCCAGAACTGTGTGGTGCAGGAGGAGCGAGTTCACAGGGCCTGTGCGCGGGTAACCCAACGCTCGCTGGTAGTGACCCCTCCGGGGTGTCGTGTGTGCCTGGAGAATACGGGAGACAGAACATGTCACCTGTTGAGCCGGAGCGACGGAATAGCAAAGGAAAGAGTGACAGTTCAGGTATGTTTTCGTGCGTGTTCTTATGAAATTTAGTAGAAAAATCGTTGAATTTTAATTCTGATAAATATTTTTTCTTAATCTCGACTTTTTTTGAATAGTTAAATTAGAAAATATCAATCAAAATGAAATATTACAACATGAATAATTCATGTGCTTGTCATGACTGGAGAACTGAAGATTGTCTGTTTTATTACTCATCAGATTTTTTCGGAACAGTTTAAGTAAAAGACTTAAACTACAGGATTTCATCATATATATATATATATATATATAGTATTGTCTATTTTCTGTAAATCTGACCTTGGAATAGAGAATTGCGTTTTTAGAATTAGAATTTGAATTGACCACCACCTTTTTTCAAGGCCTTATGAATTTGAAATAACACTATTTCATTTTGTTAATACAATTTCTTATAAATATTCCATATGCTATATGCATCCATATGCAAACATTTTAAGTTTAATATAATTTATGAAAAAATTTTAATTTAAAAATGAGTGTATCTTTATATTCTGTCATAAAATTATTTAAAATAGGGGAAAAAATACATTTAGGTAACACTTTATTTTACAGTCCCTGTACATACTATGTACTTATTATAACTGGGTAATAACTAAGTACTAAACCTGAACCTACCCCTAAACCTAACCTTAACCCATGTAGTTACCTTATATTACTCAGTACTTTCTTAGATAAGTAAAATGAAAAAATTATTTTCATGATTTGTTATCACATTTTTTCTTTTGTCAGATCAATTTAAATAATTAATGTGGTACAGATAACATAATATTTTGAGTTTCTGTAGATTAAACCAATCGTCTTCATTGTATTAACTCAAATTTTTAATTTCTATGAACACAAAATTAAGGCAAACAGATAACTTTTTTTTTTAAAGTTAAAGCAACAATTCTTTTTTTACAGTGTACACATACTGTAAAATAAAGTTAAACCGACATTTATTTTAGAATTCAAATTGTCAAATACGATTTTTTTTAATGTATACAAATTGGTCCATATCAAGACAGTTTGAACAAAAGTTGTGCTATATGTAGTAAATGGATTTTATTTTATTTCTGCAGTATAGCAGAAATAAAATTTAGCATGGGATAATTCAATACAACTGCCCTGTGTTAGAAAATCAAACTGAAGAGGATATCAAACTAGTACCAGAGAAAAGAAAAGTCTGTGATAATCAAACTCACAGTATAGTTTAAGGGAAAATCAAACTTTTTACACATTTGACATTCAGATCAGATTCACACGCATAAACCGTTTTATTCCATCCATGAACCATACAGAGGAGCGTGCAAGCTTTACAAATAAATCATAATGAGCAGCTGTATAAATATAGTCAAAAGCAGTTTAACATGTCTAGAGATTTATCTAGTATTTTAGAGAGAATGCTTCTTGAAATGAGAATGATTTTGAAGTAATTAAACAAAAGGGAGCAGAATCCAGACCGGGCTGGACACGGCACAGTAATGTTTTAATGGCAGGGCCTGGTGCTGTGAGGCAGCCCTGTTTCTTTCTCTCATCAGTCTCAGAGGTGTAAGTCACTCTGGCATTTACCCTCAGGTCTTTAATAGACCACAGGTGAAAGCCGCTGTTAAATGCTCACACTGCCCGCAGCTGCGCTTTTGATACCCCCAAATGCATCCGCACCGTTTACGGCTGGGGAAAACCGTTAGAGCTGCAGCTGGACAGTTTTTATAAAATGTGACCCTTACATTTCAAGAACAATAGAAAATATCACACCTGGTGATCTAAGTGGTTTGACACTGACATATAGACTTTAAAAACAGAGGTGCAGAAAAAATAGTTGTTTTTCACGAACAGTGGTATAAAGTGGTGGAATCAGAAAAATGTCACTGTGGGGTTTAAATGATTAAAGTTTCTGAGAGTTTTTGTCACCTTTACAGTTAGTTGAACTGAATTACTCCATCTTATACTGTACATCCAAGATTTTTTTTTTTGTCATGTCATGATTGGTGCCTAAATGCTGTAGCTTTTCATCCAGGTGCCTGTAATTTATGGCTTGATGGCATACTGATGGATAGGCCCAATGGTGGTAGAAATTTCCAGAAGGCTCCTGTTGGCACTTGCTGTGCCTTTATACCAAATCTAATTTCCTCCAGTCTGTTGGCAGTTATCAAAGGCAGTGTGGTTTCCATTTAAAGCTGTGTCACATGTCGAGATGTTGCAGCGATAGGCTGAACAGATTATAGATTATTCAGAAAAGTGATGTTGGATATGAAATACGATTTTCAAAGCTCATAATCTTGTGTATACTGTAAAAACCTTGGATTTCTAGAGCAGTTGTATTTCTCTGCCGCTTTCAAAGTAGCCAAAAAATTCAACATCTAAATCATGCCCGTCTTTGAATGGCAAGCTGAAAGATATTCATTGGAAACATATTGTCCTTAAAGATTTTTTTTTTTTTTTTTTAAATTGATTTGTATTGGACTCTCCCAGTCTAATAACTCAGATGATTGTGTTGTGCTTTACTCTGTTAGTCACATTATAAAAAAAAAAAAGTTGAAAAGATTTGAAAATTAGTAGAGTTTTAGATCATAAATATTTCAATTATAAGGAACTGAATAATAATGAGAATCATATTACCTGCTTTTCACATATGGCAACTCTCTATTGTTACCTTTTAAAAGTTATTTCTACTTTATCGATCCTATTTTTTTTTTTTTTTTGAGCAATCTAATGTATTTACACTGTAAAAAAATAATAATTTTCATGATTTATCATATTTTTTCTTTTGTCAAATCAACTTTAATAATTAATGTGGTTCAGATAACATAATATTTTGAGTTTCTGTTGATTAAACCAATCGTCTTCATTGTATTAACTCAAATTTTTTATTTCAATGAACTCAAATTTTTAAGGCAACCAGGTAACTTTCTTTTTTTAAGTTAAACCAACAATTCATTTTTACAATGTAGGTTGATTCAGTAAGTAATATTTTTGATTTGAGTAAACTTAAATAATTTAGACGTTACCACATTTTTAACAACAATTGCTTTAGCTAATAGTTATTCCAATATAGCAAATGTAATTTTCTATTTTGCACTGTTTGTTTTTGAATTAATTATTTAAAAACCCTCCTGTATATGTTCCTCTTTTTTAAACCTCAATAATAAAGACTTTATATGTTACTATAATTATAAAATATTGTATAACAAGCTTCAGTTAACACATACACAGTTACGGTTGAATTTGCTCATTTTTGGACCAATCAGAAATGTTTCTTGGGAAAGTTTCATGTATTCTGTTAAAAGAGAAGTGTGTGGAAAATGAAGAGTACATTGATCTGATTGTTGGAGAGTGTGAACGAAGCCCTGTTGATTCAGGCCAGATTTGAGAGCATGTGCTCCGTTCTCTTGCCCTTCTCCGCCTGCTAAAAACACCAGAGCCATATCGCCATAATAAATGGTGATTGGCAGGCCAAATTGTTCCGCTTTCATTTTTATTTTTGTTCGTTTATTTTATTTCAGAGCCCTGCAGTTTATCACACCATCTTATTATTTCACCCTTTTTGCTTTCTCTTTTGTTTTTTTCTTTTTCTGTGCATTTACAGCGGCTGGAAAGTGATCTGTTTTTCATTTCAGATTCCCAGGATGGGAGCTATAAGTCAGACGTGAGCAGTAAACCTAGGAAGGAGCGCACAGCGTTCACCAAGGAGCAGATTCGAGAACTGGAATCAGAATTCGCTCACCACAACTATCTGACACGGCTTAGACGTTACGAAATCGCTGTCAACCTTGACCTCACAGAGAGACAAGTACGTTCACTGCTAAGCCTGTTTTCACATGTTACCAGGAGACATAACACTGGCACTTCCTCTGGCTTTGAAAAAAAATTCTTAGATTGATGGGTAAAAAAAACACCTTTGCATGAAGGTTGACTCCATTTAAAGTGATTAAGTCTTAATAGTAATTCTTAACAATTAGTATGCCCTCATTTACTGATATAAATCTAAAAATATTTTAGTATGAGCTCTCTAAAAAAGTTTTACGTTAGAAATGAAATGAGCGGCGTGTTTTCCAAAGGGCCCTGTGTCGAAAGGGTCCAGTTTCCTGTGATACAGACTACTCGTTTGGCTTGAGGGAAGGATTCCCACTTCTTCTTTTTTTTTTTTTTTTTTTTAAATGTGCATCGGATCCTGTGAATAACCCTGACAGTGAAGTCTGATAAACTGTCAAATTTAGCTATGATATTAAACCTCAAGTTTCAAACTACATTGGATTTTTTATGCTTGTGAATGCATTTTTTAAAGAACATATTTTTTTCTAGTGGCTTTTATTAGATAAGACAGAAGGGAAGCAACAGGGGTGGGACATGATCCATGCTGGACTTGAACCAGGGGACATTTTTATTGCAAAATTAATTCTGAAGCATCCAAATTTCCCATCTGCTAGTTAAATGCAGTGAAATAAACCTTTCAAAACTGTGTTATATAATTGATTAATCAAATCGATCATTCGCATCTAACATAAAAGTTTGTGTGTATATGAAACATAAACATTTGTAAATATATAGTATATGCACACATATACTATATATTTACAAATGTTTGTTATATATATACAGTGCTCAGCATAAATGAGTACACCCACTTTGAAAAGTAACATTTTAAACAATATCTCAATAAACACAAAAACAATTTCCAAAATGTTGACAAGACTAAGTTTAATATAACATCTTTTTAACTTATATCATGAAAGTAAGTTTAATAATATAACTTCAGTTTTACTCAAATTAGGGTGATGCAAAAATGAGTACACCCCACAACAAAAACTACTACATCTAGTACTTTGTATGGCCTCCATGATTTTTAACGACAGCACCAAGTCTTCTAGGCATGGAATGAACAAGTTGGAGACATTTTGCAACATCTATCTTTTTCCATTCTTCAAGAATGATCTCTTTTAGAGACTGGATGCTGGATGGAGAGTGATGCTGAACTTGTCTCTTCAGAATTCCCATAGGTGTTCGATTGGATTCAGATCAGGAGACATACTTGGCCACTGAATCACTTTCACCCTGTTCTTCTTCAGAAATGTGTTTAGGATCATTGTCATGTTGGAAAAGTGCTTGACGACCAAGGGCACGGAGTAATGGTAGCATCTTCTCTTTTAGTATAGAGCAGTATGTCTGTGAATTCATGATGCCATCAATGAAATGCAGCTCCCCGACACCAGCAGCACTCATGCAGGTCCACATAAGGACACTGCCACCACCATGTTTCACTGTAGGCACCATGCATTTTTCTTTGCATCCCTCACCTTTGCGACGCCATACAGTTTTGAAGCCATCAGTTCCAAAAACATTTATCTTGGTCTCATCACTCCAGAGTACAGAGTCCCTGTAGTCTTCATCTATGTCAGCATGGGCCCTGGCAAACTCTAGATGGGCTTTTTTTGTGCCTGGACTTTAGGAGAGGCTTATTTCATGGATTTCGTTCCTCTGCAGTGTACGCCGTATTGTGTCATGGGAAATAGTCACCCCAGTTTGGCTTTCTACTTTAGTTAACTGCAGTGAACTTGCATGCCAATTTTCTTCAACCTTTCTCATTAGAAGACGCTCCTGTCGAGGTGTTAACTTCCATGGACAACCTGGACGTCTCTGTGAGATGGTTGCAGTTCCATCTTTTTTTAAAAAATTACCATTTTTGCTACAGTATTCTGACTGATAATTAAAGCTTTGCTGATCTTCTTGTAGCATTCACCTTTCTGGTGTAAAGAAATTATTTTCTTTCTCAGGTCTTGTGACATTTCTCTTCCATGTGGTGCCATTGCTGACAGCATGAAATGGGAAGGGGTTTTAACACCCTTTTATAGTCAACTGTCTGCTGGACGCCTGTGTAATGAATAATTAGACTCACCTGTGGTTGAATTCTTGTTAAATTAGACATTTGTAGTATAAAATTTAGCTTTGCTCCAGAGACTTTCAGTGGGGTGTACTCATTTTTGCATCACCCTAATTTGAGTAAAACTGAAGTAATATTATTAACCTTACTTTCATGTTATAAGTTAAACAGATGTTATATAGAACTCAACATTTTGGAAATTGTTTTTGCGTTTGAGATATTGTATATATATTATATACATAGTTCTGTTATGAAACTCTAGATGGCGCAGGCTGATGATAATTACGGCGTTAACTACTTGACACAAGCTGATTGGTCCTTGTCACATCTGCAGCCAATGAGCTTGTTGCTCACACATTTAAATGGCTGGTTACATTCACTATAGCAGTTTGCAGAACGCTTCAGAGTTCCTCTAAAACCCTCCACCTTCCCCAGCTCCACCTGTATAGATCTGCTATGGGTTATTGGTATATGCTCTTTGTGCAGCAGCACTATGTCTTACTCGCAGCAGCTTATCGGCGTATGTATTGGCAGTAGAAAGTTGTACTTGCTCTGCAGCAGCAGCAATAATCTACAACAACAGCAGCAATTCAGCAGCAGCGTAGCAGATCTATTCCACCAAGACCAAATACATTAACATTGTCATATCCATTACCATGCTAACAATCTTCAGAGAGTTGTCATGATATATAAATAAAACATATATTTTAGTCGAGTCAAAAATATACCAACTTTGAGAAATATTCACTGGAGTAAAAACTAGCTCCGGTCTTAATCTTTAAATGTATTCACTTTACAAATGCTTTTTTTAAAATGGTCCACACATCCCACACACGCACTCCAGAGTTTAGGATCATTCCAGCTGCGGTCTTGACCTAAAAAGAAGCCCTATGAGCAACTCACCTAGGATTTGCCTTTTTGTTTCATTCCCATTTCTCCTTCCTACTCCTCCACACAGTTGCTTCCTATCCAGTGACTCTCAGCACAGGTCCAAGAAATCTGTGGACGTGGGTTGATCTCAGATCTTCAACAACAAAGTCTGAAAATCAGCCCTTTCTGTGCACTTTCGAATTCTATTGATTTATATTAACAATTTATGTGTCATATACACACACAAAAAAAGCATATGTATAAAACTGCACTATATTATAAATGAAATGTGAAATATGGGAGTGCAGTTCTATAACACCTATAGTTCAAAGAATTGTAAAAGGGTTCTCAGTTCTCACACTTCTACTAAAAGTTTTTGTCATGTAAGGAAATCTGCCGACTCATTTAAGAGCTCACTCTAAAATACCTGCTCTACGCTTCCTAAAATAACCTTCTCAGACTGAAATAGTCCCCTGTCAAGCCTGAAGCGGGGGGTGAGGCGCCGCAACTCGGTCCAGATCTGATCGACCCGTTTTAGGCAGCAGCTTGATCATCACAGTGGAGACGCAAATACAGAGCAAAGTGTCAAGTCAGGACCTGGAACATGGGTCAACGGGCAACAAGGAGTTTTGCATCAGCACATAACTGACCAGGTGGAAATAGCCTATAGAGAGCCAATGCTAGTCCTCCAGAGAGCCAATCATATCACTGCTCCACCAAACTTCCCAGAAGTCTGCTCCAAAAGAAAAACACAAGAGCAGATCCACTGTGACTTTGAGGAAGCATAAAGATTAAAAGCAGATATGAAGGACCCTTCAAATCTATCCGCAAAGCACTTAAAATGAGGTGTTTTACTTGGTTTATGTATGTGGTCTATACGTGTGGGATCTGAGTGCTGTGTTGGCAGAAGTCTTTTAGAGAAAGCTTTAAATCTGTCGCTCATCCAATCTGATACACGCGCGCAGTATGAAGGGGGTTCTGATACAGAGAGCATGATGGTGGTTATGGAGTGGGGGTCTACATGCCAAAACATCTCTTTCTGGAAAGTGCCATAACACACACCCTAACACACGTTCCCACAGAGTGGCGTTGAGTTTCCCTGATGCAGATCTTGGACGCCTGCGTTTCTAAGAGACCAATAAAGCCCTATAAACATTGTGTGTAATTGACTACTGTATAATAGCTTTGCCAAAAATGTTTCCTAATTAGCAAACAACAATTATTTATTCAATTGTTTCACCCAAAAATGAAAATTAATTACTCACCCTCATATCGTTCCATAGACAGCTACACAACTACTACTTTGATGCTTCAAAAAGTTCATAAAGAGATTGTAAAACTAATCCATATGAACTGAGCGTTTTTTTTCTGAAGAGACTTGATCGCTTTATATGATGAACAGATTTAATTTAGGCTATTATTCACATATAAACATTGATCAGCGAACATAAACAGAAGCTCAACCGAAACTGAATGACACATGAGAACAAACTTCTTACAGAAGCTCAAACGTGCCGCGTAACACACAAGAATGAACCTCATTGGTTCTCCCACGTCATGCAAACATGCTTAAGCTTCCGTTTACCACAACTGAGATGATTTATTTAGTTTATTTGTGAATTAAAGTCTAAATTCATCTATTCATCATATAAAGCGATAGTGTCTGTTCAGAAAATGTGGACTAAACCTCTCAATTCATATGGATTCGTTTTACGATCTCTTTATAAAATTTTTGAAGCATCAAAGTGGCTGTTGCGTAGCTGTCAATGGAGTGACAGAAATCGCTCAGATGTTATTAAAAATATCTTCATTTTTGTGCCAAAGATGAAAGTAAGGTAGGGTTTGAAGCAACATGAGGGTAAGTAAATAATGTCAGAATTTTCATTTTTGGGTGAACTATCACTTTAAATGATATTGTATACCATTTTTATCTATTCTTAATTGTTGTTACAAGTATACTTACTATATTACAGGGTTGGTCAAATTTTGGAGTATAAAAACTTGGTCCATTGAGGTAACATCTTTCAGTTGAGTGTGAATGGGCCACAGGACGTTTTACAGAAACTTTACTGAAGTGCAATTCAAAGAAATCCACACAAAAAAAAAATTACATAATTCATTTTGCCTACTCTAAAATATACAGAATACATTTTTTACCTAGATGTATTTCTGTAATTTTACTGCTAAAATCAAAACAGATTTTTAATTTTGCCATGCTGCATCTCATTATGTCCTTCACATTGTTTTCAGATCATTTAAAATAAACAAAATCGATGTTTAATATTAAATACAAATAAATATTGACACAAAATGGACTATGTAAAATTATATTAATATTATATGATTATTAAACTTAATTATGTAACACACTGAATTAGAGCATGTGTGGATATGAAGTTCTTCCCCCATAGTCCATAAATGGTTAATTTATTGAATATATTGAAATATTTATAAATTCAATACAAATTTATGTAGGTAACATTTCAAATATTTATTCTCATAAAAATATAAAAAAAATGTAAACTTATTTTATTTCAGCTAGTTGCCAAAACAACATTATTTAGACACACACACACACACACATATATATATATATATATATATATATATATATATATATATATATATATATATATATATATATATATATACAGTACAGTCCAAAAGTTTGGAACCACTAAGATTTTTAATGTTTTTAAAAGAAGTTTCGTCTGCTCACCAAGGCTACATTTATTTAATTAAAAATACAGTAAAAAACAGTAATATTGTGAAATATTATTACAATTTAAAATAACTGTTTTCTATTTGAATATATTTCACAAAGTAATTTATTCCTGTGATGCAAAGCTGAATTTTCAGCATCGTTACTCCAGTCTTCAGTGTCACATGATCCTTCAGAAATCATTCTAATATGCTGATCTGCTGCTCAAGAAACATTTAATGTGTACAATTGTACAAAATATTTGTGTACAATATTTTTTTTCAGGATTATTTGATGAATAGAAAGTTCAAAAGAACAGTGTTTATCTGAAATCTAATCTTTTGTAACATTATAAATGTCTTTACTGCCACTTTTGATTGATTTAATGCATCCTTGCTGAATAAAAGTATTCATTTCTTTAATTTCTTTTCAAAAAAATAAAAATAAAAATTCTTACTGACCCCAAACTTTTGAACGGTAGTGTATAATGCTACAGAAGCTTTGTATTTCAGATAAATGCTGTTCTTTTGAACTTTCTATTCATCAAGGAATCCTGAAAAAAAGTACACAACTGTTTTCAACATTGAAAATAATCATAAATGTTTATTGAGCAGCAAATCAGCATATTAGAATGATTTCTGAAGGATCATGTGACACTGAAGACTGAAGTAACGTTGCTGAAAATTCAGCTTTGCATCACAGGAATAAATTACTTTGTCAAATATATTTAAATAGTACACAGTTATTTTAAATTGTAATAATATTTCACAATATTACTGTTTTTTACTGTATTTTTAATTAAATAAATGTAGCCTTGGTGAGCAGACGAAACTTCTTTTAAAAACATTAAAAATCTTAGTGGTTCCAAACTTTTGGACTGTACTGTATATATATATAAATGTACTATTAAAAATTACACTAACAGCAGTTGTATGTATTCTTTGAATTTTCATTCTGAATTAAAATTCTGCATGTTTGTTTTCTATATACTTAAAATGACAGCATTTCTCTTTCATGCAGGTAAAGGTGTGGTTCCAGAACAGAAGGATGAAATGGAAGCGGGTGAAGGGAGGTCAGCAAGGAGCCGCTGCGCGTGAGAAAGAACTGGTGAACGTAAAGAAAGGAACTCTCTTGCCCTCTGAGTTTTCCCCAATGGTCGGACTACACCACCCCATCGGTTCTCCTAGCAATGAGGACGACAGTCACGACAGTGACCAGAGCTCCGAGCACGCACATTTATGATGCCCGGACCACACCCAGTCACAACCTGGCAATTTCCTCAGGAATCAACTATGTTGGTACTCCGAAGGCTGTTAACAACTAGTACTGGGCCACGCTTTGTTATTTCATTCTGAGCGGTTAGGGTTTGTTCTTGGTCTGTGAAACAGATGCTCACAGGGTTGCAAACCAGAGCTCAGCCCCCAATGGCACCAAACTTTGAAGATTAGTCTAAATAAACGTTAAGGGGTTTAAAGGTGGCCACACTTTTCAAGAGACTATGCGTTCATCCACGTTTGACTCTTAAGATTGACATTGTAAATAAATGTATAAGTTTGAATGTTGCAAACATTCCACACGAGTGCCTTGGAGAGGATTTTTGCACTGTTTTAAGTTTTGGCCTAACTGATTGCTACTGTATTTTCGCAGATTTTGATAAAAATATCATTGATTACAAAATAGATCTACATAATCTGTGACAGCACAGAATAAGTATTATTTTAGCCCATTTGTAAAGAAACAAAAGAAGCCATTAATTACAAGTTGCAGACTATTTGTTGATTAATTAATGAATTAGAATGAAACACACAGAGTAGTTTTTAGACTGACAAATGTCCATGTTTTTTTTTTTCTCACAATATGGGTACTTTTGGGTAAACAAATGGATTGAAAATGACATAGACCTATGCAGCAAACTGATAAACATTTAATTTAGAAGGATAATTAAAGGATCGTTCACTTGCACTTCCTAAGGCTTGTGTACTTCAGGACTGCAAATAATTTTCCGTGATCACTGAAGGAGTCATTACAAAAAATACACTACAGTTCAAAGCTTTGGGACTGGTAAGATTTTTTCTAATGTTTTTGAAAGACGTCTCTTAAGGCCCGTTCACACCAAGAAAGATAACTATAAAGATAACGATGAAGATATAGTTATAAAAATAGTTCTAAATATAAAAGAATAGCAGAGTTAACACCACAGCTATAACTGTAACAATATAGAGAAACAATATTGTTAGGATCACTTTCAGAACAATTTTTTTCTAGCTGTTGAATGATGAAACACTGACAGCCAATCAGAATCCATTCTGATTTAAGGGCTCACGCATTTAAAATGGCTGACGACATTGCGGAAAAGTTAATCGCAGAGGTGCAGAAAAAGCCACCACTTTTTGACAAGTCAAGGATACTTTAAAGAAAACAGATATATGGAAAACAATCGGTCATACCCTCGGAATAAATGGTGAGAAGTAATTAGATCATTATGCTAGGCTAGCAAACAGGGTAACATAAAAATGATCTCAATATATCCAGCGCTAGTTTCGACAACATTGTCTTGCTTTCTTTGAAGTTGCAGTGAAAAAGACTAGGTGTTGTTTTTATTCCACTACTGACTTCGTCAGCTAGATTTACTGTTAGATTGCATCGATTGCACTAGCTATTTACTCACAACATAGCATACTGAGGATATCTGCTGGTTAAATCCACGTAAATGCAACAAGAACAACAAAAACATGTTGTATACACTTTGAAACTTAGAATAAATACCGTTCGTTGGTGTGGACGTAAATATAGTTATCGTTATAGTTATCTTTATCGTTCATGGTGGGAACAGGCCTTTATGCTCACCAAGACTGCATTTATTTGATGAAAAATACAGTAATTTTGTGAAATATTATTACAATTCAAAATAACTGTTTTCAATATTTTAAAATGTAATTTATTACTGTGATGGCAAAGCTGATTTTTTTTTTTTCAGCAGCCATTACTCCAGTCTTCGGTGTCAAGAAGCATGTGCTGCTTAATATTTTTTGTGGAAACCATTAGACCCTTTTTTTCAGGATCTTGAAATGGAAAGTTCAAAAGAACAGCATTTATTTGAAATAGAAATCTTTTGTAACATTATAAAAGTCTTTACTGTCATTTTTGTGATCAATTTAATAAATCACTGCATTTCTTTCAAAAAAAAAAAAAACTTTTAAATGGCAGTTTTCATATTCATGAATGCAACATTACTATTGGAATTCTTTTTTCTGTTCAGGTTTACGATATAGGCCTAGTTCATATCTTTTATTTACCCTTGTAAATACACAAATGTTAGGTATTTCAATTTACATTACAAAAAAAAAAAAAAAAAAAAAAAAAAAAAATCATTTGAAAGGCATTTTTAAAGGAAATCTTACCAAATGTTGAAGAGGATTATGTGATGTAAATCTTATGAAAAGCCATGTTGAAGAACTAATATTATGGTTTGGCGTTTCTGTGCAGACCACGTGAGTGAGCATTCTAATTTCTGGACTGGCACTTTATCGAGTCGGCCAACTTCTCGAACGTTGTTGCTCATATATGAGAGCAGCTGGTGATTCGATAGCTGCAGAAGTTTGGACTCGTTTGATTTGTGGCTTTGCCGTTCCCCCGACACAGGCAAAACCCAGGCTAAGTGGATTTGTTTTCAGTTGTGGTCAAAGCCAGCCATGCATTTTCTCTCTGTGGAAGACGTTTTTGATTAGCCGTCCGATTTAGATGTTTGTGTATGATATACTGTGATCAAAGTGAGACGAAGAACGATCCCCTTGGGGAAACAATTCGTGGCTTTACGAAATGAATGGGAAATATATTTATGACCCCTCAAACCCTGCCAAGCACCCAGCTGCACTGATCACAGCCGTGTCTAAACAACACATGATGAATATGGCCCGTCAGAAGCGGTCCCAAACAGACAAATCAATAAAAACACGAGCAAATAAACACAAATCAAGACAAACATGACTTAGGTATGAAAAATACACCACGGATCACAAACAAAGTTGAGCGCAAACAAACGTTGGTAAACATGCAAGGCTTTTTTAGGATTGTCTTTCCAAACAAACCTAACTTTCGTAAGATTTTGTTGATTTGCTCTTGGTGTGATGTTTCTCTGCAAGCGCTTTGAATGCTGTGTAAAGAAGAAGGATCTCAAAAGGGATAGTCCACCCCTCGTGTTGTTCCAAACCTGTATGTCTGCTGAACACAAAAGAACATACTTTGAAGAATGTTGGTAACCATACAGTTTCCCATTGACTTCCATTATATTTTTTAGCATACAATGGAAGTCAATGGGAACGGAAACTGTTTTGTTACCAATAATCTTCAAAATATCTTCTTTTGTGTTCAGAATGACATGAGGGTGAGTAAATTTTTGGGTGGACTATCCCTTTATATTTTAATTCAGCCCAAAATATTTACTCACCCATATGCTGTTACAAACCTGTATGACTTTCTTTATGTGCAACACAAAAGATATTTTGAATGTTTCAACTATTTTTTTTTTCTCCTCATGCAATGAAAGTCAAAGGAGTCAAAAACAAACATCAGACCAAAAAAAAAAAAAAAAAAATATTCAAAATATATTTTGTGCTCTAAGAAAGAAAGAAGTTAAGGTTTGAAATGACATGAGGGTGAGTTTATTTTTGGATGAACTATCTCTTTAATTCAGAGAGTTTAGTCCTTGTTGTTACTGACAAATGTAACCCAGGGCAATTATCTTGAAGCAATAAGCTTCAGGCACAGTTTTATTTGCACTGAGTGCAAGATAACCCCATTTCTTTCTTGCTTTCAAGTAATTATGTAGGTTTATTGTTCTCCTGAGCATCTAGAAACTTCCCAGCCAGCATTGCATGATGTTCTTTTATATAATGCAGTTGTTTTGGAATACCTCTGGCCCATGTTACTTTTTGATCCTGAGTGAACCTTCTACCTTGACCCCACAGGGAACAACTTTCCTTTAGCAGGAAGGGTAATGTTGTCATTTCTCCATACCATGCCAAGAACAACATGGCCAACTGAAGAGTTTTCCACACAGGGTCTGAGTGTCTGCTCAGCCTCCTTCCAAAAAGTGATTTAGGATAATTTTCAGTGCAACTGTAGGTGTTGATGGATGATGTTCACTGAGGTACAATACCACATATACCATGTGACTGTTGATATTTTCCTTCTGATGGCTGAACGTGCCCAATCTTTTCTTTGTCTTTCATCAAGGAACAAAAGAAACGGTTACGCAGGTAATGAAACGTTGGCATTTTTATAGAGACTAGCTCTCTGCGTCAGTGAAAGACATGTCTAGAGAGTAAAATGACTACGGATATGCCTGCTCTGAATTTGTCAGTTTCTACAAACTGTTTAGGTCAAGGCCAGGTCATGATGCATCTGGGACACATTAAAAAAGGCCATCTGTGAAAAATCTACAACTGTTACATGTTTATTTAAGTAATTAGAAACAACTTGGAATTAAAATCACATCACGTCTTCTGTATTTGCCATTTTGAGACTATCTGTTCAGATTACAATCGTTTAAAAACTATTCTACACTCTTAAAAATAAAGATTCTTCATTGGCATTGATGGTTCCAAGAAGAACCTTAAACATCCATGGAAGCTTTTCATTTCACAAAAAGGTTCTATATAGTGGGAAATGTTCTTTAGATTATTAAAATGTTCTTTACACTATAAGAAAAAAAAAATGGTTCTTTTGAGAACTGATCACTGAGAGGTTCTTTGGGGAACCCAGAATGGTTCTTCTATGGCATCCCTGTGAAAACCCCCTTTTGAAACCTTTATTTTTAAGAGTGTACGAACACCTTTTCTTTTACATTCTTTTATTCCACGGTATGTTTGAACCTGCTTGAATTATGAGGATTATGCAGTAAGACAGATTTAATAATAGAAGTTCAGACCAATCCAGTGATGTGGTTTAATCATAATATCACATATTCTGTATTCGGCTAGGGCTCAGGAAACTCTTCTGAATCTTAAGAATATGGCCGGAGAGTACAGGATGACGAAATGCAGGAAACCACAAACCCTCCAATAAACTGGCAGGGGACCATGACTGACGGCTGTTTTAGCCATTTAGAATCGTATTTATTGGCACAACAGTCCCTTTTACTACAGAAGATCTGGGCCAGGAACTGAAACTATCAGTGTAAAATGTGACTTCACACCTGGAGCATTAAAACCACAAGTCACGAATATAATCCTCGGAACAGACAGGAGAAGAACTCCAATTATTATGGAATTATGAATAAAAGAAAGAAAATATTATAATAGAAAAGTTATAGCCTTTTATAATTTTTGTTCTATAACATATTACACATTAAATGACAACTAGCATTTAGGTCAAAATACTTACTTGGCTTTTGTGATGGCAGTGTGGGGTAAAATTAACTCAAGACCAAACCACAGAAATTGAATGAATTTTTAACTAATTAAAAATAAGTTAACCCTTAAAGGTGATAGAGAGGATTTTTTCGTCGACTGAGAATCCAAAGACTGTTACTGAGTTTTTGAAATGAGCGTATGCGTAAGAACGCCTCCCAAAACTCGTGCACGAGTATTGGAACACGAGTGTTTACCACCGGCATTTGCTGTGTCATGTTAGTGGATTCATTATGTCGGACTCACCGCAGGTAACTCATAATCTGCAGTTGTTACTCCTGTCTTCTAACAAAAACGTTGCATGCAGCGCCTGTGGAGCGTGGAAAGTTACTGGAACGCGCAGCCACGCTCGTCTCTCACAAGGAACGTCACGGCAGTTATTGACAAGCCAGAGGGCCAATCGTTTAAGAGATCATTGGCTGATGTTTTTAAGGCCCAACCTCGTGCACAGATGATGTATATTAATATTATTACTTTCAGTGCACCTAATAAATAGTCTTTTATCAGTTAGTAAAGACATTTTCAAGTAATATTGCAAAAATGTATAAAACAAAACATCCTATTTAGCACCTTTAAATGCATGACTGTTTCGCCAATCATTCTTACATATTCGGGTCTTTATCGACCTGGATCTATATCTAACACGGAAGGATCTCTACCGAAAGGATCTCTAAAACTCCTCTGATATTAGAGTAACAATTACAAAAGAATAAAATAAAGCATATTTTGTTACCTTTTGGAGCTTGAAAGGGCTCCGTTTGTGCAGATGTTTTATGCCATCATCACTGTCCTTGTCAGAGCTCATTTCCCAGTACATTCAGCAAATAATGGGCTAGTTTTATGTTTGAGGTCACAAATATGAGCCCATTCGCATCTCAAACGTATTCTCAAAACTATATAATTTTCAACATCTTCAAAAGCAATATTTCAATCGCTAACAGCTTCACCAGATCAATCCAGTAACAGTAACAGTCATATTTGATTGCGTTCAGTATTTGCTCTGCAGTAAATCGCTGAGCCATTTCATGTTTTTCTTATTATTTCGTTTTCTGTCTAAATGAGTCGTCACTTCAGCATTGTGTATCAGACATTGCCACCTTGTGGAATAAAGGTGAATTGCACTTATTCCGTCATCTAAGATTCAATTATTGTTGTGCAGAAAAAAAATATACGTACACTCCTACACACCTCGGGACGTTAGCGACCCTATATAATTTTTACAAAAAATGAATACAAAAATAGGCATTCTTTTATAATTTTATGATTTTTTTCTTGTTATATTCTTTATAATGAATTGATTGAGGAATACCAAGAAGGTTGATGTCTAACTTTAAAAAATGAACGAGGAGGAGGGTAGTGAATGAAGTCCCGGGTCACTAAAGACCCGAGGTATGCATTTAAGGGTTAAATATAACAACATTTTTGAAAAATTGCAATAAATGCAAAATGATAACTACAAGCAACATTCATGCATGCAAGGCTGCATCAGAAATCGTGTACTTTCCTACTACATAGTAGGTGAAAAACAGTTTGTGATAAATGAATTATGCCAGAATTCACAGTACTCATAAGAGCAAGAAAAACGTACTCAGATGACCTATTACTTAAGGCGAGATTCTGAAGTGTGTCACATACTGCTCTGACAAACAGGTTGAGGATTTATTGCATGAGGCAATCCAGAATCAAAATCTATAAAACAGGCAATAGGTCAAAACACAGGGGTGATGATCCAAAAAGACAACAGGGCAGAGAAACACAGGCAAACAGGGAAAACCACAAAACCAGGCATAAGATTCCAAAAAAAAAAAAAATGTCATGAGAAAACCAGAGAGTGAGTGCTCAAAAATGCAGTGTAACACTTACAAGACTTTGCAAAGAATGAATAAACACATAGGGTATAAATTGGCAAACAAACAAGATAATGACAAACAGGTGGCAGTAATCAGAACATGATGAGTCCAAGCAATGGGTTATGGGAAATGTAGTTCATAATGGGAAAGCAAAGGAGACAGGAGGAGTGCCCTCTGGTGGAGATCATGGGCACTCCAGCTGGCTGATGTAACAGTGTGCATTAGGCCACGGTAGAGGATCCGTGAATGATAGTGAAGCGACGCAACTTACGCTGGGTCACATGATAATGACAGCATGCCGAATGCAGTTTGTCCGGATTTCATTCATACATGCATTCATACTATTATAGCAGTGTTTTCCGAACTGGGGTGCCATCCTTACAGGAGCAGGGGTGCAGTGTAAAAAGTCCTTAATTGCTAAAATGTGTAAAAAAAAATCATTTATTATGTACCATCAATGTCTGATGTCTCCAATAACAGCAAATAACAATGAATCGTAAGAAAGGTTGGTCTGAATTTCGGTGTGGTTTGTGCTCGATTTAATTCCTGCAATCAATTTCATAGAGACATCAGTAATAGTATCAGTGAAACTGGCCTTCATTCATAAAAAGATGCCATTAAACAAGTATTTAAAATAGACTGTCTTTATGTTGTTTCTACGTTAATTTGGAGATTAACTGTGAAATTATTACATTATAAAATATATTAAAAACTTGCATTAAAAACAAATCTTGTGCTATTGCAAACAAAATTATCCCAATATAAAAACACAAATACAATGAATGAGCAAACATTTAGGCTAGGTGAGAAAATATTTATATAATAAAAGCCTTAATTAAAATCTGTCATCAAATTGATCTCTTCAGAAGAAATTACTGATTTCCTAGACTTTCAATTGATGGACAAAAAATTTGTTCATATTAACAATCTATAGGCCTATATACGGCGGTTCCTCCCTGTGGTATTGAATCAATACAATTCACAGTTCATTTTAAAATTTTAACCCAGCAGCATATTAATTCTGTTTCCAAAATGACCCAAATTGGGTTGTTTTTAACAGCATTTTTTGTAAATGTTTTTGCAAAGAAATTTGACGGATGACAAATCAATAATAATAATGATAAAATGTTTTTTTCTGAGGGCAGTTTAAAAATGTGCTCCTTCCACAAGGTGCACCATAAAAGAAGGCTGATCGTGACCCAAAAAAAATTCTAAGTAATCTCTTCATTATAAATCATTTAACTTACATGCTATCATGTGCTTGCAAAGAAAATGGGTTTGGTACCCATAGGCAATGTCACGCAATACAGTTAACACTTATTTTTCTGCTTGTAAGAGAGAACTCCTCCATGTGTAGTTTGGCATTAAGGAGCCATACTCTGTAATTTAATTAGAAATGCATTTTAGACAAAACAGAGAGGAGAATGTTGATTTAATTTAATATTTTTCACACTCAAAAAACAATTCTCACATCATGCACAGAGTTGGCAGAAAGTTCCCTTTGACTGAAAACACAAACATGTGCACCACGAATGTGATTTTCCATTCAGGACCACAATCCAAGACTTGCAAGTGAGAAGTGATAGCGCATTAATTTAACAGTTTGGCACCAGCTGAGTGTTTAATGTTTGGGATTCAAGAGGACAGCTTATCATAATTTTATTGATTTATCTTGAGAGGACTACATCATGTATTTGTGGCGAAGCATGCTCATTAATCTTTAGAAGTGGAGAAAGCAACCTCCAGAAATGTTCCTTGGCAGCAGGTTTGGAGTAGAACACTGAGCGGGGGGAAATGATTGTTATCAAGTTTGTCCAAATGGTGGCAATACACAGACCCAAGCAGATTATTTCCAGAACCTTCCACTGCCTGTTCTCACTGATTAAGCCTTAAAGCAGAATGCAAAGTGCAGCTGTTGGTTTACTGTCGGGGACTTGGTTTCACAATTAACTGTCTGATCCAATCTCTCCTTGTATCCCAGCCCACCTGTATACACACTCCATGACATTCCAGTCATTCCAGGGCACTCCCAAACACTCCCTGCCTCCACTGGAGGACCACCTGCACTACTCCACACTCTAGAGTCAAGCTTGGCATTTATTTAGGAATTCATTCATTCATTCTCTACTTCATAACAGATAGACAGTACACTCAAAAAACAGGCCTGTTTGTTTTTAATGACCCTAAACCATCAAAATACATAATAATATTTATAATATTTTATATTTTTTAAATGTTTTAAATATGAGGTGTACAGACCCCAAAAAATTGTACCCCAGTCCGACCCGACTTAACGGGATTCATTTTCAAACCCGACTGGACCCGAACGTAAAAAGCATTGACGTGTACACAGCCTGCAGCCCCGCAGTCAGTAAAAATCCCGGTGTCTTGCTGACTGATTTGCTAGCTAGCTTGTTACCTTGAGAAATCTTGCCCTCAAAGTTGTCAGCCAATTTAGAGCCCTTCTTCTTACTAGAGGTTGTGAGAGATGCCACTTCGACTGACATCGTTCACCATAATCCGCAGTCTTGGGGAAATGCATTACAAGTAATGCGAGTTGCGTAATCAGATTACTTTTTTCTAGTAAAGTAACGTATTACTTTTACGTTTACTACAAAATATCAAAGTCCTTTTTTAAAATAAGTAACGCAAGTTAATTTGTTTTACCATTTATTGACTGCCACCTCTCCTGTCCTCATGTTGAGAGAAATCGGGAGTAAGTGCAGAGGCGTTGTGTAAATATAATGGTTATTCTAGACTAGTTCTAGACTAAATGTGAGCATACATACTTCTGTATTCCAGAATGGCAGCGCAACTGAAAAGCTTTTTTGTTTGAACTGCGCCTTCTACTGTACAGGTGTGAATTTTCATTTCCTTCAGCTTGAGGCTTATTCATTTTCACTTTTGGTGTGAAAGGACCTTAATAAAGGGTAGGTAACATACACTGTTTCTACAAATCTACAAATGTTAATTTTGAGTACCTGTAGAGTAGTATTGCATCCTTCATATCACTTTTTATGTAAAGTAATGTAACAGATTACTTTACATAAAAAGTAACTAAGTAACGTGATTAGTTACTTTTTTAGCATTACTTTTAAAACTTTACCCAAAGCAGTTCTGACGGCGCTCATTGAAACAGTAGGCAAAAATGGAGCAACTGAATCTAAATGCGGAAGCAACCGTGCATAGAGTCCATTGCGCATAGAAGCGCAGAATTAGAGAGAACTTTTGAGAAAAAATTGAGATAATAACCTTGTCATAGAATTGTTTTAATTAAAGGTCCTCTAAGCGTTTTTAGGCCAAAACATTTTTTGTCACATACAGCAAACATCTGCTCACTATCCGCTAGCTGCCTGTCCCCTGAACACACTGTAAAAAAAAAACGCGGTCTCTGTAGTCGCCACAAGCTCCGAAAATGGCAAAAAAAAAAAAAAAAAAAACCTGGTGCAGCCTGGACAACGAATCATAATAAACATGCTCCAGCCAATAACCGACAAGAATGATTTTAAATGCGCGTTCATGACTGTTTCAGGAAGCACGGATGGGAGGAGGAGGGAGGGTCTAGCTAGCCTCTGTTTTGTTTGACAACACTTCGAACGTCAACAGGAAGTTACTCCGCTCAGGATCGCTTAGAGAACCTTTAATAACATTTTGTTAAATGCCTGACATTTTTTAAAAGGATTCAGGTCTTCTCCGGTCCGTTCGGAAAAAACACATTTATTTTAAATTAACGAGGCCACTAATACCGAACCCGACCCATTTCCAACTAAGGTACTTTCCAACTAAGGTACTAAGGTTTTCCTGAGGATCCAAGTGGACCCATGAAGTTTCTTGTAGAGATGGAGCCTCCATCATCAAGGTAGGGGTGAATAGTTGGAATGCTCACTTTCTGTTGACCGTTTCGTTTTGTTTAATTTAATTTAATTTAATTTAGTTTGTTTCATTTAGTTTCATATTTGCTTGTACCATCGTCATTTGACATGCTGATCCTGTTCAACGCTGTTTAAATAAAGAGTTTGCATCAAAACGCATCATGGATTTAATAGCAGCTACTTAGCCTCTCAGTGGATAGGCTACTTGTGCCGCTACATGAGGGAAAAACAAAACACTAAACTAAACTCCGCCTTTTGCCGAACTCACTCTTCTCCCTTTCCCCATCACATATCAAATCAGAAAGGTATTTATTTTCAATAAAAATGAAGAAAATATTTGAAAAGTGGAAATAAAGTGTCTAACAAGTGTTTAATAATAAAGTATTTATTGGGTAGGATTAGGGGTCATTGTAGGGAGGGTTTTATTGTCCCAATAGGTCGGCATCCATTTAATAATTTTAATAAATATAATAATTTACACTCTATGTTATTATTGCATCCTGTTAATGTACAACAATACTGAGGTACAAATATTATCTGCCACTATAAATAGCGTCTAACAACTATTTTCACTTATTACAAAGAACTGCTACTTTTATATAGTCTAAATAAAATATATCGCTATTTTCATTTAGTGTATATAGCATATCACTAAGAAAATTTTGCTATTGTCAATTAGTGTAAATAGAATAGGCTATTGCTCTTTTCACTTAGTGTAAATAGCATCTATAAATAGTAAGTTGACATTCATGAATTAATCCCCTAGAAAAGACTGTGGCAAAACATGTTCAAAAATCTGTTTGAAACCAGTCATACTGATTATTTTACTATTTTGTATAGTGCCGAAATTACACAATTAACCTTAAAATATCTAATTCCTTAAGCATTTTTCCACCATATGTTGTAGTCTATCATCATGGGTGTGGAATATAATTCACTGTATAGGTGTGGGAAAATTAAATCAGCCATTTTTTTTTTTTTTTATCACTATTATTTTACAATTATTAAAAATAACATTTTATGTTCGACACTATGTTTCACCATTGATATGCTATAAGCATCAAACTGTTGGCAGATATCAGTTAATTGCTCTGATTTATGATGGAGCAAAAGGTTATTTAAGGTCAATATTCAGAGTTTGGATCAGAGTGTTGAATCAGTCATCGTGTGGCAGAGATCCCACGCACAGTGATGATAGGTCGGTCCACCCTGCGTTTCCTCGCATCAAACCGGCACAGGGGAACCTGATACATCTTCACTTATTCTGAACCCTGTTCATTTAACCTGCCGTCCGGGTCCAAGTCAAACAGCTGTGGCTACTGTGAACACTACAGCAAAGATAAGTTACCACGCAATGAGAAAAAACAACAGGCCCAACTCCCATCGCTCCACAGGCGAGGAAATTTGTGTGGATAGGGAAGATCTGGTTTAAGTTGTGTGTGGACAGTCATCAATCCAAAACACTCCCCCCTCTCCCAAAAGACAAAAACATCCACATGCTGGATGCACCGATGCAGTAATAAGACCCATGGCTGCAAATTTTCCAAATTGGAGATCAACTGGGCAATGACACTCCTCCTTGGTCCAAGAGTTAAAGGAGTGCCCAGATATTTTAAAATGGACCTGAATCAAGGAACATCACAGCTTATCCCATCTACTGTAGGTCTTTGTCCGGAAGGATCCGTGGGTAAACGCTTGAGTTCTGGGCTTTGTGCCGAGAGGAACACCTGCAGTGGAGAATTGGGAGAAATCTCGAGACTATGGGAGAGAGCAGAGCTGTGATGTGCTGCTTAATAAGGCTTTCGTGTAAGATCCATTTCCCTCCATCCTTACAAGCATCTGGCTCCAACAGTAAGAGCGAGATATATATCCTCTTTGATCTATTGTAGAGTGTGGGTCAGATATGCTCAACTGTGAGAAAAAAGCACATGTACCGGACCACAGTTTTTGTGTGCGATGCATCATCCCTGCTGTGTTACAATGAAATTCAAGGCAACCTGTAAATGACCTAATATGACAGCTGTGGGTGTCCTTTTTTGGAACTTGTAGGCACTAGTGTCCTCTAATGACGTTCTGCAGCAGTATCTGGGAGAAACAAAGATGTTTTACTGAATAAATACACATTTACATGGATTAGGTCAGCTAAATATGAAAATTCTGTCGTCATTTACTCACCCTAGTTGTTCAAAACCTGAGTTTCATTCATCTGTGGAACACAATAGGATACATTTTGAACATGATCTTTTCCATGCAACTACAATGAAGAGTGACACAAAAGCGAAATAAATGTTTCACTGCAAACAAAATAAAAAGTAAACGTGTAAGAAATGATTACACGAATACGCTCCTAGATGATTACGCTCCTAGAAGAAAAAGTTCTATAAACTTAAAATGTTCTTTCAGGAGCTTCATATACTGGATATATAACCTTTCTGTGGTTCCAATCATGATATCATTTTATGGATTAAGTTTTAATTCATTTTTTATTTTGATTAAATTTTATGAATTAAACAGCTCATAAACACATTTTATGTGCACTAGCAATGACTCGTTAAACGTGGGAGTATTATGCAATCATTTAAGACATTTCTCCTTGTATTAAACTTTTTGGGCATAAAATGTTCTTTAAAATTGAATCAATAACCGTAGATTTCTGTAAATAACTCATTTGATTTGCAAGAACTCAAAGTTAATTAACTTTATATTAATTGTTATCAAAATGTATGAGTTAACTAACTCAGTACTTTTAACAATTAAAATGCATGAGTACTACAAACTCAAAATTTGATAGTTCTTCTTACTTAGAATTGGGAACATCATAACTCAAAAAAATTTGATGTAACTGATTACCTTAAATTTTTTGAGTTAGCCCAACTTATTTGGGTTTATAGAACCCAACTGAACCTTTCTGTAAGAGTGATATGGGTAAAGTGATGGACGCTTGAATTATTGAACATATTTAATTAATATCATTGATTAAATACAATAAAATAAACCTATTATTTTACACACAGTACATTTGAACTGTACGTTTTAGATGCTGCCAGTAATGTTCATTAAAACATAGTATAATGTATGTGTGCTAGAACTGCACTTTATATACAAATACATATGATTATTAATTATATCAACTGGATCATTGAGTCAGTAAGTTAAACCCAATAATGAATCATTCAGATCTGTTTAATGAAAAGGATCAAATGATTCACTGTAAAAAATCTGCAAATATCATCACTTCTTTCATGTCAGGGACAGACAAGGTGCACTAAAGAGTCTTTAAAGACTCAGGTGCAGTCAAGTTTTATAACTACTGAAATTTTGGCTCATTCCTCATACAAAGTTGTCATATGGCTTCAGAATTATATGACTTTCATGGTGCTTTTTGTAATTTTTGCTGCCATGATGTTCTTCTTTTATGTTCCACTGAATTAAGAAGGTCTGTGGTTGTAACAACAACATGACTGAGTAAATAATGAGAGAACCTTCAGTTTTTGGTTGAACTATCCCTTTAAGTGTTGTTCAGAGACAGCACCGAAATGCCAGAGAAAGCATCTGCACAGTAAGCTACCAGTATTGAAAAACTTTCTTAGTGTGCTTAGTATTTTATACAGTAAAACTCTATGCCAAAAGAAACACTATAGACTTCTATTAGTTTCTTGGGGGCTACAGTTTTGGACATACAGTAGAGGCCAATTTGGCTGCAAAACACCATTTTTTCTCTCCCAAAAAAGAAAACTGAAGACATTCTTCTTACAGCATGGATGAAGATAAGTTACAATAACACTCAAAGAACTGAAGTGAACTCCAAGTTATGTTTCTTCATGTTTATACAGTCTACCTTAGACAGGTCTTATTGTCAATTTGATAAGAGGACCATTACTCCTTCTTAGATTCAATTACAGTTCAATTTATTCTGTAGTGTAGAGTGATCAGGGTACATCACGCCTAGTAGGCATACAAATGTAACTCCATTTGCCTTGAGAGTGAACAAAAATCAGCTGGTCATAATCGCAGAATAAACTATGATAATTATTAACCAACCGATGATGACCAACTTAAGGTACGGTCATGAGTTCCCCACACAGATTTCACTCATATTCACTTAAAGGAGAGCTTCATGGCACATGGCTATTTAATACTGATCTGAGTTTATGAATATATATTTAAAACCTTACCTGTTGCATTTTTTCGGTAGGCTAACCCGGAAGTTGCCATCACCCTGGTTCCCTCAACAAAAACCCAACATGATTTTTCCATTGGATTTTGGATTACTGTAGAAAATATCCAACAAAAGTTTATGATTACATGTTTGTTCATCACAATAATCTTCAAAAATGAATGCAACTTTTATGAATTTTGAAGCTTAAATACAATCGTCAGAAGTAAAAAGCTAAATGTACGCTATATATAAGATCATCCCTACTAGGACACCAACTATGAAATGAATGCAGCATTAAATTTACTGTCTATTTGAATACAATATGTCTCAGATTTTCTCTTTGAAAGCCTTCAGAAAATATGTTTGAAAAATAGACTTTAGTTTTTCTTGTGTTTAATGTGAAATGTGTTTCATTTTTTTGATAAAAGGGCTTTGAGCTAAAATGATTTGCACCAAATTCTGACATAAAGTGTCATGAAAACATATCTAAATCAAATTCATGGATCCTCCAGGTTATTTCTCTCTCTTTGGCAGTCTTTGTTTCTCTTTCCAGCTCAGCTTTTCAGTCATCAATACATTATGCCCTGTTCATTTCCTTCATGCTGACTGACATTGTGTCCTTGGCCATCTGGCTTTTTCCAAGCTTTGGACTTTGACTGTACGTCAGTAAAGGTCACAAGGGCCTTTTTCTACCAGCAAATAGGAAAAGGTAACGACTGCTCCTTGTTCTCAGGTTTCCTTTTAATAATAGTCTTTATTTAGGAATTGTGGAAATTAGGTGATTCGCCACAATCCTTCACTTACAATTTCCTCAACAGACTGAAAGCATGTACACACAAATATTACTTCAAGTAAGTTACTACTCCTCCAGGAAATAGATACTAGTAACGGTAATAAGACTTTTCAGGAGGTTCAGCTGAGAATTTACCAAACTCAACAATTCGGAAACAGACATTTAAACTGAAGTGGACTGATGGAAGAGTACTAGAAAGTTGGAAGGGGAAAATGGCTGACCGCAGGTGTGGTCACAAATGCACAAATACAATAAACAGAGGATTAGAGCAGTGGTTCTTGATCCAGATTTTACTTTGGACTTAAGTGGCGACCCAGTACAGTAACAAAACTGTTTACTGTACAAAATTTAATTTCAATGGTTTCATGCTCTCAGCAGCCAATAATTCACCCCTCAAAACACATTGTGGTCAGCACAAACCATGTTTATCCTCAGTGCAAATGAACCCATTTTTAATGCAGTCTGAGGCGTATTTTCCTTTACTTGTGTAGTTTTGTTGATGGGTTTTGAGGATGAGGGCATGTCACGCAAACTAGTTTAACTCCTGGTTGTGACCCACCAGAACTACACTCTCAGAAAAAAAAGGAACAAAAGCTGTCACTGGGGTGGTACCCTTTCAAAATGTACTACCTTTAAGGTAGGCCTATTAATATATGCTCCCTTTAGGGGTAAATAATGTACAGAGGTGTAGCATTTGAAAGGGTACTGCCCCAGTAACAGCTTTTGTACTTTGTTTTCTGAGAGTGTAGAATTCTACAGTGAAGTGAAGCTATAAAAAAGTCCATGGGAGATATAAAGTAAGTGACCACCTCTTTCATCATGCTGTTTCACCTGGATCTCCTAATTGCCCACCAGAGAGAAAGAACGGCTGTTGGACCTCCACATTTATCGTCCATTGTGAGAAGAGCCCTTAAGGTGAAGACAATCCAGGCCTCCAGTCCAGTGTGTGTTTAAACAGAAAAAAAGCACTTGGACTATATATCAGTTTAATGCATTTTGTTCAGTGGATTGTGTTATTAAACTGTGTTGAGACACAAATGACCTGTAGAAAACAAGCAAACCCATGCTAGCCTCTGCCCTCCATAGAGTTCACACAAAGGTGTCTCACTTTTCCTCTCCACTGAGAACACTTGACACTTTGTCCTAGCAAAAGTGGCGATAAAGCAAGCACAAGGGAGTTTTGGCCCCATAAGTGTAAGGCCAGGCAGTGTCTCGTACAGTGCTCTCATTCACTCTTGTAATAATCTTGTAACACATCTTCCGGTGTGAAAGGACAAGTGACCCTTAACCCCACGACCTGAGGTTTGTGGAAACAAATCATACCGTCATCTGAAAAACCCTCCAAAGCATCTCAGCGTGGGCCCTCACACCTGGGCCTCCTTCAGTGTTGATCCTTTTCATTATAAATTATCACACCAATGAATACAGCTCATCCACCTTTATTGCCCGCAAAGGCGTCCACTCGCGTTATTAGATTCATGCGAAAGCCACATGTGCTAATGGCAGTTCCTCACACGCGTTTTGACTGGTCTTTCATCACCCTCGCTTCCCCCACACGTTTCTGCCGAGGTCTGGCATGTGTTAAACTGTCCGGAACGTAAGAGAAAGAAAGTGGGAGAAGGACAGAGGGCCAGGAAGAGTGGGAGGTGGGAAGAGGGTCTGAGTGAGAAATAAGGAAACCAGCTTTACTTGCATCATCCATAACTCGAAATTGATTGGAAACAGTGTTGGGAAGTAATTAATGTTAGCTTGTACATGAATCAATAAAAAAAGATTACTGTTATGTACTGCATTTTAGACCTTCTTAATTAAATAAATTTGATTTTAAAAAATCAAATAAATGACATTTAAAGACATTAAATTACCGCAAATAGACAATAGATATATATAGATATATAGATATATATAGGTACGAGAGGCTGTGCTGTATCGTGAATAAGTCACAGCTGAAGTGCGTTGTTAGGCACGATGCGAAGCCATGACTTATTCACGATACAGCACCAGCCTCGAGTACCTTACTGCTTTCATAAAACGGTTACTACACAATTCAAATATTAAAAGTCAAAAAATATACTATCAATGCAACTTTCATGAAGTAAAATCACTAAAAGCCTTCCTTCCGCCAGAAAATATAGTCCCTGACCATGAACAGCAACAGAAGTTAATGTACAGTATTACGACATTAGATGGCGGCAAAGATTGTCTTTATGAGTAAGCCACTCAGTTTACATTGAAAAGACTGAATTGTTGTGAACACGGAACAAGATGCAACTGACAAATGCTTTGACTAGCGCTGTCAGTCATGGGAAAACCCCTTAACTGTTAAAAGGACAAGATAATACATCGGACATTTAAACCGATTTTTTTTTATTATGAACACAGGACTGACCTGAAGGAAAATGCTAAATCTGAATGCAGGTAATAAACTCGCTCACTCGATCTCTTTCTCACAATACTCTTCTACATAATACAGTAAGCTTCAATGAACAATATCAATTGAGAAAATACAGTTTACGTTGCTAAGAGTGATTGCTAAGGGTGCTGTGTAGTGATACACAGAACCGTTGGGTGAAGCGGATCAGAATCAAGGACAGAAACTAACCGTTTTATAAATATCGCTTAATTGTGATTAATTGCATCTAACATAAAAGTTTGTGTTTATATAATACATGTATATTACTAACCTAAAGTATACAGCCCACCACAATCCATTCAATAAAGTAGTCAGTAATGGTTATTTTTATATATTTGCTAAGTATATGCTCCTCATTGTATTGTTTAGCTACTTTCTGTTATTAATTTTTTGTGTAACTAACAACTTTTCAAACGAGTAGCTTGATAAAAGATTATCAATCTATTTATCCATCTTAAACATGCATTTTTCTCTGTAGGGTCATGAGGTGATTGCAGTTTAAGTAGTTTAAAATATGGGAAGTTTTGGCAAGCTGCAGGTTTAAAGTAGCTTCCCCAAAATGTATTGAAAAATAACAAACGTTATCTCACCAAAGTCAGATCATTCTCTATTATATGACATATTGTATAATAGATGTGTAAAAGATATTTAAGGTGCTTTCTGTCTTTTTTTATTACATGCAACGTAATTGTCTTAAAGTTGTCTTAAAAGTACATTCGGTAATTTTACTTTCATTAAAAAGTTTTACACTATTAGAATTAATAGTACTTTTGATAACTAGTAAACCATTTCACATGAGATGAAGGCTTCAGGCATATAGGATATCACATGACCAGCTGAATACTACTTATTACTACCATTAATACTATAATTAAAATAATTAATACTACCATTTTGAAGTGCATTCAACTTCGTCAAGTGGACGAGGGAATATTTGTTTTGGACAGACCCTCAACCCCTCGATTTTGAGTGAGTTTACTCGTATGTAAACTTCAGGCAGATCCATAGACCATAATGCAACACCACTGTGATGTCACAACAGCAACTCCCATAGCAGATTCCAAATAATCAAGGGTTTACGGCATTCCATTTAAACGTATTGCAAGGGTATATATATATATATATATATATATAAACTTAAAATATATGGGAGCTTATTTTAATCACAGTAGTCAGTCAAAAAAGAAAAAAAGAAAAAGACAACTGAAAAAAACATTATTTGTGGTCAAGTTTACAATTATCTCAGAACATACGAGAGATAAAGGCCACAAGAATTTTTACTTACCTTTATTTAAAATTAGATGGCAAAGATCATCCCACTTACAATACAAATATGCAAAAAAATGAAGGTAAGAAAGAAAGAGGGAAAAGGGAAAGTACACTGGCTTTCCAGTGAAGTTGGATGTTATTGTTTGAAGAACAAGCCTGTTGCTGCTGTAGTGGGGTGAGTCCCCAGTAGAGAAGGGCCTCATAAATCTGGACCTTGACTGGAAGTCCCTAGCTGTGCAGGTTGGATGGAGGACAAAAGTAGCCGAGTGCTCAGGATGTGGAGAGACTGCTCTACAGTCAAGCCTGAGGGGCCGTGAAATAACATCAACAGTGACCTAGACCCTGTGCACGGCATAGGATCATAGGGGTCAGCCGACGTCTGTGTATGTGTTTGTGTGTGTTATAATATTTTACTGGATTTACATGGTAGAACACAATAACCCATCCCTATTCCAACTAAACGCATGAGTTCAGGACTAATTGTTTGACTGTTCGGAAAACGTGTTTGAAAACAGTTATTAGTTTTTGCAGTTGCATTTTGTTTTGAAATGACACACTTCTGCTGTAAAATGACTTTCTGGAATAGTGTCACTCCATGTAAAAGATGTGTTATTGTAATCATATTCCTTTCATCTTATCCAGTTAAACATTTTGAATGTAAATTTGGAAAGTGCTTCAAGCAGAATAAGACAGTAGTTTAATTATTTAGATATGCCTTTATGGATTCTACAGTTTTTAAAGAAATAAAACTTTATTTAAAGACATAAAACTGCTCTGCTTGTAATGTATTGTTGGCTCTCAGATTGATAACAGATTGCAGGCTCTGGCTTTGGCAAGGTGCGCTAGTTATTCTTCATGTAGTGCCTCAGTCTAACGCTCTTCCAAATCACTTATCAAAATCTCATCACTGTGGATCTGTGGGTCTCTACTGGATTTGATTCAGGACCCACATTTCACATTAGACATCAGTGGTGACCCAACACATCCAAAATGGCTTATCGTACAAAAGAAATTAAAAAAAAAAAAAAAATTGTTACAGTCAAACATTGACATTGAACTGCACAGGGTTTAATTATTAACAAGACAAAAGATAAAGGATAAAAAAATCTGAGCATTTTGTAAATGCAACAGAAGTATGATTTACAGTCTTTGGCATAAATAACAAAATGTGGGAAACATCCTTTTTAAAAGTTGATGAGCACATGTGACCCTGGACCAAAAAAAAGTGGCACGGGTATTTTTGTAGCAATAGCCAAAAATACATTGTATGGGTCAAAATAATCGTTTTTTTCTTTTATGCCAAAAATCAATTGGATATTAAGTAAAGATCATGCTCCATGAAGATATTTTGTAAATTTCCTACCGTAAATATATAAAAACATTATTTTGTGAGTGGATATGCATTGCATTCATTTGGACAACTTTAAAGGTGATTTTCTCAATATTTGGATTTTTTTTTTTTTTTTGCACCCTCAGATTCCAGATTTTCAATAGTTGTATCTCGGTCAAATATTGTAATATCCTATCAAACCATACATCAATGGAAAGCTTATTTATTCAGCTCTCAGATTATGTATAAATCTCAATTTTTTTGACTGGTTTTGAGGTCCAGGGTCACATATTAGTTTGCAGTAATAACTAGTTAGTTGCATGTATTATTTGATATGCATATGTTATTTTTAGTATTTTTCCCTATGTCCAATCTGAAGAGAGCTATATATGAACCATTGCTGGGTCCCAACTTCACTGTATCAGTCCACCATTTTAGCATAATTTATAAATAGTATTTACTAATATTTTGAAATAGTTTTTATTTTTATATTTTCGGTTTAGTTTTTGTTATTATTAAGTATTTTAAGTTTTTCATCTTAATATTAATATTTTTTTATTTCAGCTTTAACGGCAGCAATTTTTATTAGTTTCAGTTAACAATAAGAATACTGACAAGCCTTACCTACAGTAGATGGAAATATCTATTTTTATGAGTGAGTCATTGAATGATTGACTGATAACAAAAAACAGAACAATGTCTAAAGCTGCTATGTGACATGGTGTACAGCAAACAAGCTAAAAAACCCAGAACTAAGTTTTTATAAGTCTTTTATAAGACACAAAAGTGGATACAGGCAGCGAGACAGAGCGCAAATTACTATAAGAACAACACTAGAGGGGAACGTAATCGGCGACAACATGTGCTAAACAAACAAACAAACAAACAAAAAACCCATTCATTATTTTTAACCATGTCAAAGAATTATTTAACCTGTCACCGAATACGTTCCCCTCTAATGTAGTTCTAATAGTAATATGACCCGTTGTGATCCCTTTAACATTAGTTTTTTGGGGTCAACCATAGACTGTGGGGTCGACAGCCCCCCCGGTGGGCGTGGTTTTCAGATTATGACGTGTGTCGCTCTGTCTCTATTTCTGCCATAAAGCAGGAACACACCAAGCCGACGGTCGGCCATCGGGCAGTTTTTCTTCGTCGGCCGACTAAGTTTCCTCGGTGTGTTCCGCACCGTCGGCTGAAGTTGGTCCTTGTCGGCTTTGTTTCGGCCGATTCGACATGTTGAATCGCCGTCGGACCTCGTCGGGCCGTCGGACCATATGATCATTCTGATTGGCTGTTCAGCTACTGCCACCTGCTGTTCGGAAAGGCATTTCATATCACGCAGGCGCAGAACTGATGTGCTGTTTGGCTGTCGGCTGTTTAGCGTCGGTTTGGTGTGTCAGGGCAACTTTGGACACAGACGCTGCCGACGTGAGCCAACCCCGCAGTCTGCTTTCATCGCCCCTAGTTCGTCGGCATCGGCTTGGTGTGTTCTGGCCTATAGAAAGACACAAGTAGTACGAGTAGTATACTAGTATGGGGTTCCGAATTCAGTGACTGATTCGTTCAGGAATGAGTCTTTACGAGTGAGTCAGTGAATCATTTACACTGATTCATTTAGGAATGATGCGCCACTAATGTATGACGCAACGTTGAATTCTGCTATGGCTCTTTAGATTCGCAGTGCATAAAGTCCCTTTAAGATAGTCTTTGATAATAGTAAGGGAACCGACAATATTTTGTCTAAAACGTACGTTACGTAATATTTATTTCTTATGTTAAAAACATTATCACATTTGCAAACGTGCTTTTGGTTGTACAAAACAATAGTGTGCATTGTTAACTCCGCCGTGCTTTCGTCTGCTCTCACTAAAACATGTATAAAGTTGGCTCCCTTATATCCAAATGCTGGCCTTTGCTGATGATCATCAATGTTATATATATATTAGCTAATAAAGCAAATCTCCCCTGCAACATTGTGATCCAAAACACGGTTCTAAAGTGTCTTTCTAACATTCATACTTCCCAAGAAAATTCTGAAGTTTTGGCAGTGAAGTAGTGGAGACAGCGTGAAGTATTGCGATGACAGAGAATGGTTTGTCCTGCGTCGTGGGGCTTAAACTGCTGTTTAAGTTGGCACCTAGCGTGAGTAGGCTTATGTGCCAAATACCAAAAGCCTTTACACCCCATTGATAACCTGAATGACAGGGCGTCCTGTTACTCAGCAGATTGAAAATCAATGCCTCATTTCACACCACTGGTGACTACACAGGGACTACTTTCTTTACATGCTTCAGTACTCCACCATTTCCCCTTTTTTTGGCCTGCAGTGTTGATTCAAGACACTTCTATACGGTATTATTAGTAATTACTGATAAAACCCATTTCTTTTGACCTCTGCATTGTTTGATGTGGCCTTTGCCCAGCATCCCCGACTAGGTAATATAGATCTGCAGGCCTCAGCATACCGCATTCGGTGGGATGGTTTCTGCTGCGTTCCCCAAGATCCCTCCATGACTGCACGCAGGAACGCTGGCCGCCAGACTATGCAGCTGCCTGCTGTGCTGGAGAGCAGGGACATGCGGTACACTGAAGCCCAGCCACTCCTACTTCCCTCCAGTGACATCTCGCATCAATCTTCCACCACATCCCCTAGCAGAGAGGAGGGGGAACGCAGTAGAGCATCAACAATAGACTCAGCTGTCTTCCATGGATGTTTGCAGCTCAGAGGCTGTGTTATTTATAAGTGCTGGCTAACTTAGGGAACTGTTTGAAAACACTGATTTCTGAGGCCCAGATGATGGATTGAGACCTTCCATGATGCACCAACTACTAAAAAAGCGCAATAGATCAATGAGGGAATATAATAACAGTGCCTAGAGTTTTGGCCTCTGGCACTATTCGTGCCTGTCAGCAGATGTAAACACAAATCAATGTCTCACAACATTGATCCTTTTCATGAAATCTTCTGATATTCTTGTTTTTCCTTTCAGTTTTTTGTGAGTATGTTATTTGGCTTATGTTTTGGGGCTGGCAAAAATGAAGAAATATTCTGTTTCAGAACTTAAATTATTGTTATATCCATGACATAAGCTATATATTTTATTTTGCAGAGTTTTAAGCAATGCTAACCCTATTTAGATCACCAAAAGCAGCTGTCCATGAGCACATTTGCTTGTTTTTTGATTCAGATTACACTAGTATGGTAGTAGATGAAATTGTAGACCTGCTTCGTGGTGGCCGGTGTAGGTCAGTGGGCCACAGCTATAGGCTTAAGAGGATGGGTGGTCCTCCATTAGGTCTGCAGACCGCTGAACCTAACAGGCATGTAATTAGTCCCAAGAACATAATGAGATGCCAAGGTAATGCATCTTTCACAGCATGTGATGAGAGAGGAAGTTAGCCTCGTGCCACGGACTGTCTGTGGCCCAGCTGTAGGCGTAACGCTCGCTCTACAATAATCCCATTATTCTAAAAGACCATAAAACTCAGTCCAAATAAGAAACAGTCTATAAAACCAGCCACTTTATACAAGCATAACTCCACCTTCACTAGACTGTGCAAATATACATATGTTACTCACTCCTCAGCACAGCTAATGAGATGGAATAACCTAATATTGCACAAGGAGATTACGCAAAGAAAGTGGGTTGATTATAGAGAATTCAAAATAATACAGAATTCATATTTGATGTATAAGGGTAGACTAATATTAAACGTTATACAGGGCCTCTAAATGTTTTGTAAAAGTACATACAAAAAACATTTTTAATCAGTATCTTTGTCCTGTTTTACAGTATA
Organism: Megalobrama amblycephala; assembly: GCF_018812025.1. NCBI lineage: Eukaryota > Metazoa > Chordata > Actinopteri > Cypriniformes > Xenocyprididae > Megalobrama > Megalobrama amblycephala. The sequence continues at coordinate 5,304,361 of NC_063052.1, forward strand.
ATATATTGCATCATATAAATATAAATAAGATTTGCATGTTTTGAAGGTGAATGTTTTTTTTTTTTTCATTTTCCTCCCACCCATCAGTTTAACCAGTGGTGTGAGTTTGGGCAAAGACTATAGAATAACACAAGACGTGTCACTCGTATTGTTTTGAATGGGAGAAAGTGTAACGTGCAATATGGCGGAATAAGTCCCGCCTTCTAAATAAGAGCCAATCGCCGACTGGTAAAGTCATCGCGTCACTGCAGCAGCCGTTAGAAGCACCGGTTTAAGAAACAGTCAGACGCGCGCCTCTGAAACATGGCAGAAGAGACGCGCATTAGCTTGATCCAGCCTAAAAAATAAATTTTTTTGTCATGATTCGAGCGTTTGGATAAAACATTTATGAGACAGCTGTTGTCAGATTTCATTGGTGATTTCAAATATGAAATGTAATCGTAAGGTTGGCGAACAGTTTTGGAGAATTTGATGTTTGCCCATTCAAAGAGATAGGGCATGATGCCCAGGATGCCCGAGAGGCGTTTCAAAGATGGCCGCCGAGTGAAATGACTTGTCTTAAAGGGACTTTGGTTTTGGGCGGGACTATCTATTGGCTGACCAATGGCACATGGAGGTGTGAAAAAAAGTTGAGAGGCGAGTCTCATTTCACATACATCTGAACTATTCTGTGCAGTAGTGCGAGAAGTATGTTAAGTATGTAAACAGAGGCTTTACTTCCTTCAAACTTAAATTGGAATGTCACTGTTTCCGTCATGGCACCATCCCGAACACACACAAGAAATTAAAGGGTTATATAATGCCATTTTTACAAGATGTAAAAAAAAAAAAACAGTCTCTGATTTCCCCAGAGTATGTTAATCTTTAGCTCAAAATACCCCACAGATCATTTTTATAGCATGTTGAATTTGTCACTTTTTGAGGGTGAGAAAAAACAGGCTGTTTTGTGTGTGTCCCTTTAAATGCAAATGAGCTGCTGCTCCAACAAGGAGGGCAGAGTTTCGAGGGCTTGTTAGTAGCTCCAATTACCTCACACAGACTTACTGACAATCTCAGAAACTGTTCAGCCTTTTATATTTAAACCGGAGTCGGACACTGATGGAGAGACTCAAGAAGAAGTGACAACATGTAGAATGCAACAGGACATTTCTGAATGGTTAGTTGATGAATTTATGTAGCTGATGTGGAGATAACTATCTTAAGGTCATTGATTCTGACATGATAATCTATAAATTGCTCTTGTGTGAACTGTTGTAAGACGCCTACAGAGCCAGAGAATAAATGCTGCATGAAGACAGAACAGGTATAGTTTAGTTTAATTACGGTTATAACTTATACTGTTATCTTGCTTTTATGACATGTTATTGCATTTGTGTTACATTCTGTATTGCAATAACATGGGCTCACCCCTTTGTTGCATGTTATATGGGGCGTGGTTTATGTAAATTTTAGGGTTAGTAATGTCACTAACCTGGGAGAAAGTCGTTGTAGTCCCTACCAGCCGTTTGTTGTAGTCCTTAAAAAGTGATTTCTTTAAAAGAAAATTTCTCCCATTACATTGAACTTTGCAGATGTTGTTTATGCTTGAACAGCAACATTACACACTAACTAAAGTTAAAAAAGTGAAATCATAATCAAACACCCCTTTAAACATGTTCAGCTCAAACAAAGGCTAGATATAGACTTTATAAGTTTATTATCATATACATACAGCGCTTCACAGCCATTACATAACACATGCCCAGATTGGTCCTGATTAACTACTTCACTAAAACGCTCCCACTCTGTATTTTTCTTTTCTTTCCTTTTGTTGTTAATTCTCCTTTTTGAAATGTATCTCGAATCTGTTTTGCCTCCATTGCTGCTTAAACAAGTAGATCCCACAACCGCGTAGCATATTAACCGCAGTGTCCGTGGATATAACTGCGATCCGCGCAGCACTACTGTGTATACAAGTGCCGAGGAAGCCTCAAGAGCTTAAATTCAGAACCAATCACAACAGACTGGGCCATCTGACCAATCAGAGCAGAGTATGATCTTGGAAAGGAGGGGTTTAGAGAGACCAAACTTGATTGAACAATTTCAGACACTATGAGATAAGACGTGATGCTGAAATGCAAGTTTTTGCATTTAGGAATTAGGAATCTTTATCATAGCATTATGGGCACTTTAGTTGTAACTAGACTTATATTTTCACATATGTTATCTTTCAATGTTCTGTTAGCCTTCAGTGTTCAGTGCGAATGCATTAAAAGCAAAAACCTTACAGTATATTTTATTTTTTTACAGCCATTTTTATAGTGCAGGTGTCCGTCAGCTTTGTCAGAGTGAATGGTTACACCTCTCAAACACAAAAGAATGATCTTTTTGCACCCAAATATAAAAAAGCTAGACTCCCAAACCCCCAGATGATTTGTAGTGTCAAGCGATATATTTAGAAGAGAATTATTGCTTTGGGTTGAAAATCCCTTCCAAGCCGTTATAAAGCGCCTGATGTCCAGCAGACATTCTGCCCTCAGCAAGACAGGACTTAAATTTCGTAGAGAGGAGCTGAGATCCCTATTATGAGCTCTGAAGGAGTCTTAATGACCACAGGGATACAGTCAGACCTGTGTCTGCTCTTCAAACCCAGACAATAAGCCTTTATTGTTACTGGGGGTTACATAAGTGTACTCTTTCACTTAAAGTGGGTGTGTGTGTGTGTGTGTTCTAAGTGTCTGCTTTTGCCGTTTACTTCGGGGCCCAGGGAATGAGTTAAAATTTACAGCCTCAGGGTTTATCTCGCAGGATATTTTTCATCAAAATAATCATAACTGCTGGAGCCAAGTGGGTTTGTTACATTTAATTTATGACTTCCCGTTGATTTGGAAGCTGAGTTGTCAATAAGTGTAGCCTGTCCCTCTAGTTCTATGGTTTAACTGATCTCTTGAGTCTGAAGAAGTGAAACGTTTCTCGCTAATATGTTCATTTGGTTTTTTGCAACATTTGATAACCAGGCAACTTACATTAAGGATTTTGGAATGCCTACAAATTAAAAATCTAAATGTAACTCTTTGGGTTTGGGTTTGAAATTCCTAATTATGGGTTGTTTTGGAGCCCTCTGTGGCTATTTTTGGCACAATGTTGAAGTCTTGTAACAGTATGGCCCCATTGCTTTTATGTTGGATTGATGTTTTGTCCTTTATGTTTCCTTTGTGTGATTTCTAAGAAAAGCCACATCTTTTGTATTTTGCAATGTTGTTGATACTGCAGTGCGAGTATTACTTATTTTCTCTTGCATCTTTTTTCTCTCTCTCCAAGGATTCTCTAGGAGCCACTTGGGAGTTTAAGTTGGTGGTCTTTGGAAAATATTTTTGCGGTAACATTGCCTATTTCCTGTCTGATTTAGAAATTCATCAATCACCGGGGCTTTCCAGTCAGAATGGATCTAGGTTTAGGATGCATGACTATTGCATATGCTTAGAGGGCTTTATGGCTTTTTGGTGGTCTTGGACATAAATTATACATTCCTAAAGTTTTGTGGCAGCATGCTATGAAAAGATACATATGTAAAGTAATTGCGCCTGTATTATTTACGTGACATCATGGCAGCAGTTCTCCGCTGTCACAGTATTAAGGTAATTGAAAAAGAGGCACAGCCTTCTTGAAAGAGGTGAAGTGATTTTCCAGTCTAATCCTTTTCAAATGAAACGGTCTCATATTTGGCATTGAATGATGTTTGAGCTCATTTCAACTGTCACATTTATTTTGACTAAACTTAACGAGGGATCGTTTTATTGGTCACAAACATGGCCGACAGGTATGTATTTCCGTATCCCAACAACGACATTTGTCACTAATGAAAATGGATTTGAAGTGAAATGGAGAACGTGTTTGGTATTCCTCAGTCCTGAACGTAGACCTATATGGCCGGCAGGATCCAGTAGGGGAGTATGGCGAAGCCATTTTATGTATATGTACTGTATCTATTTCAATAATAAAATTATGTTTCTGTATATGTATTCAGAGAATGGCTTAAACCAGAAGTGTACTAAATGAAAATCATTAATCATAAGCAAATCATAAGCAAATATGACTTGCATAATTCATAAAATGTTTTCTTTTTTATTGCGACCTTTACACTACTGTTCAAAAGTTAGATTTTTTCTGTAAGATGTTTTGAAAAGCCTTATATGCTCCTCAAGGCTGCATTTATTTTATACAAAATATAGTAAAATATTATTACAATTTAAAGTAAATAGTTTAAAAATATTTAAAATAGTTTTCTATTTAAATATATTTTAAAATGTAATTTATTCCTGTGATGACAAAGCTGAATTTTCAGCATCATTACTCCAGTCTTTAGTATCACATGATCCTTCAGAAACTGAATTAATAATTTTTTTAAAGTAATGTATGATCAAGTATTTTGGTTTAATGTTGATCAAGTTTGGATTTCTGATCCAGTGTCATCTTGAAATCACCACCATGCATTTACACCCAAGTGAATACACACTCTAAAAAATTCTGGGTTAAAAACATAAAACATCCCAAGTTGGGTTGAAAATTTATTTAACCCAACTATTGTTTAAAAATTACTATATGGCTGGCTTAAAATGAACCCAAAATAATTACACATAAAGACACATAATTATAGAGGCAACAATAATAATCAAAAGGTGAACATTATTAATAAGCAATGTAATAAATGTTTATTGTTTAATTATTATTAAACTTGTTAATAAAGGCTCATTTATTAAACATATTAATAAATGTTAAATTCCAACATACTTTGTGTTAATTTTGAGCAAGCAGAACCATTTTTTTTTAAACAATAGTTGAGTTAAATAAGACTACCCAGCTGGTTGGGCAAATATTTAACCCAACCGTTGAGTTAAAACAACCCATTCACTGCTTAAAACAATCCAACTGCTGTCCATTTTCAACCTAACTTGGGTTGTTTTTAACTCAGCATTTTTTAGAGTGTATGTTCTATTATTCAGTAGAATTTATTATTCATTTTGAAGTTATTATTCATGCTTTTCCAAATAAGGGATTCAAGTTTGGCTACATCCCTTTTAAGCAGTATTCTTACCAGAGATAACAGCAGAACATAGAGCAAGAAAAATAAAAAATGATAATGCAGAAGAGGGAATACTTGAGAGAGCTGTCAGCTATAGATTACTGTTTTCCATACCATTTGAGATTGAGTCCTGCAAACTGCAAATATCTCAGTGCATTTTGACTGAAATCTTTAGAGGTATGAAAATGAGAGCACTGTTTCCAGACAGTAATTGGTTCTCTTGAGTCTGCACTGACTTTTCAAAGGAGTGTGGTGTGACTTTCCTTGTGGCAAAACTAAAGAATAGAACCGTGACAAGACAAGACACTCGTTCTCAGGGACAAAGAGGTATTTAAATTTGAGGTAAATCATTTTTATTGAACCTTATTTTACGCATACACGATGCCTCTCTGTAAAATCCACCCGAGTTTCACATGTTCCCTCTGCATGTGAAGTTTCCCTTCAGCTGAAGGGCCCAATTGACCATAAAATTGCAGTCCGTCACTGAGGATGTGTGGCAGCGGCGGATCGCAGGCGACCCCTCATTACTCGACTTCCTCTCCTGTCAACCTGCGTCTGGAATCAATTAGACATGTCTGGTGCTAACGAGAGAGTGTGTGCTGATGTGATTCACACGTGAGTCTGTGATGCGTCTTTTATTGTTATGGCCCATCTGTTGCTCGCTATGACCGAGGTGGTAAATCCCACTGGGGACTCCCTTCCTTGAGAGTTTGTGTGACAGTGATACCCATATTTTCATTAGACTATCTTTCATTTAGACAATCAGCACAAATAAAAGTTTTTTTCAAACATTTCGTCTGAAAATTAAACATAATATGCATCAATTATTCCAATCTTAAGTCCCTTGCACGCATATGTAAAATGCAGTGGTGGCCAATATACACAAGTCCTGTATTCAGGTATAGATGAAAAGTAGGTACAAGTCAGAAAGTATTTACGTTTGAATATACAAACCCGATTCCAAAAAAGTTGTGACACTGTACAAAATTGTGAATAATAACAGAATGCAATGATGTGGAAGTTTCAAATTTCAGTATTTTATTCAGAATACAACATAGATGACATATCAAATGTTTAAACTGAGAAAATGTATCATTTTAAGGGAAAAATAAGTTGATTTTAAATTTCATGGCATCAACACATCTCAAAAAAGTTAGGACAAGGCCATGTTTACCACTGTGTGGCATCCCCTCTTCTTTTTATAACAGTCTGCAAACGTCTGGGGACTGAGGAGACAAGTTGCTCAAGTTTAGGAACAGGAATGTTGTCCCATTCTTGTCTAATACAGGCTTCTAGTTGCTCAACTGTCTTAGGTCTTCTTTGTCGCATCTTCCTCTTTATGATGCGCCAAATGTTTTCTATGGGTGAAAGATCTGGACATGCAGTCTGGCCATTTCAGTACCCGGATCCTTCTTCTATGCAGCCATGATGTTGTAATTGATGCAGTATGTGGTCTGGCATTGTCATGTTGGAAAATGCAGGGTCTTCCCTGAAAGAGACGACGTCTGGATGGGAGCAAATGTTGTTCTAGAACTTGGATATACCTTTCAGCATTGATGTTGCCTTTCCAGATGTGTAAGCTGCCCATGCCACACGCACTCATGCAAACCCCATACCATCAGAGATGCAGGCTTCTGAACTGAGCGCTGATAACAACTTGGGTTGTCCTTGTCCTCTTTAGTCTGGATGACATGGCGTCCCAGTTTTCCAAAAAGAACTTCAAATTTTGATTCATCTGACCACAGAACAGTTTTCCACTTTGCCACAGTCCATTTTAAATGAGCCTTGGCCCAGAGAAAACGCCTGTGCTTCTGGATCATGTTTAGATATGGCTTCTTTTTTTACCTGTAGAGTTTTAGCTGGCAACGGCGAATGGCACGGTGGATTGTGTTCACCGACAATGTTTTCTGGAATTTTTCCTGAGCCCATGTTGTGATTTCCATTACATTAGCATTCCTGTATGTGATGCAGTGCCGTCTAAGGGCCCGAAGATCACAGGCATCCAGTATGGTTTTCCGGCCGTGACCCTTACGCACAGAGATTGTTCCAGATTCTCTGAATCTTTGGATGATATTATGCACCGTAGATGATTCAAACTTCAATTTTTCTCTGAGAAACTCCTTTCTTATATTGCTCCACTATTTTTCGCCGCAGCATTGGGGGAATTGGTGATCCTCTGCCCATCTTGACTTCTGAGAGACACTGCCACTCTGAGAGGCTCTTTTTATACCCGATCATTTTGCCAGTTGACCTAATAAGTTGCAAATTGGTCCTCCAGCTGTTCCTTATATGTACATTTAACTTTTCCGGCCTCTTATTGCTGCCTGTCCCAACTTTTTTGGAATGTGTAGCTCTCATGAAATCCAAAATGAGCCAATATTTGGCATGACATTTCAAAATGTCTCACTTTTAACATTTGATATGTTATCTATATTCTATTGTGAATAAAATATTTTATAAGTTTCCCAGTGTCCCAACTTTTTTGGAATCGGGTTTGTACTTAATTATCAAAAGTAAAAGTTCTGATCTATAAGGAGAATATTGAAAAGAATCAGCTAAAAAGTTATTCATAAATCAACATATTGTTATTCCTTAAGTTCTTCACTTTGAAAAAATAAGGAACGATATGCTTTTATGAAACATAGTGGAGCAAAAAGAAGATATTAATTTAAATGTAGCAAAGTAAAGTTTTCAATGATGAAAATACTATTTGTCACTGTGTCCACCACTGGTAAAACATGAAAACTTACAGTATCCAGATGGCTTTGGTATTTATTAGACATTATCCATGAGGTAATGTTTTTATTAGTATGACTTTGTCTTTCACTGTATAGAATCTACTGCACAAAGTCGGTACATGTTACATGGACGGTCCATATGGTGTTTCTATAGTTAGGAAACATCATTTATGATCTCCTTCAATCTTAGAACCTAATGAGTACTTTGCCTGTTAGGTACGTCAGTGGCTTGTCTCGAACGCACCTCCTCCATGGCAGTAATGATTTTTAGTCGACAGCAGTGGGAACCCATTATTTAAACTGAAATAATATGTTAACAATATAATAGTAGGTCTCTTGATGTGAATGGCCAAGGCTCGACTCTCAAGGATTCTGTTTTGAAGTCGTGCCAGTCGATTAACTGTGGCTAAGACCAAGGACTCGGAGTGCCGGAGTGGGACAGCGTTTAATTGCGCTGGTTTTGAAGGAGTGTAAGTTAAAGGGTGTATGGAAATGGCAGTGTGTTAAAGCCAGACCTGTGTGATATATGACTGTGGTGTCGCTATAGACAGGCTGGGGAGTTTTTTTCTTTCTAAAATACCACCAAGCCTGGACCATAAACTTAGGTGATGGTCATCTGCTCTGGTTTTACCTTCACATGAGCATGAGAGAGGGGGAATGCATGTCTGGATGTGTGTGTGTGTGTGTGTGTTTGCGCTCTAATGATGTAACACTTGGCCCTGGCTGGGTGGTTCTGAAGGCAGTTCATGGTATTTCCCTCAGTAATTACCTATTCTGCATTAGCACTGATGGAGGCTGGCCCTGACCCACCAGTGAAGTCATTTAAAGCCTTTTCAGACAAAAGCCAATAAAAACCCACCTGCCTGGCAGTCCACAGTCTGACTGGGATACTGAACGGCTTCATAATTGTAAGGAAACTGGTTCTGATTTTCAAACCCGCCCTCTCTGGCTACAGCAGTCTGCTCTATTCACGGCAGCACAGTTTTGATCAGAGGGTGTAATTTAACTCGCTAAAACTTGAAATGGCCTCTGAGCCTGTTTGAAGATGAAGAAGTGCACTTTGACAGAACTACATGTATGAAAAAAACGCTACTTTAATCATTAAGTAGGGTTTGACATTTAAATGGTTGTTTGATATGCTTATGTTTGATATGCTGTGGCTAAAATGTCTGTTCAGTGTTGTTCTTTATAACTAAAACTATTAAAAAAAAACATAAGATGGAATAAGATGAAATAAAATAAAAAATAAACCTAAACGTCTTACAAATGCCTTGACAGGTAAGTTTGTTGAAGTACTAATTTTACTGAAACTAAACTGATTACTAAACTAATTACTTTACATATGAAACTAATGGTATCTTTTTCTGAATGAAGGCCACTGATACTAATACTGGTACTGATGTCTCTATGAAATTGATTTAAAAAAAAAAGAAAAAAAAAAGCATTAATTATATTAACATTACAGTTTAACTGAAAGCTATCAATATCAACATTTTTTTTTTTTTTGAAAAATGATTTAATTTAACTTAAAACAATCTTCAATGTAAAGTATTTGAAAACTATTTAAGTCTTCACTGCATAAATTATAAATGAAATATGGATTAATCCTTATTAAAGCTACAATTTTCTCTGTTACCTTTGTTCTTTGATTAACATTAATGACATCACAGCAACTGGTTTATTAGGCTACTGTGACTTTAAGACCTGCCTCTGTTGAACATTGACAGCCCTAATAAAAACTAAATCAAAATATTTATAAATACTATAATAGAATGTAAATAATAAACCTGAGATGTGAAGATATATTGATCTGTGTCTTATAAGAGGGTCAATGACAAATAGGAGGGTCCGTGATAAAAAAAGATACATTTCTAAAAAATGCACGCTTTGTATACATGTTGATTTCAGATCCTTTAGAAAAAGCTTTAATTTAACTATAAAAGTGTCAGGGAAACCAAGTAAAAGAAGTAATATATTATCAATGTGTTTTTGGGAAGTTACACCATGTGACATTTTACAACCTAGACCTTGTCATAAATTATCTGATATTAGACCTATTGACCATAAAACACGAGGGTCTGCAGGAGTCCTCTCTGATATAATTTCTTGCTTTGTTAAAAAATTATTTTTTTTCTAAAAAAATAAATAAAATAAAAGTTCATGTAAAACTACTTAAGAGTTGCACAAAGTTGCATAATGTCATTGTAGATTAACACTTTGAACATGCACTGATCTGATTCTAAAGGTGCAGATTTGAAATGCAAATTGACGTCTTTAGACTTACAGTATGCTACATTTCTAGATTTTTAGTTCATCTTAGACTACCACAATAATTTAAGGCAGGTTATGGATGTCATAAGGGCTTGACATTAAAGGCAGGGTACTGTAGGTGATTTGCTTCAAAAACATTTTTGTTATGCTGGTTGAAACTCTCTTCACAACCCCAATAGCAATCACTAAGTCAGGGGTAGGCAAGTTCGGTCCTAGAGAGCCGCTGTCCTGCTGAGTTTAGCTCCAACCTTAATCAAACACACCTGAACAAGCTAATCAAGCTCTTCAGGATTACTAAGGCTAAAGGCAGCTGAAGGTTTTTTTTTTCCAGGGTTGGAGCTAAACTCTGCAGGACAGCGGCTCTCTAGGACCGAACTTGCCTTCCCCTGCACTAAGTTAAGTGATCTAGATGTATTTATGTAGCGGGTCTCGGCTAGGTCTCCGCTGGCAGATACATAGATAATCCTCTGCTAGGAGTGCTCTGGAAATATTACAAATATTGCAGAGAAATCAGTGACGCAGGACAACAGTTGCTCATTCTCCATTCACTCGGATTATGTTTATTTTTAACTTCATTTTAACTTTGTATCTGCAATCATGAATTACTTTCTGTTATTTTTGTCTGTTTTGCATTGAAGCACAGGTTATATCCACATTTGGATAACATGAAGCCATATATTCTTCAAAGGTCTATTTTCACATCAATGTATCCTCACATATTTTCCAAACATTAACTTATTAAAGTTTGTATGAAACCAAAAACAACCACTTTTCCTTTAAATCCCATTATTGGTCTCTCCTCAATCATGTCTGCATTTCTTCCTTTAAACACATATCATCTTTGTCCTCTTATTAAAAGAGTATTTTTGTAATAACTGTACATTTTATAAGTGTTCACTTTATACAACAGAATAATTCTCATTTGCAGTTAAGCTGTATTACATTTACACTATAAGAACACAAACTTCATTAATAAACATATCTGCCTCATAACATGGCGCTCAGTTCTATGAACTGAATCTGTATCATTGTAATATTAATGTGCGTGCGCCCTTAAACAAGGCCGCAGCCGTAACTGGTCTTACTCACATTAACATTTTACCTTTTTAACATTGTACTACACACATTGTACACTGAAATAACCCACAAATGCCCTGGAGCCGTAAGGAACAAATAAAATAAACAATCTGCGGACGTCGGCCGCCATTCTCTCAACTGCGTACTGTCAAACTTAACTGTTTACACATTTGACATACTTTTAGCTACAAAAGCACACATCACCGGGGATTCATTTTAGCTTATAAACATTTGTAGTCACATAAAAGGTGTGTAACTAACCTGAAAATATTACAAATATTGCAGAAAAATCAGTGACGCAGGACAACAGTTGCTCATTCTCCATTCACTCGGATTATGAGCTCATCTTGCTCTGCACATCGCTAAATGTCCCAGTGTGACGCTACTGCAGCTACTGCCACCCTGTGTCCGTTTTATGAAATACATGTCATTATGTGCTTTTCATTCAATTATATAAATCAGAATAAAATAAAATATTATTGCAATAAAAGGAAAGGAAACAAATAGTAATAATCTCAACAAAACTTATTTTGTGAGTGTCACATTTACATGTATTTATATCATCTTTGGAAGGCGTAGGACCATATAATGTTCATCCAATCACATCCCTTGGTCCAAGGATGTCCTACCTGTCTGTCAATGTATGTTTTTACATATCCTCACGCACACCCTGTTTGTGCAGACATCACACGTCATCAGCGCGTTTCATGCTATGCAGAGTTAGACAGACGCCAGTCACCGAGCACCACAAACAAAACAGCAGCCACGTTTTACAGTCCCCCCCCCCCTTGAATTTATGTGTTTCAATGCGTTTCAACACTATCAACTCGGAAATGAATCTGCAGCAGTCAGGTGATTCAGGTCAGTGTCTTTAAGTTGTTTACGTTCATTATTATTGTAACGTTATGTGTTTTGAGACATGCGTTAGTTTAACGCTGTCTATTGTGACACTTATGTTTGCTCCCTGCTGTACACTTTCATGTGTTTTAGAGGAGGTGTGGCTCTGAAGTGTGGGTGGGGATTGTATGTTTTCAAAGCTAGCTCGCTATTGCTAGCCTTCTCCGAAAATGACCTACCCTATCTTTAACATTTTTGCTCATGCACCAGCCACTGTGGCTAGTGGTTTTCCAAAGTTACTAGTCCTTAAATTAAAGTCAAGTAACACCAACAATATTCATCCGGAGCAAATAAAACGAGTGAGTAAGGGGAGGCGGGTTTGTGTGTCAAAGATGAGAGAGTGAGAAAGCGCAGCTATTGTGTATCTATTCTGCAGAAAGTGGAAGTGTTTCAGATTTTTCAGTATCGATATGTTATGAAAAATCTATATTTTTTGACAACACTACATTGCACTTATATTTCAGATGCCTTTGTAAAAGACTACAATTGAAAAATGTATATATTATATATAAAATTCAACCTGCCAAAGCGGCTAGTAGGAGTGACTGGGTTACACGCCGCTGCTGAAATCCAACCGCGTTTGGCGGGTTGTCGGTTGTTAATGTCAAGCCCTGGATGTCACGCACTGGACCGAACTGCCTGGAGAGTTTATTTTCCAGTTATCAAGGGCTCTTGGGTCTCAATGTGAGGGCAGTTCACCTGAGAGGATTCATGGATAGCCGAGTGTATCCACATCTTTAGAAGAGGTCAGAGAGTGAACAGATGATACTTCCTGTTTTGGGTCTTTCAGGTTTGAATAAAAAGTGTTTTCCACAGCCAGAATATTGTGAGCTAACAGGCCGGCCCGGATGAGCTCATGAGACACGGAACTGTCTCCTCCTGTGGATTCCTGCGAGCACGACTCAGGAGAGCATCGAGGTCTCGGAAAGTCAGGAAACGTTTATAACAGTTCGGCTTCTGATAAATTCAAACTGACATTTACTTAGAGTAGCGCTTCCGAGTCGCCGCACAGGACGTAGCAAACAAAAACAGACAGGCTGAGATTTCACAAAACATTGGAGAGCTGACAGACAAACAGATGTAGGAGAACTTGATTGGGTTAAGCCGTGAACAGTGAGTGTGGGAAGAATGAAATGTCTGAACATGGCCGCTGGAGTGACATGTTTGATGCAGATGGGAGGATTTAGTGCAAGGGTGAGGCCTGAAGGCTTGCAAATTATGGCGTTACCTAAACTTGAATTCAGATGTTTGCGTTGTAAAGCCCTAATGCTCCTTAATGAACATCTGATTTTTAAACTAAAGGTGAAAGTCTTACATTAAACAGGTCAACACAATAAGAGACAGTGAATCGGTGTGTTTGTTTGGCATGTGTGTAAGTGTGAGTGTCTGTGTAGCAGATGTAGTGCTCTGAGAGTCCCCGGCTCTGTAGGCGGTGGGTGTTTCTGATTGTGTCGGCAGCCATATGGAGAAAGGAGGTTTGGAAACATCCCATTACAAGTCGTACATCAGAGGCCTGACAGCCTCGTTCAGTCCTGTTTTCATTTCAGTCACGAGTGCAGCTGCTCCAAGCCTCCGGATCCCAGCCGCCTCCTTAACCCCTCACACACACACACATCAGAGAGCGGAGTGCCACCTTAAACACTTCATCCGATCGTTATAATGCACAGAAATGTCTGCTGTCTGCCATCTTAAAGTGTGATGAAAGCTGTTTTTTTGCTACTCCTCCTACAGAGTTGGATCGATCTTCACCAAATTTTGCCCAGACGTTCTTCAGACTATGCTTCACATAACCATCTGGATTTTTGATTTTCAAAACTCGCTCATTAATGCGCATACATAATTGGCCATGAGGACTTGCAGTATCATGGCAATGCTTTGGAATATTGAAATTAAACTTAGTTTGTGTCATTATCAAACTGATCTGAGACTGTACCTGTAGAGTTTGGTGACAGCGCCACCTATTGGTATAAAAATCCTACTTAGATGTATCAAATCCCCAATTCATTTTTTAATTGTAACAGATACAGATCTTTTTAAAATGCTTTTTTTTTTTATATTGTTGTTGTTGTGTGTGTTTGACTGGATTTTGTGTGGCTAAATATCTGGGCTTGTAAGGAAGGTTGTTGGTTTGATCATGACAAATGTGCATCACGTCCTCTGTACATTCTTTGGGTCTTGCTTAATGTGATGTGCATGCTGCCATTTCAGTGTTTGGCCACATTTTTGCTGCTTGCCTCGATACTTTCTAAACAGTTTGTTCCCTTTAAATGTGTTTATACAAGGCAGAAGGTCTACGGCATTAATAAAAATATATGTTTTTATAAAAATATTTTTGATCTACAAATTGTCAGTTTGGCATGTGCAAATCATAGCGTGATCCAGCAGTTTGAAACTTTGAAGATCAGAAATGTTTTTATAAAATAATTTTTAGAAAATTTATAATATAATTTTTTGATTTATTTATTAGTTTTTATTTATAACAAATATTTTTTTAAATAAATAAAAATCTAATTTCAAATTTTACGATATTTACATCCTGATCTGAAACTAGCTTTATAAGATATCATTATCAGATTGGTCTGTATTAGTTCAGAAATAATACACACACACACATATATATATATATATATATATATATATATATATATATATATATATATATATATATATATATATATATATATATATATATGATAATGTGTGTGTATTATTTATATTTATGCGAATAAAAGCCTAAATTAAATCTGTTCATCATAAAGCGATCAAGTCTCCTCAGAAAATTTGGACTAAACCACTCAATTCATATGGATTAGTTTTACGATCTCTTTATGAACTTTTTGAAGCATCAAATTTCTAGTTGAGTAGGCTGTCTATGGAGGGACAGAAAGCTCTCACATTTCATCAAAAATATCTTCATTAGTGTTCCGAAGATGAACGAAAGTCTTACGGGTTTAGAAGGACATGAGGGTGAGTAATAAATTACAGATTTTTCATTTTTTAGTGAACTAACTACTACAGTTTATTAGTACTCTCTCTTTATTCTGAATCACCTTACGTAGCTGAAAGGGATAGTTCACTCAAAAATTAAAATTCTGTCATCATTTACTCCCCCTCAAGTTGTTCCAAACCTGTATACATTTCTTTGTTCTGCTGAACACAAAGGAAGATATTTGGAAGAATGTTTGTAACCAAGCAGATCTTGCCCCCCATTGACTGCCATTGTATTTTTTTTTTTTTTTCTACTTTTTTTTCTAGTCGAGATCTGCTTGGTTACAAACATTCTTCCAAATATCTTCCTTGATGGGGAGTAAAAGATGACAGAATTTTCATTTTTGGGTGAACTATCCCTTTAATAGGTTTAATCACAAGTATTGTTTTGTTTCAATACAGATAAAACAGTGATACTAACTGTTGTGCTCAGTTCCAGAGCTCTATGAACATGAGAGATAAAGTTAATTCAGCCAACCACACGGTGGTCTAATTTTCACAGTCCCTCAATTCTCCCAGAAGTAAAACAAACAATCCAGTGAAGATGACTAAAACGGTTCCTTCTCTCTATCAGCAGGGGCAGTGAGGTGAAATTCAGAAACATACTATGCATCATAAAATACTTCAAATTATTCCAAAGTTGGACACTCAGGATGAAGCTTATCTCACTTAGGGGAGCACTTGATTCTGAGCGTGACAGAGCAATCTGAACATCTGTTTCTTCAAACATACAAGATAAAAACATGTTCAGTTCTCATTGCCCCACATTTGTTAATGATGAAAATGATTGTAATGCCAGAAATGGTTCTTGCTGTTCTCAAGACGAGCACAGCATCCAGAAACCTTCTCCCGTCCCTGAGCCAAATTTCCACTAGAAATCAAAAGTTGGAAGGGCTTATATGTTCGGATCTTCCAGTAAATCAGGTTGATCAAATGAGTTAATGTCTGACTGGCAAGCATCATCTGTCATGCAACTCATGTTAGAACTATGCCAAGATCCACACTCACACTGGCGACATCACTCTCTGACTCCTTTTTTTTAACCGGACGGCCTCTTTGGAATCATGTTTGTTTCTCATCATTTGCGTTTGACTATAAAGCACTGACACGTCTTCTGTCGTAATGGGACAAATCACTTCAAAACACTTTATGATCACTGTATTTAAATGTACCGTGTGCATTTTGAGTGACAGTGCTTGGAAAGTTCACTGATAAAAGCCAGAGAGGAAAACTGCTCTGCCTGGGAGAGAACGGACTATGACTTCACTCACTGGTTCTCCTCAAAAGCACCTCTCTCTCTCTTTCTCTCTTTCATTCTGTCATTGATTTGTCTCTGCATTACAGAGTAGCCTGACGATGTCATGATTTGTGAGTGCACTGACAGCAATGCTTTGAGCCATGCCAAATTTTTATAAAATTTATGTTGTGATTAATCATACAGACATTTTTAGGTGACTTTTCTCTAGACAATTTTGTGCTGAGAAAGAAAAGCACAAACCAATATAGAAATATATACACAGTCAAACCAAAATTTATTCAGACACCTTGAACATTTCATTCATTAATACAGTTTATTCACAGTAGTTAAAAAAAAATGGTAATAAAATATGACAAGATCTCAGTTAAACTGGGTCAGAAAAAAATCATCTCAATTATGTCAGATAACACTTAAGCAAAACATGGTCAGGTCAAAGTGTCTGAATAATTTTTGGTCCCAATTTTTATTAATTTTACTGGTAGTCCACTGTATGAAGAATTTTTTGGTATAATATGCCACATTTTACTTTATTTTGCTATCCTCACTTACATAAATGAACTATAGTGTCAAAAATGTAAAAAATGTCTGAATAATTTTTTGTTTTATATATATATATATAATGTGCATGCAATAATACAATTGCTTCATTTTTAATAAGGGTTAAAATATTTATAAATATTATAATATAAGAGTGTACATAACTGCAAGTTTTTTATTTGTTTAATAACATTTTTTTTTTTTTCAGTTTATTTGCTTCTTTTTCATAGTACCCATATTTATACTATTGGTTGAATTTTTTATTTTTTATTTTATATATATATATAAAGGCTATATATTTCACCTCTGGTTGGATTGTATGTTTTAGTCATGAGCTCTGTGAGTTTAGAAAGCATGAATGCGAACTTCTGAGGTCTGACTTGAATTACTAACAAAAGCTGACAGCGCCCTCATGTGGTCATGTTTGGAATAGGATGGGGGGGGGGGGGGGGTTAAATATATGCAAAGTATAAAATTATGTAAATTGTTCTCCATCACATACCTGTGGGATCACCTCATTTAACTGTAATGGCCTCATCATTTTAAACAATGTTATGTTATTACTGTGGCAAACTGTGTTTGTCATTACAACTGACATACCACTAGGTGGAGATGTTGTAGTCTCTAAACCATGACAGGCAAAATATAATATTCCAGTGGTTGGAAAATTAAAAGATAGACAGCTGATTCTGTATATTTCAGCTACTAAATAATTTGTCATCTTCCTATTAGGTTTCCTGTGCTGCTGTTTTCAGTAAGGCACTTTAAAAAATGTTCTAGGCTTCTTTCTTTTACAAATAATTCCTCTATACAGCCCACTGTATTCACTGAATTACGCAATCAGATGTCTCTTTATTCAACTGTATAAAGCACACATGGTAATGACAAAAAAAAATGTTGATTTTGGACCAGAGAATCATGGGAAGTTAAGTGCTCTGAGTGCTGTGAGTCAGGGCTGAGAGGAGAAATAAAACAAACACAGCCCTTTAGGTTTAAACCTGCTTCACTGGACATGTATATCACAGCACTAAAACTGCCAAAAATGTATCATCTTAAGTCTCTGCAAGCCTATTATCTGACGCTACAGAACAATGAACTAGGATGAAATGGAGTTATCACCTAAGGGCTGATATGTGTGGGAGAGAAAGCAAGAGCTTTCTGGAAGGAAGGCGGGGAGGAGATGCCCTGGAAATCAGTTTGGGAACACTGGTTGCTGGAGGAGGAGGCAGCGAGTTATATTAAAGTAGAGCATACACAGATATTCTGTGTTCTGTGTTAGAGGTCAAAGTTTTAAATGGCTGTATTCTGTTGGATTTCCAGAGATCTTTGTGGATTTAGATATAGTTTGGAGTAAAGCTCTACAGAAGCAGTGGATTCATGAATTTAGTCATGAACTGAGTAAATAATTCAACTGTTTGGAGCTCTACAGTATTGATATTTCAGAGGTTTTTGATTCAGTGTCTGTTTAAACATCATGTTGAGATGATTGAGATGGGTTTAGAAAATGTAAAAAAAAATCATTTTAAAAAATGTTATAGATTAGTGAATCGTGTATAGTTTAATTTAATACAGGCAGATTCATACTGAATGTTATCAATTACCCAATATCTGAGGTCACTGTTCTTCTATTGTTTTTCCTCTCTGCAGCCTCTCTGTTCTCTCCTCTCCTACTTGAGCCTCTTTGACTTATCTGGAGCATGTATGAAGGATCCCAGCAGGACACCAGGTTTGTGTGGAAGAATGGAGGAGGTTGGGATGACATAGATACATTACGGGGAATTGGTACAAGAAGCATGAATGAGATGAGGTTACCAGGCACTTTCTATGAATAGGGTACAGTTTGGATAAACAATTAAAATCATGCAACATCATCATTTTGATACCATTTGTTGATATTCATGTAATAGTAGTAGCACACAATTTTTTTTAACTATTTAATTTTAATTATCAAAAGCATATGATTATAGTTCACATTCATATATAACCACTGATCAATCAACCTGATCTCACTGCAATTCATACGTATTTTACCAGGTGACTAATTCATACGAATTCATACAACCTCACATCGTACATATTTAACGACTTGCCAAATTCGTATGAATTCATATGAATGACCTACCCCTAACCCCGCTTCCTTAACCTACTCATCACCGGTGTTTAGACAAATCGTATGAATTCACACGAGTGACGTCATACAAATTCGTATGAATTAGCCACCTCGTAAAATTCATACAAATTGGTCGTGAGATAGCGTTGGATCAATGCATGTACATAGAGCATCAAATATGGTAAATGCAAGTTCAAACGTGCATGCTTAACAAGCCAGTGAACTAATAGAGGGGTGGAACTATGACGGCAGTCTCGCTGGTTCCCTCGACAATAGGAATTTCCCATAGGCTTTTGGATTATCACAAAAAATACGTTCTGTAATCAACAAAGGTTTATGATACTTACACCTTTTGTCCATCAAGCTAATTTTCACAGATGAACACAACTTTTATGAATTTTGAAGCCTAAATGCAGTCGCCAGAAGCAAACAGCTAATGTTTCAACTTCACCAACTTGAATTAGAATAGTTTGTAAGAGCGCAGGTATACGCATAACTAGGTGGTAAAGTAGACAGAGCTTACCTGTTTGCCATAATGACATTTAATGTCACGGACAGCCTCTGAAGTCCGATTTAGCCACTTGTTTTTAAAAAAAATTACAGGTAAGTTAATACCGTGATGTATTTTATGTCGTATAATAAAACGTAAAAGTATCTTAAGCTTGTGTTTACCATTAATTTTTTCTGCAGTAATTAGTTTATCCACAAGGTGGCAACGGTGCCCTGGGGGCGTCAATTCACAAGGTAGTCAAAGAAAAACTGCATAAACAGAACAGGGGTGCGTTTCCCGAAAGCATCGTTGGTGAACTATGGTCGCAAGTCCCATTGAACTCTATTGGTAACGACGGAACTTACTACCATAGTTCGCTTTGGGAAACGCACCCCAGATCGGAACGCATGCAAGCTACAGCTACTGCATTTGTACAACTCTAGCATGAAAGAATACAAAGATATTTACACTAATTGTAACTCAATGTGTACACGGTGCTCATGCAAGACAGGAGCTTGAAAGAATACTCGGAGGAAGAGATTGCACAGATGAAAATAATCTGTGAAAATAATCTCAGTTGACCTCAACAGTTATTTTGCCTCAACAGAGGATGTGATTGGTTAACTGGACTAACCAGTGGATCAATTTCATTGCACAGCATCTCAAATGTTGGTTTGGTCATTCTGAAATGCCTGAACCAAAGTCTGTCATCAAAATGGTTGGGTATAATTATCTCCCAGAACGGTCTCACACTTACTCTGCAGTAAGAGCTGTGTATCTGATTTTGCCAAATAAGACATATTTTGTTGATCCTGGAGCAACCTTCGAGTCTGAAAATTTAGTCTTAACCCTATTCCTACCCCTAAACCTAATCCTAACCATAATTTATCAATAAAATCAGAGGGGAAAGATAGGTGAATAACATTGATGTAGAAGCACCTAACCCTGGTTGCGAGCCTAAACTTGACAATAAACGGTAAACTTGTCCCTCAAATCTGATTGGTTGATTGGAATGTTGTTCCAGTATCAACAAATATGTTGATCCAGGAACATGTCTTACTTGGCAAAATCACGGTGACCGTGTAGATCCAGACCAAAAATGATAGTCACGTGTGAAGTAAAAGAGATTAAGAATATTTTTCCCATTATTTTTCAGCAGGAAACAGGTAGTTTTGATGTTTTCCAAAACAATATGTGTCATAAAGGCAGGAAATATCACATACGCTCCATGAAATACTCAAGAGTGTTAGAGCAGTGAAGAAGAAAACAGCCATGCAGTGAGAACAGAATAAATTCAGAGCACATCACCCCATCATGGGATCCTTCCAAGCTTCGTATAGAGTCTCCAGGGCTCTCCTCATCTTCAGAGTTGAAGGAAATCCCGTGTTAAAGCTCCTCTGCACTGCGTGATTGGGAGCAAACGGATAAACATCCACCCCATGCTCATGTTTTCCATTTTTGCTCCCAGTAGTAAAGAAAAACTACAACATTCCCAAAAAAGAAACACAAAACCTACACACAGCACCCAAACAAACACAGACACACCCACATCTGTCACCAAAACAGCAGCTTTGAGATATGTGGTGAAGATTCCGATGGGGGAAGAAGGCCTCTTCTTGTTTTCTACACGTCTAATCTCTGTAAGCCTCATCGCTTCCAGAGCATTTTGATGTTCAGATAAGGGCACATCTGCACCCCCGGAAACCTTAAACCTGGTTCCTCCGCAAACATACCAGGGATTGTCAGTAGCTTGCACTGAAGATTATAGAAAGATTACTGAGGGTCAGAGGTCAGATAAATGTTTCACTGCAGCTGATTGTGTTGAAAATACATTCTGACACCTTCAAAGGGGGTTAACCTTATGACTGTAAATATGCCAGGTATCTGCTGCTGTATAAACATGCAGCCATAAAACACTTTAAATGAGCTGTTCGTGTCCGAGACCGATAAGGACGTACTGCAATTTTTCATTTTTTCTTCTTAGAAAAAATGTTAGTGTTCAGAATGTTATGCTTTATAGATCCCTTAAGAGAAAATCTCTGGAATGTCCAGAGTAATAACATCCATTTCCTATTTGTACAGCTTGTACCATCTGAAATGTATTGCGTTTAAAGTTGAAAGCACTTTTACAGTGAGTGGGAATGTTTTTGGAATCAGCTGTGATACGTCTGTTCCATTTTATTAATATGATTAGCTTATGCTTTATCCTTTTTTAATGTTACTAAAAAGCAAAAGCTGTCATATAATGATAAGCGTTCCTGATGTAGAAGAAACTGTAAAATATTTTAACAAAGTAGTTGTTGCTGAGGAATCACGATGATGCTGAGGAATAGGCTATTGTGACGAGCAGGGCGAGCGAGAGCCGTGAGGGAACGGCGCGAGGCCGGTGACGCGAGTGATAACGAGCATCACCTGCCAGGCGCACCGGCCTTGAGTCTCTCACGGAGGAGCTCCGGGAGCATAATAGGAGGAGCGACGACAGTGAAGGACGAGAGAGGACCAGGCCTGGATATTATTTTATGTTTTATTATGTTTGTGTGGCCGGCAGACGTCCGCGAGGGTCTGCCGGCATTACTTTCGTTTTGTTCTTTGTTTATTTTGGAATTAAAACTTTGTTTGAACGTTCACCGGTTCCCGCCTCATTCTTCCCATATTTACGAACTACGTTACATTGGTGCCGAAACCCGGGAGGAAGGAGGGACATGCTGTCGGAGAGCCCTCGTTGCTGAGGGGGATCGCGGTGCTGCGGAGTTCGGGCAGCGCGGGAGTGAAGACCGCGAGAGGCTTCCCGAGGCGGTGGTGCTGGAGCCTTGCGAAAGGTGGGGCGGAGACCCGGATGCCGTGCTCCTGGGACGAGGTGGGGTGGCTGCCGTCCTGGAGGGAGCGGAGGAGTGCCGTCGTCTGCCATGGGCCGGAGCCTGCTACCGTCCGCCATGAAGGGGAGGAGCAGGGGACGGCGGACTCGCTGCCTGCTGCCCTCAACCGGAGGAGCCATCGCCGGCCGTCAGGAGGCGGTCGAGGATTGGGCCGTCCACCGAGCGTTCAGTGCCATCACATGGCACCGCGAGGAAGAGCCTCTCGGCTGGCTGAGGACCGAGCGGCAGTGTGTCTGGGAGCCGGACCCAGAATTTTTTTTTCTCTTTTTCCTCTCTTCCCTCTCTCGATCTGTCGCTCCCCTTACTTCCGTCTCCTTTCTCTCATCTCGTCTGTCCTTACCCCCAGGTGCTGCGGCCGCCGAGACAGGCCCCGGGGGGGGAGTAAGCGCAGTCGCGGGACTACCCCCCCCGCCTGCGAAGGGCGATGGGGGTATGTGACGAGCAGAGCGGGCGAGAGCTGTGAGGGAACGGTGCAAGGCCGGTGACGCGAGTGATAACGAGCATCACCTGCCAGGCGCACCAGCCTTGAGTCTCTCACGGAGGAGCTCCGGGAGCATAAAAGGAGGAGCGACGACAGTGAAGGACGAGAGAGGACCAGGCCTGGATATTATTTTATGTTTTATTATGTTTGTGTGGCCGGCAGACGTCTGCCGGCATTACTTTCGTTTTGTTCTTTGTTTATTTTGGAATTAAAACTTTGTTTGAACGTTCGCCGGTTCCCGCCTCCTTCTTCCCATATTTACGAACTATGTTACAGCTATATTTATATAAACCGTAAATCCATTAAGTATATCCATTCATCCAGAAAAAGAAAGAAATTAATACATCTATTCAGCAAGGATACAATAAATTGATCAAATATGAATATCTGAACGATCATGTGACGCTAGAGACTGGTGTGAAAATTCAGTGTTGCCATCTCAGGAATAAACATTTTATTTTGGTGTGACATTTGGCATGTCTTTGCATGCATTTATCTACAAACATGTCAGTACAAATGCATTGACTCAGATATTTCTATGGTTTTGTGTACATCTAAATGTGAATGTGACCCACATCAGTGATTCATCATGTGTTGGTGCCCAGGATGTTTTGGATTTGTATGTTCCTTAAATTTTGTGTGATAGGGGAGGTGAGTGTCTGGATGTTTCCATATCAAATCTTTTATACGCTGATCACGTTCAGGGATACTGTGGGCAAATATGAGATTGTAGACTATGCAAAGCACATCTGAATTTTGTAATGACTGTTTTGTCTCAGATTGGCACACAGATACTCATTAGACCGCTCAGATCAGACCCAGTGACTGTGGCATGTCTGTTTTCTCTGCACTAAATCTTCCAACTGTACTTGGCACTCTAATTGAAACTGACTTTATTTAATCAGGTACTGTGGAGCTGAAAGATTCATGTACAGATCAGCCATTTAGTTGATCCCCATGAGATATCCTCTTATCCTGTGAACATGCAACTAATGGAAAATGCTGAATGAGAAACAAAGGCCGACATGGTCTTATAAAGAGGATGAAAACCAAAAACCACCAGGATTGATTGTAAGGATTAGCAAAAGTGTTTCTTGCAAGGTTTAGCTAGTTAGCATGACCATGCTAGCCCCTGCTGATACAATGACATAACTAGGGTTAAAAAAAACATTTCTTGCATACAAAAAAAATTTCGTAAGTTGAATACGGAATGTGTAGGATGTAGCGTATGCGTTTTGAACTACGAGAGGTGTTACTTTTTCTTCGTAAGTTGAATACGGAATGCGATCTGGCGGAAGCTAGATATTTTACTTTATAATTTGTTAAATATGGATATTTTTCTTACACAAACGCATCGCTTTTTCTTCAGAAGGCCTTTATGAACCCCCCCGGAGCCGTGTGGAGTACGTTTATGATGGATGGATGCACTTTCTTGAGCTTCAAACTCATTTGTCCCGCTCACTGCCATTATAAAGCTTGGATGCATCAGTATATTTATTAATATAACTTCATCAGAGTGTTCATCAGAAAGAAAAAAGTCATATACACCTAGGATGGCTTGAGGGTGAGTAAAGCTTGGAGTAATTTTAATTTTAAAGGTGCCCTAGAATTAAAAATGTATCTCAACATAACACTGTTACGTAAGTCGGGATCATTAATATGTACGCCCCCAATATTTGCATATGTCAGCCCATGTTCAAGGCATTACACAAGGGCAGGGCGTCTGGATGTGCACAGCTGAATCATCAGACTAGGTAAGCAAGCAAGGAGCAAGGACAATAGCGAAAAATGGCAGATGGAGCAATAATAACTGACATGATCCATGATATCATGATATTTTTAGTGATATTTGTAAATTGTCTTTCTAAATGTTTCGTTAGCATGTTGCTAATGTACTGTTAAATGTGGTTACAGTTACCATCGTTTCTTACTGTATTCATGGACACAAGACTGTCGTTATTTTCATTTTTTAAACACTTGCAGTCTGTATAATTCATAAACACAACTTCATTCTTTATAAATCTCTCCAACAGTGTGTAATGTTGGCTTTAGCCACGGAGCACTATCAAACTCATTCAGAATCAAATATAAACATCCAAATAAATACCATACTTACGCGATTAGACATGCTGCATGACGAACACTTTGTAAAAATCCATTTTGAGGGTTATATTAGCTGTGTGAACTTTGTTTATGCTGTTTAAGGCAAGCATGAGCTCCGTGGGCGGGGAGCACGAGATTTAAAGGGGCCGCGCAGCCTGAATCGGTGCATGTTTAATGATGCCCCAAAATAGGCAGTTAAAAAACTGAATAAAAAAAAATCTATGGGGTATTTTGAGCTGAAATTTCATTCAGGGGACACCTTAGACTTATATTACATCTTTTAAAAAGACGTTCTATGGCACCTTTAAAATAACTAATCCTTTAAGAAAAAATATTTGATAATTTTCCACAAAAAAAAAAAAAAAAAAATCATATACTTCAAGTGTCATTGAGTGGAAAGGGAACAGACAGCTTTCTCCATGTATGGTAGACGTCACTGATCTAGCAATATCTGTGTGCTTGAACTTTGTACAGACAGTTTTCGGCCCATCCAAACAGTACGCAAAGTTGCGAAACTGAAAGTGCTGTAATGTCTCTGTTTATCTAAAACACACTATCAGCCTGTGCTGGTAGCAAGAATCCAGCGGTTTTGTCTGACTCAAGCGTTACGTGTTGGTTCCCAGCAGATCGTGACTGCTCTTACAGTGCTGGAAATGAGTAAGGGAAGCCGCAGTCAGTGTGGGTGGCCTGGCAAACAGAATATCAGCAGGCACTTTACTTTACGCATGCTGGTGAGAGCCTGTGGTCGGGACAGAGAGCTTTTATACACGCAAAGGTGGGAAGAGGAGAGACGCATGGTTTTCATATTTTACAAGGCCATTTCATGTGTCCTTGCTTTTAAGCAGCTGGCAATCTGTATACACTTTCAAAATGCTATGGGACATTTTTGATTACGAAAGGTGCCAATGTGACAATCCAATCCAAGTGCCCTTTTGAAAAAACTCTTGAGAATAATAGCCATTCACCTTGTTGAAGATTATTAGCAGATTATTAAAGTGGATTTTGGGTGTTAACTGGTCCATACAAACCACAGCTTCATTACGTGAATAAGGTTTGGACTGAACTTACTACTGCAGTTTAAACTTTTGATTGCGTGTGAGAGGATTTTAAACTAACAGGGCATAAACAATGCAGTTGCACATTAACATTTAACAGTGACTGTAAACAACTCTTATCATTTACAGATGTAGGGCTTTAGAAAGACCCTGAACTGTAGCACTTTAGCACTAATTGTAGTTAAACTAGTGTCCTGCAGGCCAGGAATGATGAGAGAAATTTTAGGTAAGAGCCAAGGTCATTCTATTCAAACCAGAGATGGAATGCAAAACATCCCAGTATCTATTTTATCCATAGGAAATTTTTGGATCTGGAGCAGTGATGGTTTCATATAAGAACAGAGCCTTGAATATGTTTTTGGTTGATTGTGGAGGTTAACTCCTTCTGAAACACTGGTTCATACTTTTGTGCCCAGATGACATAAAAACAAACATAACATGAGTAATCTTTGATTTGATTTGATATCGACAGAACTTCAGAAGTTAAACACAATTTTCAACCTAGGCTTATTGTGAAACTGTTCTTCACTGCCGTTTCCAGCTGAATTGAACACTAGTGGCAATTGATTACTATGATTACTTTGGCAAAATATTGATTAATAATGCCTTATTTTCACACGGTCCATTCCACAATACTACGTTGTGACCTCAAAACACTTTTACCATAGTTCAAGATTTGTAAACCAATACATTTTGACATTAGTATCACATAACCAGCTCAATATACTTGGTTTTTCTGAAGTAGTAAACTTGCCTAGTACAGCTTTTCACTTGTGATGAGGAGCACTTGGGTCCCGTGACACATGAGTCACGATAAAAGAGCTCAAAGACTTGTAGAAGCAGCTAAAATGGCATGTTGTAGAAGCAGCTAAAATGGCATGCTTTACAAATTTGGCACACAGCTAGGACAGTCTGTAATCATAACAAATTTGGAATGTCCAACTCAAACCCTCTAGCACCACCAACTGTCCAAATATTCACTCACGTTTATGCTAATAACTTTTGAACCGTAAGGGCTAGAAACAAACATTTTCCGCCACTTTTAATTTTAAAAAAAAAATTTAATCCTTAGCCGGTACTCAAATTTTCTGAATTATTTGATTGAACAAGATCATCTTCAGACCATGCCGACAAAAAGATATGAAATTCAAGTTTATTAGTCAAACGGTTCTAAAATAACGTGCAAACATATTAGATGTACAGCCTGCCAAAATGGACGTAAGGCTCCATTCTCCACAACGCTTTAGTGTATTCTTACCAAACTTGGTGTGTTATGACAACCATGACCTGAGGCTACCTGCAGTTTCGGCGCAGTGCCACCTAGTGGTCAGGAGATATTAGAAATTGGCTTTTTTGTCTTCGGCGCCATGCCCTGATGGTACTCAAAAAGTCTTGTGGCAGCGCCACCCTGTAGTCAAAAGTTATAAGGAAATTTCCAAAAATGCTATTAACTTTTGATTGTATTAGCCTGTTGTAATGAAACTGGTCTTAATAAATTTCTTGGGTCATGCCGAGAACATAGTTACCAATTTTGCCATAGTCGGCCAAACTTCCTGTCAGACATTTAGATTTTCTTAAAAAAAAACAACTTTTTCTAAGTCCTCCTAGACCGTTGGTCCAATTTATACCTAAATTGAATCGTATCATCTTCAGACCATACCAGCAAAAGTTATGGATTTTGTGTCAATAGACAAAACTGTTTTCGTATACCGCAAATTTGATGGCATGATGCCAAAGCGACTCTGAGGCTGTATCTCTGCAATGCTTTAGCATATTGACACCAAACTTTGCATGTGTCATTGTCACTTTACTCTGACCACACCAAATCATTTTAGTCACAGCACCACCTATTGGTAAAAAGTGATAAACCATTATAACATATTATTAGTGACTGTATTTATGATTTTTCAGCCATTTTGCCTAAAATCAGTTTTTAATTGCTCATTGTTGCAGCTGGTCTGACACTCCCAGCCATGTTGGCATGACTTATCGTGTTCTTTGTACTTGGCCCTGATAATTGCTGCTTGCAGCTATATTTTTTTTTCTTTTTTAAATGTATTTATTTAATTTTTATGATTTAATTATTATCTTTTCATCAATTTACAAACCCCCCGCAGTTCCCTCATGAACAGTTTGGGAAATCCTGACCATCGTATGACAGACAGTTTGGCTCAAATAGACTCAGAGAAAAAGAAAATGGATATTAAATCAATCTAAATTCAATCAAAAAACTTTTTGACGTTTTACTCATTTTCCATGTTGCATGGTAACAGCGATTTGACTTTGTAGGGCAGAATAAGACCAAGAAAGTGTACAAGACAGTAAATACATTTTGATTTCATGTGGATTTTAAACTGAACAGAAGATGATCATAGTTACAGAGTGTAAATATGTCCAACCACTACAGAAATGTCAGATTCATGTGGCGATGCCTGCCTGTCTGTCTATCGGTTTCCTGTTTGTAACACTACATCCTAAAAAAGTGAGATGCTCAGATGAAGGTTCATCAACCCCGAGTGTCCCTCCTGGTGCATGAAAAATAACAACTCTCTGGCAGAGGATCAGACACTGCCTCAAGCAAGGACTGAACTATTTCAATAAAACAAGGGCATGCTTTTACTTTGATCTCGCAAGATCTTACTGTGTGTGTATTCATTTTTTTAGTCTTTGCTTTGATTTAGTCTTCAGCTTCTGTCCTTGTGTTATTTATAGTCATTGGAGATTACTTTCAGTATTCCAGTTACTTTTCCTCAAATGCTTTTTCAAATCTCTTTTACTTTCCCTTATTCTTTTGTTCATGACAGAAAGACACATTTGGTTGCTGTAGACTAGAGGTGTAAAGAGTACCTGAAAACCATACTTGAGTAAAAGTACAGATACCTTACAGCAAAAAAAAATGACTCTATTACAAGTTCCAATACAATTTGAGTAAAATAATCTTAAGTAAAATTAAATAATAGTCAAAGTCTGCTTGCACTGGACGTGCTGGTTTTGGCCTCATCATTGGCTGCAGCCACGTCCTCATCTCATATATGTAACACCTGCGATTCACAACTACCTGCTAATGCACTCGCATTCAGGTAAAGTATAGCCTTGTTGACAAATTTGGGCGAGTGAGAGCAAAACAGACAAAACACACAAGACAATGCCCTGTAGATGGTGATATCACTTCTTTGTAGCATAAATAAACTGCTGCAGAAAAAGTTAGGAGCCATGTAAAATGTAACGAGTAATTGCATCACTCATTACAAATGTATTGGAGTAAAAAGTACATATTCTTAATTAAACAGTCAAGCAGAGAGTAAAATATCTAATATCTACCTTGGTTCCAAATGCTGTAACTTTTGATTTCTTCATGCGATCACCACAAAATTTGATCCAGATACAGCTCACTTTTAGAGGAATATCACCAAAAAAGAATGATCCCACTACCTTATTTCCTTCATGAGATATTCCATTTTAAATTAGAAATATATGTAAATTTTCCCTATTTTACACTTTCTTTCTTTCTTTTCCTTTTTTGCCATTTATTTGCAGTTTCTTACGGAAGAGGATTAGGGCCAAGCAATAATAAAAAAATAAAACCATCTCGAGATTAAAGTTGTTAAATTTCGAGAAAAAAGTCTAAATAAAATGTTGAGAATAAACTCATTAAATTATGAGAAAAAACTTGTTAAATTTTGAGAAAAGGGTCGAGATTAAATGTTGAGAATAAACTTGTTAAATTATGAGAAAAAACTCGTTAAATTTCGAGAAAAAATTTGAGATAAAATGTTGAGAATAAACTCGTTAAATTATGAGAAAAAACTCGTTAAATTTCGAGAAAAAATTTGAGATAAAATGTTGAGAATAAAGTCATTAAATTACGAGAAAAAAGTTGTTAAATTCGTTAAATTACGAATTTGTTCTCATAATTTAATGACTTTTTTATAAAATATTAATAAATTTTTTTATTGCTTGGCCCTAATCCTCTTCCATAGTTTCTCAGCATAAGAATGTCCAAATTAAATTTTTTTGATTAAAAAATTTTAAAAGTTTCCTTTCAAACGATACCAACCTTTTGACTCTCCTCGCTATAGTTTTGGAGTTACGTGTCTTTACTTTTTTGTGTCACTCAGAAAAAAAACCCTCTGAAAATACCCACAGGAAGCAAGATGTTTATCATCATAATTAATATATAATACAAATTTTGAAAAGGAGGATCTCAGAAAGGTTGTGATGGTATCTCTTTATCCTAACCAGCTGAACGTGTAAAACAAGCTTCAAAATTGGCCTGTTAGACAACAGTTAGTTCTGGTCATTGAATCTGATTGGTTGATATTCTCTGGTGTTTTTCACTGTTTGTATCACTTCGCTTGTCTGTGTTCAATGCGTTTCAAGCTGTCAGTCTGTGTGTTGCTTGGCAACACATAACGGTTGATCATGCTTTGGGTTCTTTTGAAACTATTTTCAAAGAACAAAAATAACAAAGCTGGCCATGTTGTGCCTAAAATGCAAGTTACTCAAAATGAAAACTCTGTCGTTATTTACTTACCCTCATACCTTATCAAACCTTTATGATGTTATGGTTCACGGAACACTCCAAATGACCATGATCAAAATCATCTTTATGACTTGTGGTCAACATACTGAACAATAGCTTTGTGTCACTTTCAGAGCTTCCCCTTTAGAGAGCTTGAACCAGGATCTTTAAAAGGATCTTTACTAAATCTTTTATTTAACTACTATATTTAAGTGAAGGAGGTGTGTGAATGTAACTTAAAAATATAGCTGCGAGCAGCGATGGCGGGCCCAAGCCCGGTGGCACCGCCACCCCGGTGGCTTCAGGGCAACTGTGCACAGCGGGCAATAGGCACTTAAAACGGTTAAACATCAAAGGACTATTTCAAATTCACTCCACATTTACTGCACTACAAGGTGCCACTATAGAGCCCCTCCTCCCTGCCCATTTTCAAAGGATTACATGTGCCAAGTTTTAACATTATTCTGATGAATTTTGAAGCAAATCAGGTAAAAATAAGAGGGTCATCTCAATGTATGCTGAAAGTGACACATTTTCTGCTTCCAGTTGGTGGCGCTATGACTTTGAATCACAATAGTCACATCCATGTGATCAGCCTTGTACAACGAAGACTAAGCCGAAGTTTCATCAAAATCAATTAATGTATGCAGAAGTTATAACACTTTGTTTCCCTTTTCTTGCCATAAATTCGTTGCCTCGCCACGGCCAAACCGTTTGAGATATCCAAAATCCGTTTGCAATTAAACAACTTCAATGTGTTAGCAACAAGTTAAAAAAAGCTTGGTGTAAATTGGATAAACCCTGTAGGAGTAGTAGTATAAAATTCATAGCCTGTTTTTTCAAAAAATTAACATTCAAACCAAAATAGCTGACTTCCTGTTGGTCGGAGCTAATGAATGTAAATTAGAAAATTGTCCGGCTTGATGAGAACAATATGTGTACCAAGTTTGGTGACTGTAGGAAAAACAAACCCCCCCACTTTTGTCAAAAGGTGGCGCTACTGAGCCCCTCCACCACGCCCATTTCTATGGCTTTGTCCATGTCTACTGGTTGACAATATTGATGTGTGTGTCGAGTTTCATGCAATTTGAAGCATGTTAAGAGCCTCAAAAACACTCAAGAATATTATTACAGTTTGACCTGTTGCCATGGCAACAATATTTCAAATATCAAAAATCCTGTCATAGGTCTACATCTGCTGTGTATTGACATTACACTGATGAAGTTTGAAGCAAATCAGGTAAAAATAAGAGGGTGATCTCAAAACATTTCAAAAAGTGATACACTTCCTGCTGCCAGTTGGTGGCGCTATAACTTTGACTCACAATAGTCACATACATGTGATCAGACTCCTATAACGAACACACTTGTGAAGTTTCATAAAGATCAATATATGTATGCAGACGTTATAACACATTTCCTGTTTCCTTTTTCTCGCCATAAATTCGTTGCCTCGCCACGGACAAACCGTTCGAGATATCAAAAATCCCCTGGCAATTTTTAATCATCGGTGTCTTGACTTCATGCTGACCGAGTTTGGTGGCGATCGGATTAATCGTCTAGGAGGAGTATATCAAATTCCAGAGCATGCGTTTTTCAAACAACCCTTAATAGCTGACTTCCTGTTGGCGTGACGTTTAACTTAGAGCACGAAAGTTGTTCGGCCCGATGAGGTCTATATGTGTACCGAGTTTCAGACTAATACGTGCAAGCGTGTTTAATATATGGACCAAATTTTCAGACCTTTTTCAAGGGGGCGCTGTTGAGCCCCCCTGCCGCGGATTCCAATGTGTGTGCCAATTTTCAAGAGTTTTTGAGCATGTTAAGGCCCCCAAAAAGCCCCGGAAGACGGAAAAAAAAATAAAAAAAAAAAAAAAAAAAAAAAATAAAATAAAATAATAATAATCCTTAGAAAAACAAGAGGGCCCTGCGCGAATTTTCGCTTGGGCCCTAATAAACTACTAAATACAGAGTAAAGATGAAAGGATGTTCCTTTGATCACATCACTGGATCATGATTGGTCTAAATACAGCATAAGAATATACATACACAAGCCAAGGACTGGTCTACCACACTCAGGCGATAGTGTTTCCATGACAACTCAAGAGGACCATGAATGCAGAGACGAGCCAGTGCTTTCTCTGGTCATCTGTTCCTACTGTATCCAACAGACACACAAATACATGAAGTCAAGGCCCATTTGTGCGCTTTCAGATGAGTTTAACATGGTGAGTTGAAAAAAGAGAAAAGGGAAGTCACAAGATATTCTAGCAGAGAGCAAAACGGATATCAGCTCATTACTATACACATCAAGAATAGAACAGCAAAATCTCCCAGCATACCATCTGTACACTATCACTATCTCACAGCAAACAAGCAAAGCATATTACTTTTATACACGGTCTCATAATTCACTTGCTGACAGCATTTACTTGAGTATTTCCTGCTTAATTGAATGTTTGCATGTGAGTGCTTGAAAAGTTGGGATTGTCTTGTTATTCTGTTTAAGACATAAAGGTGAAAAGTCCACACGCTCCACACTATTGAGCCAGTTCTGTCTGCCAGGATCAGTGTTTTCCCGCACAGATTTGACCTACTTCCAAAGCTGCGTCCCACACATCTTTGAGAGAGAGATAAGGAAGAGGAAAGATGTGATGAGAGCGAGAGAATCATATAGCTGTCTCTCAGTGGGAGTTCTGAAGGGTTTTCTGCTTTCCTCTACCATCAGCAAATATCATCTCTCTTGTACACATTTCAAATATCAGCTATAAACATAAGAAATAGGTCAAATAAAAAAAGAGAAAATTTTGCCATTTATTATTTTGAATATCATTCCAAAGCTGTAAGACATTTTTCTTCCATAAAACACAAAAATAGTAATTTAGCGACATATCAAAAAAAAAGAAGATATTTCTGTCATGACAACTCTCGGAGTGTTTGGTAATAATGGGTATGACAATGTTGTATGTTTGGTCTTGGTGGAATAGATCTGCTACGCTGCAGAGCAAGTAAGACATGCTGCTGCTGTACAATATAGCATTCATGAATTACCTGTAACAGATCTATACAGGTGGAGCTGGGAAGGTGGAGGGTTTCTGAAAGCGTGCTGCACTGCTAAGGTAATGCTAACAAAGTATTTTGAAGGTTGAGCACGCAAGCTCATTGGCTACTGATACAGCAGGAACTAATCAGCTGTGCCCTATAGATAACGATGTGATTACGAGCAGCTTGAGTTAAAGGACCTATTAGCCTGCGCCATCTAGAGTTTCATGGCAGAACTTTGTATTTATAAATGATTCAATGATATAAGTCCATACTTATGGAAGCTTG
Organism: Megalobrama amblycephala; assembly: GCF_018812025.1. Taxonomy (NCBI): domain Eukaryota; kingdom Metazoa; phylum Chordata; class Actinopteri; order Cypriniformes; family Xenocyprididae; genus Megalobrama; species Megalobrama amblycephala. The sequence goes on from NC_063052.1 coordinate 5,338,156, forward strand.
TTTCCACCACTGAATAACAAATAAAAAAGGTAATTGCGACTTTTTATCTCACAATTCTGACTTTTTTTCCTCACAACTGCGAGATGATTATCATGATTTTGCATGACATAAACTCGCAATTGCGAGTTATAGTCAGAATTATGTGATATAACGTAGCAATTTTGTGTTATAAAGTCAGTCTTTTTTCCTCAGAATTGGACTTTGTAACTCAAACTTGCGAGTTTATATCTCACAATTCTGAGAAAGGCAGTCAGAATTGCGAGATATAAACTCTCAATTGCGAGAAAAAAGTCAGAATTGTGAGAAAAAATATTTTTTATCAATTTTTTTTATAATTTATTTGTCGCAATTGTAAGTTTAAATCACAGAATTCTGACATAACTCGAGACAAATCGCAATTATCTTTTAATTTTTTTATTTCCGTGGCGAAAATAATCTTCCATACTTACTAGTCCACAAGGAGTCATTTGCAGTCATTGTTTTATGCAAAGAACCAACGCTACCTCACGACTAATTCATACGTATTTTACAAGGTGGCTAATTTGTATGAATTCTTACGACCCCATTCGCACAAATTCGTACAATTTGTCTACACCCCAGTGACGGGTAGGTTTAGGGGTGGGGTTTGGGGTAGGTCATTCGTATGAATACATACGAATTTGTCAACTCGTAAAATGCGTACAATTTAGCAAAAAAATTTATGAATTCGTACAAGTGAGGTCGTATAAATTCGTATGAATTAGCCACCTCGTAAAATACATATGAATTGCCGTGAGGTCCCATATGATCCCTATATAAATGAGTCCCATTGTCCCATATATTGCATTTGCCAACTTTAAATATGCACATACTCAAAAAATTGTTTTCATTTTTGAACAGGTCTTGGTCACCTTTCTCTTTAGTTATATGGGAAGAGCAGTCAGAACATGCTGCCCTAACATCATCTTTTGTGTTCAACAGAAAATGAGTGATGAGAGTGAGTAAATGATCCCTTTAAATGGCAGATTTTCTTTTTTGAATTAGCTGACATTAAAGTGCTTGGTGACTAATATGCCATAACATTAAAGCATGTTGAATAACACTGTTTTTGTAATCTTTCTGCATTTCATTACCGTTGCTCACTTTCACAGCTATGTGCGACATGTTCTTCGATTGGAGGTAATTATCTAAATGCCGAGAACTTAAATTGTTTAAACCAATTATGCGTGAGTACTTCATCACACACTTCATTCCTCCTCTGGCAGGGGGCCACGGCAGATACACTCATATACCGAGGATGAGATCATGGATAAGTCTGTCAGTAGGCACGATTCCACAAACAGATATCTTCTCAGTTACATATAGTGTTAGGTTACAGGATTCATCCATTCTCCCTCTCTGACTTTCCTCATCCATGCCCTCAGCCTCACTTTGGCACGACGGAAATTTCCTTGGAGAGATTTTGGTAAACACACTGCAACCCAGTTAGTATGCAGCTCCACGAAACCTGCTTGCCTCACGCTGTTTGATATCAAACATTCTGTGAGTCTCAGTAGAAACACTTCATCTTTACACAGAGCTGACACAGATATCGAGAGAAGTTAGAAACTTAACTTTAGTTTTATTTAATTTTCAGTATAGCTTCAACATAAACGTGTCTGTTTTACACGATGTATGTGCTATTAAAGCCTACCCTTGATCCCCCCCCCCTTTTTTTAGTGATCACATACATGAAATAAACAGCAAATGCTTTAAAAGTCTTGAACTTATTGTTTGATAAGCCATATCAAATGATTTATGTTCTGAATTTACTTGATAGTCAGATGATTAGAGTTCTGCTACTGATGTAGCTTGCAAGTTACCTACTGCATTATGGGATGGAAGTGTGTCTGAAGCGTATCAGGTATCTAGGTTTACAGCACAGGGCTGAGCACTTGCTGTCATTGCTATTAATAGCCCTGCGAGAGAGCGAGATATTCAAAAGCATTCTTACCACAGGAGCCAGGGATACAGTAGAAGCTCCTTTCCGTAAAACTGCTGACAGGGCAAGAACAAGAACTATGTGCGACAAGGAAAAGCCATGACCCACTTATTGAATGTCTGTTTTAATACCAGACTTCATGAAGATAAATCTCCTTTACAGACTATAAACTACCTATAAAAACACACCATCATTTGTTAGAAAGATAATATTAATATTTCACATTGCTTCCCACTCGGTGCAGTAGAGCACTGGCCTTTTGTAAAATCACCTGACCTTGTGAATTCAGGTTGAGTAGTTTTAATTTACAGCTATGTTTTTGTATGAAGGATCTTGTGACACTAAAGACTGGAATAATAGCTTCTGAAAATTCAGCTTTGCCATCACAGGAATAAATTACATTTTATAATATATTAAAACAGAAAATTGTTATTTTACATTTTAGTAGTAAAATTTTGCAACATTACTGTTTTTTTACTGTAGTTTTGATCAAATAAATGCAGCCTTGGTGATCGTAAAAGGCTTCCTCCAGACCTCTGATATTTAACTAATAAATAAAATACAATCATCCTCTCACGTTTGGTCCCTAGCCGAGTCTGGTAGCTTCTGCCCATTGAGATTAACTTCATTTGTACCCTGCCTGTGTTTTCCAAGTAACCTTCACAAAAGGCTGTTTACTGGGATCGCACTATGTCTGTCTGTTGGGCGTTCACTGCTCTGACATGTCTATTGTACTTACGCATACGACACACACTCATGCACATGTGCACATCATTTCAACCAGCTGCAGACACACACTTGATCTGACAGCACAGAGCAGCACAACACCCTCAGTTTCCCCGGCACCACTCAGACACACCCATATAAACATGCTCCAAACAAAAGAGAAATCCCCACATTTCCTTCTCAAAAACATCTTGTAAACAGAAACTTCGTATTTTTAGTAACCTGGTGGTAACCGGTTACCTGTTGAAATGACGAGTTGAATTTAAGGACAAAGATTGTTTTCCTGTGTATCTGTCACTAGGGAAGGTTTGTCAGTCTCGTACACACACACATAAGCCCTTGGAAATGACAGGCTGGCTTTGGCCGCCGTTGATTCTGGATGGTTGTGTAACGCGAATGCACCTGCAGGGATTTTTCTGTCTGTCTGCATATGGATGCAGTGTATCGTCTCACAAAAATTAGATGTGAAAGTAGAAGTTTAGTGCCTGAGAGAGGGTACATTTTGGGTTAGAGAAGACCTGGACTGGACATGTTCAAGCATGATGGTCTTTCTGTTATTACTAAAGAAACACTGTGGATCATTAAATGCAGATTATTAAATTAGTGGCTGTAAATTAAATATGTACACTGTAAAATGAAAAGATATTTGGGGCATCATTTGGGTATCCTCAGGTAACCAATCTGGAAGAAACCTTTGGAGAATGTCTTGATGTCCTCAAATATCCTTTATATCTTTTACACTGCAAAAAAAATCCCAGTAAAATTTACGGTAAAAAACCGGCAGCTGTGGTTGCCAGAACTTTACCGTAAAAAATATGGTAGCAACGTAAAAAAAAAAATGTATGTTAAATTTACGGTAAAATAACATATTTCATTAACTGATATTAATGTTAATTTACCAACCTAATGAAGTACTAATATCTGTTTTGCACCTTTATAATACACTGACAATCACCAAACACAGTGGTGATGAGTCATCACAAGCAGATTTTCCACAAGCTGAGAAGGACAGCACTAACATATAGAAGGTGCACACAGTGTCATTCACACACACACTAAACACCATCATGGTAACACACATGACATTTTAAAAATGCAATAAACATTAATTTAACAACATTAGATGTAACATAAAACCCTAATGTACATAACTGATTAGAAAAAAATGAGAAAAACTAAGAAGAAACAGAGTTATTTCAACGAAAATATATCAAATGTAAAGTGTCACGCAGGGAATTGTGGGAATGTCAATTTACGGTTTTTCACTGTAAATTTTACAATGAATTGTTATTTTCACTTCCAAAAACTGTGAATTTAACAGTATTTTACCGTAAAATTACATTAAATGTACCGTTAGATCTATTACAGTTCTATTACAGTTACACCAATTAACAGTTTTTCACCGCAGCATTTTTACAGTCTTTTTACAGTCTGTTAAAATCACGGTCATTTTTTACAGTGTAGTATATAAGGTGGAGTCCAGAAGACTGAGACCACACGAAAATCCAGGATTAAAATTTTATTTTACTTATTTGATCAAAGTACTATGGAAGAGGATTAGGGCCAAGCAATAATAAAAAAATAAAACCATCTCGAGATTAAAGTTGTTAAATTTCGAGAAAAAACTTGTTAAATTTTGAGAAAAAAGTCAAGATAAAATGTTGAGAATAAACTCGTTAAATTACGAGAAAAAAGTCGTTAAATTACGAGAACAAATTCGTTAAATTATGAGAAAAATGTCGTTAAATTTCGAGAAAAAAGTTGAGATAAAATGTTGAGAATAAAGTCATTAAATTATGAGAAAAAAGTCGTTAAATTACGAGAACAAATTCGTTAAATTACGAATTTGTTCTCATAATTTAACAACTTTTTTCTCGTAATTTAATGACTTTATTCTCATAATTTAATGACTTTATTCTCAACATTTTATTTATATACTTTATTTTCGAGATGGTTTTATTTTTTATTATTGCTTGGCCCTAATCCTCTTCCGTAAAGTACAGCAAAATAGTACCATTGTAAAATATTATTATTATTTAAAATAACTGTTTTCCATTTTATTTCCATTTTACACAGTCTTCAGCGTCCCATGATACTTCAGAAATCATTCTAATATGCTGATTTGGTGCTTAAGAAACATTCTTATTATTATTGATGTTGAAAACAGTTGCGATGCCTAATATTTTTGTCTTTAGGTTTACATTTACATTTACAGATTATTGCACATTATTCATTTTGCAGATGCTTTTTATCCAAAGCGACTTATAAATGAGGAATACAGCAAGGGATTCAAATAAACACAAGACATGCTAATAATACAAAGATTCAGACATCGCTTGGAGTAGCATATTTAGATTTTCATTTAAGATGAGGTTAAAGGGTTAGTTCACCCAAAAATGAAATTTCTGTCATTAATTACTCACCCTCATGTCATTCCAAACCTGCAAGTCCTTTGTTCATCTTCAGAATACAAATTAAGATATTTTTGATGAAGTCCAATTTTTTATCTCCCATAGAAATCAACGAATTTACCACATTCAAGGTCCAGAAAATTAGTAAAGACATTGTTAAAATAGTCAACGGGACTACAGTGGTTCAACATTAATGTTATGAAGCGACGAGAATACTTTTTGTGTGCAAAAACAAAACAAAAATAACGACTTTATTCAACAGTTTTTCCTCTTCCCTGGCAGTCTCCTATGCAGTTGATGCAGTGAACGCAGTGCAGAGCTTCCATGTTCTATGCCACAATGCCGATTCTGTATTAAGTCGTTATTTTTGTTTTGTTTTTGCATGCAAAAAGTATTCTCGTCACTTCATAACATTAAAGGTGCCCTAGAACTTATTTTTAAAAGATGTAATATAAGTCTAAGGTGTCCCCTGAATGTGTCTGTGAAGTTTCAGCTCAAAATACCCCATAGATTTTTTTTAATTCATTTTTTTAACTGCCTATTTTGGGGCATCATTAACTATGCACCGATATATAGGTTGCGGCCCCTTTAATTCTCGTGCTCCCCTTCCCCTGGAGCTCGCGCTTGCCTTGAACAGCATAAACATAGTTTACACAGCTAATATAACCCTCAAAATGTCAAAATGGATCTTTACAAGATGTTCGTCATGCATGCTGCTTGCATACATCGGATCATATAAGTATAGTATTTATTTGGATGTATTACATTTGATTCTGAATGAGTTTGAGGCTATGCTGCGTGGCTAAAGCTAACATTACACACTGTTGGAGAGATTTATAAAGAATGAAGTTGTGTTTATGCATTATACAGACTGCAAGTGTTTAAAAATGAAAATAGCGACGGCTCTCTTGTCTCCGTGAATACAGTAAGAAACAATGGTAACTTTAACCACATTTAACAGTACATTAGCAACATGCTAACGAAACATTTAGAAAGACAATTCACAAATATCACTAAAAATATCATGATATCATGGATCATGTCAGTTATTATTGCTCCATCTGCCATTTTTCGCTATTGTTCTTGCTTGCTTACCTAGTCTGATGATTCAGCTGTGCACATCCAGACGTTCTGCCCTTGTCTAATGCCTCGATCATGGGCTGGCATATGCAAATATTGGGGGCGTACACCCCGACTGTTACGTAATGTTGAGATTCGCCTGTTCTTTGGAGGTCTTTTAAACAAATGAGATTTACATAAGAAGGAGGAAACAATGGAGTTTGAAGCTCAGTGTATGTCTTTTCCATGTACTGAACTCTTGTTATTCAACTATGCCAATATAAATTCAATATTTACTTCTAGGGCACCTTTAAGGTTGAACCAGTGTAGTCATGTTCAATATTTTAAAAATGTCTTTACTACTTCTCTGGACCTTGAATGTGGTAATTTCGTTGCTTTGTATGGGAGACAAAAAACCTATCGTATTTCATCCAAAAATATCTTTCATTTGTGTTCCGAAGATGAATGAAGGTCTTGCTGGCTTGGAACGACATGAGGGTGAGTAATTAATGACATAAAAAAAAAAAAAAAAACTTTTTGGGTGAACTAACCCTTTAAATGCTCATGGAAGAGATGAGTTTCAGCTGTCTTTTGAATATTGTCAGGGATTCTGCATTCTGGATGAAGGTGGGGAGATCATTCCACCAGCAAGGAACAGTGAACGAAAATGTTCCGGAGAGTAGTTTTGTGTCTCTCTGTGATGGTACAATGAGCCATACTTCTGGTAGGGATGTATACTCATAAGAGAGAGTGGAAGTAGGAGGGAGCTGAACCTGTGGTAGATATGTAAGCAAGCACCAATGCCTGGAACTTGATGTGATCAGCAAGTGGTAGCAAGTGCAGAAAGATAAAGAGAGATGTGACGTGGGCCCTCTTGGGCTTGTTGAAGACAAGATGTGCCTCAGCGTTCTGAATCATTTGTAGAGGTTTGATTGCACATGATGGAAGTCCGGCTAGAAAAGCATTGCCGTAAACAAACCTAGAAATGACCAGGGCCTGGACGAGAAGTTGTGTTGCATGCTCAGTTAGGAAAGGCCTGAATTTCCTGATGTTGTGTAGCGCAAACCTGCATGACCGAGCTGTCTTTGCAATGTGGTCTTTGAAGGTCAGCTGGTCCTCAAAATCCACTTTTCCACTGTCGGGCCAGTGCAAGCCAGGGCTTTCAGCGGGCCAGGCTAGGCTAATAGCCCTGGACTTGTAGCACCGAGCCCAAAATCACGCTGCATTTCCACCGTCGGGCCAGAAGCTCCGTAGCGCCGTAGCGCTTCACTAACCCCGCCCGTAACACTCCTCTCTAGAACAACGTCACACAAACCTGTCATTTCACAAACAAATGGAAGTTTTATTAGAAAAATAATCAGAAAGAAATTACTGGAAACTAGCGAGATTGTAAAGTGAACATGATAAAAGTAGGCATTGTTGGCATTTTGTTGTTTACTTAAAGGTCCCGTTTTTTGTGGTTTTTTGAAGCTTTGATTGTGTTTATAGTGTGCAATATAACATGTGTTCATGTTTCGCGTGTAAAAAAACACAGTATTTTTCACATAATTTACTTATCTGTATAACGTTGTTTCCACTGTCATAAAAACGGGCTGATGACTTCCTTGTTCTATGAAGTCCCTCCTTCAGAAATACGTAACGAGTTCTGATTGTGCCAGCGGTTCCTGTGTTGTGATTCGACAGCAGTTTAGCGCATCTTGCCCGGAAAGGTCACGCCTCTTACCATAACGTGGAGATGCATGCGCTCAGTGTTATTGTAAACATGTCTTTAATTTTACCCTATCAATTTGAGCCGGAATCAGACCCGGTGGTTGGACTGCGGGATGAAAATAACAGCGTTTCGACGACATGGCGACAAACACACTCTACAAACGCAACTCTTGTGTATTCCTGTGGGCGGAGGTTAGTCAAAAAACTGTTTTAGTGACGTCATTAAAGAAGGAAGTAGAGGGATGTAGTCCAAACTGGCCCTTCGATGTAGGCGACTTCTGTTAAATAAAATATCTCGCTTGGCATTGAACTTTGAGCTTTAAAATTTTACAGATTTTATTTATACTTTAACAACAACATTACACACTAACTAAAGTTTGAAACATGGGATCACGAAGAACGGGACCTTTAATTTAAAACCCAAGCATCAGTGTTTTACCAAACAAATTAATCATAATGAATTAATTTGTGTCAAGATTAAACATTAGTCACAGAAATAAAGTGGTATTTACTGTTATTTCACAAAAGAAAGAGGACACACGTAGCCTACTTATTCAGTCGCATCTGTTTCTTTATTTGTATAGTCATAGGACAGTATGTTTACATCACATTTACAAAGAATAATAATTTCTACAAATTTTCCACCAAAAATACGACCTGAGGAGCTTTAGCACTCTCTCCAGTGACAGAGAAACAATCCCGAAAACATGGAGTTGCTTTATTTTCTGAAATATGCGGAGCTAAATATTGATATCAGTCCGTTGAGAGACGAGACGTGCTGACAGATAAAATAATTACATGATTGTGATAGCCTACGTATATTTGTCTGATTTCTTCAAGCCGTCGTATTTACCATGTTTACTATGGTAATAGCGCGCATAGTCTTGGTGATCACATCGTATCACAAACAGAAGTTATTTCAAACACTTGCTGCTGTCTGAAAGTGAGTTTTGAGCTAAAATGATTTTAAAAGCCTTTAATGCTGATGTTAGCTGGTAACCTGTAATCATCCATGGCGCCTCCGTCTCCACACACAAATAAACTCCGCCTTTGTTCATAACCACTCCCTCAAGCCCGAGCTGGCCCGCTTTGGGCCAAGGTATTCGGCGGGAAAACCCGGACCGTTGGCCCCGAGGAAGCCCCGATGAGGCACGATCAAGCCCCGCAAGTGACAGTGGAAACACGACTGGCCCTGGCACGCACTAGCATGCCCGCTTTAGGTCCAACAGTGGAAACAAGGCTAATGATTACTCCAAGATTTCTGACCGACCCTGATGGGGTAATTGATGATGGACCTAGCTGGATGGAGAAATCGTGCTGTAGAGTCGGATTGGCAGGGAAGACGAGAAGCTCAGTCTTTGCCAGGTGATGTTCTTTTATCCAGGTGTCCGCCAGACAGCTTGAGATTCATGCAGCTACTGTTGGATCATATGGTTGAAATGAAAGATAGAGCTGTGTGTCATCAGCATAGCAATGGAATGAGAAACCATGTGCCTGTATGATGGATCCCAGTGATGTAGTGTATATGGAGAAGAGGAGGGTTCCAAAAACTGAATCCTGAGGAACCCCCGTGATCAGTTGATGTGCTTTGGATACTTCCCCCCCTCCAGACAACCCTGAAAGACCTACCTGTGAGATAAGATTCAACCCAGTGAAGTGGAGTTCCTATGATGCCTAATGATGTGAGGGTGGACAGAAGGATCTGATGATTCACAGCGTCAAAGGCAGCAGCAGAATGAGAACTGATGATTTGGAATCAGCTTTCGCAATCCTCAGGGCTTCAGTGACCGACAGTAATGCAGTCTTGGTTGAATGGCCGCTCTTGAAACCAGATTGGTTAACGTCCAGCTGGATATTCTGTGAAAGGAAAGATGATACCTGGTTGAAAACAAGCTATGAATGGTTGGACATCTGTAACTATCTACAAGTGACGTGTTTAATGTGTTTTTTTAAGCAGTCAGGTTAAACGAGCCTGCTTGAATGCGGTGGGGGAAATGCCAGTGTGGAGAGATGTGTTGATGTGTGTGAGAGCTGGTAAAAGTGTAGGAGAGATGGCTTGATCTACAGGGTAGGTGGTAGAATGACCAGAGAGGAGAGGTTTAGATACTTCTGCCTCAGTGAGGAGAGAGAAGGAGGAGAGAAGATTTCTGGCTGTGGATGTGGTTGATTCCTGTGTGTGTGGAGCTGCGAACTGACTGCTAATGGTTGTAGTTTTGTCAGTGAAGAAATTAGCAAAATCATCAGCAGTTAAAGAGATGGTGGGAGGTGGCAGAGGGGGACCGAGGAGAGTATTGAATGTTTTGAAATGTTTGTGTGTGTTTGAAACGCTGTTGATCTTGTTGTGAAGATTTTGCAGCATGGACTTCAACAGAAAAGTATGAGAGCAACTGATACATACTCAGGTCAGATTGGTCTTTGCTGCCCTGAGTTTGGTCCGGTGTTCACAAAGAACATCAGATAACCAGAGGTTAGAGGGAGTAGCACACGCTGGCCTGGAAGAGAGAGGAAAGATATTGTCTAGGCAAGAATGTAAAGTCGAACATAAAGTGTCCGTTGCGGTATTCACATTCAGAGATGAGAATTGTGTGGGTGAGAGAAGAGAGGATGACACAACAGAGGAAAGATGGGAGGGAGAAAGTGAGTGCAGGTTTCATCTGAAAGCAGCTTGTAGAGGGGTTGGTGGTGCACAAGTAGTAAGTTGTATCCTGTTGAAAAAACCATTGTATACTGGTTAGGTGTGTTTTGAAACATGGCAGCTGGTCATCAAGTGCTGGTCCTAAGCAACTAGCTCCAGCTCAGGACCAGCTTAAACCAGCTCATGACCAACTAAGGACCAGCATAAACCAGCTCAAACCAGCTGCCATGCTTCAAAACATACCTAACCAGCATATGTTGTTGTTGTTTTTTTCAACAGGGTAGACTAAAAAAGACAAGAAATGATCAGAAATGTTTTACTTTAGAGTTGTTGAAGGAGTTGTTACAGCATATAGCCATATAGGTATGTGAGTGCATGTCCACACACAGCCTTTTCTTCACTCATGCACATTAATACATTTTCTTTATCTTGCTCTTTCACAGTATTTTACTCTCTCTCTCTGTATTTCTGTTTCCTGTGTGTTTCTCTCACAGACAGTTTCGAGACAGGGGCCCCTGTGTGTGGAGAGGGATAATGTTGCAGCATGTTTCCTCAGGCTGGTGGGCTTCCTGTCTCCCTGCCTCTCTTCCTTCCATTCAACAAGCTGTTCTTCCCCTCACCTGATAGACCATTGTGTCCCAACAGCAGTTATAAGACTTAAAACAGACTGATGCCAAACACATAAACAGATGAAAACATACAAGCTACTGTCTCTAATTGTGATGCTAATGATAAATTGAGTCTAGCTGCATGGAGATGTGAGGACTAAAATCTCCTTAGATATTATATTTTCATTTGAGAAGCTCTATTCTCATAATAAATACATTTTTTTAGTAAAACAATAAATAAATACATAATCATTTCATACAAGTCAATGCTTTTGGAGACCTAGAAATTAGAATGTTCATATATTCATATAAGGAGATGGGAAAAGGTCTCAAGGAGAGCAGCAGCTTTTGTTTCTGCTTTGCTGGAAAGCAGTGGTGATGAGAGAACATTGTGCTTGGTATGTTTTTATCCCGTCTGGCTAGCGCACTTCCCATAATGTTTACGCATTAAGTCAGTAGGCGGAGAGTACGTGGTCTTTTGTGGCTGTTCGAAATCATTCAACCACTGCAAAAGCAATCCGGTCAAATGAGTTTTCGACTGCCTTTGGAAGTGGTCGAAAGTGGACAAGCTCTAAACGTTTTACATCCTGTTTACACCTGTTTTTAGCATCATCCACTTGTGATCTGATTGACCAAAATGCATCTTAAGACCAGTTGTAAACAGGGCCAGAAAATATTGGCCACAATCTCACCCATGGCTTTGTTTTCCTTCCAAAACTTTTTACCCAACCCCTCACAGTGACACCTCTGATTATTCAGCATTTCACAAGTTTAAGGGTCAAGGGTCAAACAAAGGGCATGGAAAACTGGGATCTCTGCTGTCATAGTGATTTGCGTTAATGTCATCACAACTGATCAGACACTGTAAGAACCCTACATATCTGATGACACTTCAAGCACACTATCTTCAACTGTGAGAAATGTTTCATGAGCACCAAATCAGCATATTTGATTGATTACTGAAGGATCATGTGATACTGAAGACTGGAGTATTGATGCTGAAAATTCTGTCATGATCACCAGTTGGAGTGCCCTATTTAGCCACCAGAGGGCACTCCAACCCGGACTGTTCCTCACCACACTTTTGGACTTCATTTCCCATAACCCACTTCCCGGACTCATTATCCCTTCATTGCACCAGCTGTATTGAGTTTTGTCATTAGTGTCTATTTATACTGAGTTGCTTCTGCCTTTGTTTGTGGATTGATAATTTGTGTTATGTGCACTTTGTGTTCCTGGTTTTCTGTTTAATGTGGACTGTTCTGTGGAGTTTGACCCTTGCCTGTTTCTGGAATACAATTTTGGATTGTCCTATTAAAGCTGCGCTTGGATCTTACCTTCTTGTCTCTGTGCCATCCGTGACAAATTCAGCTTTGCCATCACAGGAATAAATTACACTTTAAAATATATTAAAATAGAAAACAGTTATTTTAAATTGTAATAATATTTCACAATATTACTGTTTTACTGTAATTTCAATCAAATAAATGCAGCATTTTTGAACATATACCTTCTTTCAAAAACCTACCTTTGAACCGTAGTGTATATTTTAAATTTAAGAGAGCTTTAAAATGTTCCAGAAGAGCTACACAATTCCTAAAATGTATGAAATGTATAATAAAAGTTTATGCTAAATAAATAGGTACAAAAGCTGTCACTCAACTACCCTTTCAAAAATTACCCCTATGTACTTTATTTACCTTGAAAGGGAACCACCCCAGCAACAGCTTTTTGTACCTTTTTTTCTGATAGGGTTTTTATATATTTTTTTAAATAATTGGCTTTTAGCTAACTGTGCTGGTGGTGTCAAATGACAGCTTGTGTTGCACAGAAAATTACATTTACTCATTTAGCAGCTTTGCAAAATTCCTTTTAATAAGTCAACCCCCCTGAAAGTCATTGTATTATTCACACATTGTCAAAAATATAGCTGTGTATGTGTGTCCAATTGAAGCATCACTGCTAATGAGGTTGGGAATGAAGTTTGTATGGGGTTCAATCTGCCACCCGGCATGTAGGATTTCATTTCACTTCAAAAGGCGTTCACCTGATCCGTCTCGCTTTGTATGAGTACAAGAAAGCTGAAATGCACTAACTTCTGTTTGATCTATAAATGGGTGACTCAGGCATGGCTGTGATAACAGATAACAGGCCACGGCCTTCTTCTTTAATTAGTTTTTTCAGCACATTATCTGCAGTCATCTTCCCTTTCTTGCTCTCTGTGTTTCGCCTTCTTCATCAAACAGTTGTGAAAATAGTGAGGTGAGAGACAGTAATCATGCTGAGATTGGCCGTGATGGAATTAACTCCGTTTGATTGTTTGTATGTTAGTTCATATTTGCATGTGACGTGACCTAGATGAGCTAAAAAACATTGTCATGCTGTTTGTCCCTTAGTGTGATGTCTGCTTAAGGAATGTGTGGATGTAAACAGCAAGGATGTAAGGAGATTGAATATTAGTGAGGAATACACTCTTTTATTCAAAGTTAATGAAAGAGAAGCAGAAAGACTGCAAGAAATTACAATCAAATACATTCCTCCGTCTTCAGATTCTGAACTGTGTGATATATCTAATGGGACAAATAGTGAAGAACCAGGCGACAAAATTAAAGATGAGCAAAATGATGGAGTATCGTTGCACTAAAAGTCCCTTAGAGGGACATGGGCGGAGGGGACAGAACGGGGTGATGTATTCATCTGAAGATTAACGAGCTGCTGATTTGGAGCAGGCGTGGAAGAGGAACTTAGTGCAGCGGCCCTGCCATTAATAGCCAGTAGATGAAGGATTCCTTTTTTATGTGGGATATTTATGGAGGAGCCTATGTGCATCCAGCTCTGCTGTACCGTATACTGCTTCTGCCCTTTTATGTGTGTCTGAGAGGGTCTTTAACAGGGGTTTTACAGGCTACCTCACTTCACTAGTGCTGAGGAACATTAAACTTCTGTTAAGTCAAATCGTTTGAATCTAATGCATATTAGTGCATTAGAAAACTTCAGGATAAAATAATAATGGTACTGTTGGGTGAATCTCACAAAACCTGTCATAAACATGTACCTAAACAAAACCATTTCAGGCCCAAATCATGAAAAGAAAAAAGAAATTACATTTTGCAAACATTGACAAGTTTTTTTAAGACAAATTTTATGACATTTTGTTATTTTTTAGTTGAAAAAAAGTGGTATTATTTTTATGACATTTAAAGGATTAGTTCGCTTTAAAATGAAAATTACTCACCCTCAAGCCATCCTATGTGAGCTATGACTTTCTTCTTTCTGATGAACACAATTGGAGTTATTAATAATCACCCTGATGCTCCTAAGCTTGTTAATGGCAGTTCACGGAAACTACTTGCTTGAAACTCAAAAAAGTGCATCCATCCATTATAAACATACTCCACATGGCACCAGAGGGTTAATAAAGGCCTTCTGAAGTGAAGCGATGCATTTGTGTAAGAAAAATATCCCTATTTTACATGTTATAATGTAAAGCTTCCGCTAGACCGCCTTCCGTATTTAGCTCAGGAAGAAAGTGTAACTCCTCTCGCGGTTCAAAATGCTTACGTTACATTTAACTTACGAAACAAGCGTAACTGACACAGCGTTTTTTTTTTTTTTTTTTTTTGTAAGTTGAATACAGAAGGTGGTCTGGCGGAAGCTAGATGTTTTACTTTGTAACATGTTAAATATGGATATTTTTCTTACACAAACGTATCGCTTCGCTTTAGAAGGTCTTTATTAACCCCCTGATGCTGTGTGGAGTATGTTTATGATGGATAGATGCACTTTTTGGAGTTTCAAACAGGTGGTTTCCGTGCACTGCCTTTATAAAGCTTAAGAGCATCAGGGTGATCATTAATATAACTCCGACTATATTCGTCTGAAAGAAGATAGTCATATACACCTAGGATGGCTTTAGGGTGAGTAAATCATGGGGTAATTTTCATTTTAAAGTGAACTAACCCTTTAAGGACATTAGCGTAATTCTAATAATCACAATGGAAAAAAAAAATATATATATATTTTCAATACACTCTTACAAATATAGGTTCTTTATTGGCAATGATGGTTCCATAAAGAAATGTTAACATCCATGGAACAAAATGCTCTTTATATATTAGGTTTCTTTAAATTATGTTTTTCACACTAAAAACAAGAATTTCTTTAAGATTACAATAGTAAGAATATAATGTGAACCACCATTGACAAAAATTTTTTTATTTTAGGGTGAAAGGTGTCATCTCGCTGGACAATTTTTCTTTATTTTCCTTAAGATTTTGCAAGTGAAACTGAAATGAATTGAATCAGAAATGGATGCAACAGAACATGCTCTCTATTCAGCATGTGGTGTTGCTCTTTAAATGGAAATTAGACCATGTGGATGACAGATTTGTGATGCAAAATGAGATGCAGCTGATAACTGTGAATGGGGTGTTCTGGGAGCGTTCTTGGAAACACTGAGGGATTTTGTGATTGCGTGGTTAAAGATAAACCCAAAAGTGCTCAATCTAAATTAAGACCATTCAGCAAGCTCTGTTTGTGGTATCATATTGTTGCTCTTCTGCTGCCAAAAATCATGTGAGAAATGCACAGAACCTGAAGAATCTGAGAAATGTATAAGCCTCAAGGATTCTGCATTTACTTGTGGGTATGCGGATCCTCCCTCACCATGGGAGTTGTCGAAGACGACACATCAACTCCGACTCCCCGGGACTCTCAACACCTCCAGCAGCCATCTCTCTGCCTGCTCCAGATAGGACACATCATCCCAGCTCGGAGTGTCCCAGACGTTAAGAGATACCCATGTCCGACAAGGACCTAGAGCCCAAGCCTATGCCCACCAGACCATGGACCATGAGCCCCCTCCATCCCTGGAGACAGAGCCAGCCACAGTGTCTACCCAAGAGCCAGAGACGGCCCCTATTGTCAGGTCCATTATGGATTCAGCGCTGTTGAGAGAGTCCACCAATGATCCATCCCAGTCCCACCCAATGTCCTGCGCATCCCATTGTATCCATCCACACCGCTGGCTCCGTCTAGTCCCCTGGACTCACCTGCCCTACTGGTGTCTCACGGCTCCTTGGCTCCAGCCCCAGCGCTGACTCCCTTCAGCTCCTTGGCTTCGCCTCAGGCCCCTTCACCTCCAGCGTGAAGCTGTGAAGTGGATCCCCTGGGTTCACCTCAGGCCTCCAGACCCATTGTTCCACCTCCGCCTGTCAGCCCTTTGACTCCACCGGGCTCCTCCTTCCCTCCAGCTCCGCGTTGGTCCTCTCTTCCTCCGATGTCATCCCATACTGCCAGGTTTATATTCAAAACTGATTAAGCCGCCTTCATTCTTATTCATTTTAGCATAAACGTGAGCTACTGTAAGTCCTGTAGTCCTGGTAAACCCCACATTGTGGGGACAACTTTTTGGTCCCCATTTGGAAAACAGCTTATAAATCATAAAGAATGATGTTTTTTGAAAATGTAAAAATGCAAAAAGGAAAGTCCGCATAAAACATGGACACCAGTCATGAATGTTTGTCCATCAGTGTGCAATTTTGTGTGTTAACTTAGATCAGATCAGACTTTCTAAAATTACCACATCATGTGAAAATTAGTATTTGTGGGTTTTGTTTAAGCCTGGGGTTGGAGTGTGACCCAGTAAAGAATCTTAAGTTTCTTGTGTCTACTGTGTAGCGTCTGTGTGTTTTAGGCCTAAATCTTTTCCTGCTTTCACCACCTCACTGAAAATTTGTATTTAATTAACTTAAAATATATGCTTTGCATTATTTAGCCCTCTTCCTCACACACACACACACAAACACACACCATGAGGTGTGAAGTGTTTGCATAGGATTTAAATATAGCTCTGTGTTTTTACATCTGTGAGTGCATATATTTTTACTGTGATTATTTTAGGTGCCTACTTGCATTCTTGGGATGGCTTAAAAAGGATTTACCCTGATTGAGATTTGGCTCATCAAGCGGAGGTGCCGGGTTCATGCGGTTGTGCTGGCTCCCGCTCTGGGTTTAAACAGACCCGGTTCCCCTTTAGGCAGCAGCTGCTAATCTGCACTCTGGAGCTGAAGAACACGTGTTTTTGAGAGGCGAGTTAGCATACAAAGCCAAAGAGTACTCTGTTAGGTCGAGATAGGGAATGAAATGGGAAGCTTCAACACAAAATCAGCCTTGGGGTTTAGATCCAAAATAGGTGGAGCTGTAAATTGAGATGTAAGAAGGCCTTTCAGCCACAGGTCAAATCCAGAGCGGTTGCTGAAATCAACAGGTCTTTTAAGCTGATGTCTCTCAAAAAATGTGATATGCCTCTTTTTTTGACTGATTCCTTCACACTTAAATTCCAGTTCTATGTTCATGTCTTTATAAAGGTCGTAAGACTTCATTAGATCATGCAGAAAGTCTCTGCATTGCATTAATGTATGTTTTGTGTCAAAGTCATTTGTTGCCTATATTTAGTCAACAACAGACCTTTGGTCAGGACACAGGGGGCAGCTTTACTTTAATAAAGTCATTTTGTTACCACTGCACTGATATGGCTAGTCAGTCTAGACATCAAACATATCTCCTCCTGAACACATACTACAGTACTGGAGAATGTTTAACTAGGAGACGTAGCCCAGGGTCACTTGCAGCACAATAGTTAACTTTGATTTGGTCAAACTATTTAAAGTCTTGAATATTTAAGGTCTTAAGATGTGTTTTTACTGTTTTCTTTTTGACTTTTTTTTTTTTTTTTTTTTGGTCCCCATGTTGAAAACAACTTATAAATCATACAAAATAATTTCGGAAAATGTAAAAATGCAGAAATTTTTCTGTGATGGATAGGGTTAGGGGATAAAATATATAGTTTGTCTATGAAAAGTACCCATAAAACATGAAAACCCAACATGTAAACCCTAAGTCATGGGGACAAAATGTCCCCACCAAGATGGCAATATCCGAAATCCTTGTCCTTGTGGGGGCATTTTTTGGTCCCCATGAGGAAGACAGATTATAAATCATATTAAGTGATGTTTTTTTGAAAATCTAAAAAAGCAGAAAGTTTTCTGTCATGGGTTGGTTTCTGGGTAGGGGATTAGGGGACAGAATATACCATTTTTACATTATAAAAATATGGAAAATCCCTGTAAAACATGAAAACCCAACGTGTGTGTGTAACTTTGAGTGGTATTTCTTTGTTTTGTTCTGTTTTTGTCTCTCTCTGTGTTTTGTTTTTATTTTGGCTTGGTTTGAACTTTTTTGTCTGTCTCTGTATTTTGTTTTAGTCTGTCTCTGTGTTTTTTGTTTTTGTTTGACTCTGTGTTTTGTTTCGGTGGTCTGTCTCTGATTGTTTTTTTGGGGTTTTTTCGTCTCTGTTTTGTTTGTTTTGTGCATTAGAAAACTTCAGGATAAAATAATAATGGTACTATTGGGTGAATCTCACAAAACCTGTCATAAACATGTAACCAAACAAAACCATTTCAGGCCCAAATCATGAAAAGAAATAAGAAATTACATTTTGCAAACATTGACAAGTTTTTTTAAGACAAATTTTATGACATTTTGTTATTTTTTAGTTGAAAAAAAGTGGCATTATTTTTATGACATTTAAAGGATTAGTTCGCTTTAAAATGAAAACCCAATGTGTGTGTGTAACTTTGAGTGGTATTTCTTTGTTTTGTTCTGTTTTTGTCTCTCTCTGTGTTTTGTTTTTATTTTGGCTTGGTTTGAACTTTTTTGTCTGTCTCTGTATTTTGTTTTAGTCTGTCTCTGTGTTTTTTGTTTTTGTTTGACTCTGTGTTTTGTTTCGGTGGTCTGTCTCTGATTGTTTTTTGGGGGGTTTTTCGTCTCTGTTTTGTTTGTTTTGTGCATTAGAAAACTTCAGGATAAAATAATAATGGTACTATTGGGTGAATCTCACAAAACCTGTCATAAACATGTAACCAAACAAAACCATTTCAGGCCCAAATCATGAAAAGAAATAAGAAATTACATTTTGCAAACATTGACAAGTTTTTTAAGACAAATTTTATGACATTTTGTTATTTTTTAGTTGAAAAAAAGTGGCATTATTTTTATGACATTTAAAGGATTATTTTCGCTTTAAAATGAAAACCCAATGTGTGTGTGTAACTTTGAGTGGTATTTCTTTGTTTTGTTCTGTTTTTGTCTCTCTCTGTGTTTTGTTTTTATTTTGGCTTGGTTTGAACTTTTTTGTCTGTCTCTGTATTTTGTTTTAGTCTGTCTCTGTGTTTTTTGTTTTTGTTTGTCTCTGTGTTTTGTTTCGGTGGTCTGTCTCTGATTGTTTTTTGGGGTTTTTTCATCTCTGTTTTGTTTTTGTCTGTCTCTCTGTTTCATTTTGTTTTTGTTTGTCACTGTGGGGTTTTTTTTGGGGGGGGGGGTGCAATCTACTCAATAGTCAATTGTATTGCGTGAGTTTGTATTTGTGGTTATTATTAGGTTCAGGTTTACATTATCTAAACCTGAACCTTTACATGCTGCTTGTGTATGTGTTTGCACTGTCTGTCTCCTTCACAAACACACTCTTCTTCCTGCTTGTTGAACACACTTCTAGACCCCCTCCGGTGTTCCCAGTGCAGCTAGGGGAGGTTGTGCTGATCAGATGGGAATGACTGATGACAGACATGATCTTATCATGTTGTCTGTGCTTTCATCTAAAACTTTATTACCATGGCAATAAAACTTCTTGAATTTTGTCTAAAACAGCACAGGGTCATCTGCTATACAAGACAGGAAAATCAATGGCTAATGCAATATGGTTCCATATCATCTATTTTTGTGCACCAAATGATTTTATGTTTAGCATCAGGTTGTACTTCAGTGATGGGACTGGCATACAGCATAATTGTTGCACCTCAGGCAGAGGACTAAGATCAAGAGAATGCACCCCATTTATGGCAGTAAGGGATTAGGCCTGAATTTATAGTAGGACCTTATTAAATTCTCAAAAATATTACTGATTTGGCCTCTACTATCTTTATTGACATGCAGCAGAGCAGCTGATGTTGAAATGAAATACACAGCTATTCTGGGGTTGTGGTGGTAGTGTTGCACTTAGATCTGGGTTAGCAAGCATAACGGTCACACCACATACTCTAACAAATTCCAGAAATCCCTGTTATTGTTTTTAAAACATTATTGTTTTACATCACTTAGCAAAGTCATATACAATGAGCACAATGCGTACAATGAGCACTTTGAGTTTCTTAAAGGGACAGTTCACCCAAAAATAAAAATTCTGAAAATTCCAATCCTGACGTACAAACTTTTGTTTTTCTGAAGAACACAAAAAAGATATTCTGATTTTTTTTCTTTCTTTTTTTTTCATCAAAACAACACTGGACCCCATTGTACGGACCAAAAAATAAACACTTTGGGTTAAATGTCGCTTTAAACAGGAAGAGGGTTTTTTGATTGACATGTAAAATGAGCAACCATGGATTGTTTTGTTTTTATGTGATATTTAGAGGTGGATTTGTTTGAAATGGACTATACTACAGGCTGGCATGAAAAAAAAAGTAAATATTGCTGTGGCAGTCTTTACCAATGGATGCAATATGCATCAGACATCAGTAAACAGACTGTCTGCTGTCCATGGGTCTGAGGCTGAGACTACCTGTCATCTGTCTTTTTGGCACTGAGCTAGCTGCTAGGTAAAAGCATGAAATTACAACCCTTCTTCACCCTAAAAGGTGAAAATAACTGACAGATCTGAAGCTCCCTCCCTCCATCCATTTTTTCACTATCTTTTATGCTTTTACTGGAACCACAGATGTTTGATTACACAACCACAAGTGTCTGTGGTCATCTCAGCGAAAGATAGTAGAAGTTCAATAGTGCACTTATCACAGCCAGAAGGAGAAGATCAGTAAGACAGGGAGCAGAGCTCAGTCTTTCAGAAGTTATGCTTAATGCTAAACAGATTTTTTGTATGCCTGTTTCAAAGAAGCTCATCTGATTGGTCATGTTCTCCTTTTCTTCTCTGTTGTTTTTTATTGTGCTTTGCTCTGCCCTGCAGACTCATTTACAACAGTAAAATCACTATTTGAAAAGGTTCCTAGCCTCTTTGCTAATGCAAGAGCAACGGGCTCACACTGAGCAGCCACTCTGCTGGTCATCCGTCACAAATTACACTATTGACCGTCGGCTTTGGCACCACACAAAGCCCCCGTGGCAACATCCTCCCCCTGCGGTGTGCTTTGAACGAAGGGAAGCAAACCTTTGTCCTGCTTTTGTTCCCCCTCCCTCAGGCTAATTAACTTCATATCAACAAGACTTTTAGAGGATGTAAAAAATTAAGTGAGTGAGAAAGAGGTGTGCAAAGGAAGGGATGTTAGAAAAGTGTTCAAGAAAACCCTCAGACCTAGTTTTAAAAGGCTTGTCTACTTAAAGCTGCAGTCCGTAACTTTTTTGTTAAAAATGATCCAAAATCTATTTTTGAGCAAGTACATAACCAGCTAGTGTCTTATCTCCTTACCTTAGCCCGATTCACAACGATAAGCTTGTAATAATGTTTTATAATAAAATCTGTACTGGTGGGTTTCCGCGGGAAATTCAAACATGCAGCCGTTCGTCTGTCCATCATTGCGTCACGTTTTTAAACAGAAAGGAGTACTAGCTAGTATACTTTATGTCATGTGAGGACGCTGCTGGTAGAGGATCATTTATAGCTTTTTCTCTCAGCAGCAGAAATAAATAAACTTATCATTTTGATGGCGGATTGTAATCCAGAAAGGTCCAAATGACAATCATCAGTGACAACTGAAGATTAACCCATGTCAAAAGCAAAAGACTTTGGACTGCGGAGTGGCTATAGAAATTGAATTCTACACTAATACACACTAAATACACATAGTCACACAATGCAGATGTTGTTAACATTAACAATTTGAGAACAAATAATAATTTGCACAGTTTGACGTGATCCAAGCTAAGCAGTCGTTAGATTTAATCACTAATGGCAGCGCGATTATATTGTTATGCTTTTTTTCTCAGTTGTTCAGAACAAAAGTGGCAGATTTGTTACTTACTTGTTCAGAAGACATTTTCCAGTGAAAATTCTTATTTTGGTCAAACTTCCAAGACGTAGAATCTGTGATTCCAAAGTACAGTATCCACACCGATGTGACTGATAGCAAACATTAAATTCGTCCGCGCTGAGGAGTCGTGCCAATGCACAACTTACATAAAATTGATAATTCCCCAAATAACTGCAATTGCAGGTTTCAAACAGAGATGGCGACAAAGAGGCAAAACCTACGGACTGCAGCTTTAAAATGAAAATTGTCATTTACTCACCCTCATGTAATTTTACAAACATGTACACTACCATTCAAATGTTCTTTTTTAAAAGAAATTGATATTCTGCAAAGATGCATTAAACTTATCAAAGGTGAGAGTAAAGACATTTATAATGTTACAAAAGATTTCTATTTCAAATAAAATAATCCTGAAAAAAAATGTATAACCGTTTCCGCAAAAATATTAAGCAGCACAACTGTTTTCAGCAATAATAATAATAAGAAATGTTTCTTGAGCACCAAATCAGCATATTAGAATGATTTCTGAAGGATCATGTGACACCGAAGAATGGAGTAATGATGCTGAAAATACAGCTTTGCCATCACAGGAATAAATTACATTTTAAAATATATTCAAAGAGAAAACAGTCATAATGTATAAGCTGTAATAATATTTTGCAATATTTGCTAATGTTTTAGTGTATTTTTGATTAAAAAAAACTGCAGCCTTGATGATCATAAGAGACTCCTTTCAAAAACATTAAAAATTGCATCAACCTCAAACTTTTGAATAGTAGTGAATGTTGTAATTTGTTCCGTGACGCAATCAGTTGATCAGATTTTAATATTAGCTGTAAACAAGGTCTGAGGAAGCATGGAAAAGCACTGGAGATAAATAAACAGATGGATGACGGCAGAGGAAAAGGCACAAGGATGGAATATGAGCAAGCTGGAGAGATAACATTTAGCACACAGGAAAAAGAGCAAAGGATGATGAGATGAACAGCCAAAGGCTAATAGGTGCAATGACATTAAAATCAGGGAAAATTTACTCCGGTCTTTTCCCATATGGCAACGTGACGCAGAAGTCAAACTTACACATCTCAAAATAGCTCAGTTGTGTGCTGGCTTTGTTAGCGTATTCAAACAGAGTGCCAAAGTCTGACACACTTTGCATAAGCTGTTAGCCATTCAACTCGTGGTTGCATGCATGCTATTTTTAGATTTCAAACGCTCTGTGAATATATTAACACATCGGATCAGGGAAAGAGAAAAGATACCCCTCATATATTATGTGTGATTGCATGAAAAGCAGAAATTCATTAATAAATAGCCTAAGTACTAAAAACAGCCTCTGAAATTTTCTGTGTAGCTCCATCAATGTTTTATCAACCTTCCCAGAGGGTACATGGTTTTTGTAATTGGGTTTATGATGTACTGTATGTAATGTTAACCACAGACTTGTCATTGTGCCCAAAACTGTGCCAGCCAGCTTCATCCCAAACATTAATGTGGGCGATTACTGTCCTCGGGGCTTAAATGCATTACTGGTGTATCTGTTCCAACTGAACAGGGACAAAATGATCTTTGTGCCATATAACAGAACAGGTGGACATAGCTGGAGCAAAATCAAGCTTTCATAAGGAGCACAGTACTGTGGCCACACAGAGGACAATAGAAGCTTTACGTAACCTGTGAGGAATTGACGCTTAAATGTGGCCGGCCTTGATTGTGTTATTGTTTCTGCCAAAGTCAGAGGAGCTCTTCCAGAAGGTGGGAGTTTTCCAGAACAGCTGTTGGGACTCATTTAAAAAGTTGTTGATACACCTCCAAAGTACGCAATCTGCAGTTGGATAACTTTGTTTAGTCTGAAGCTTTGTTTGTGCTTGGTATTAGCATGCATCTGAAATGTCTCCAAAATCTCCTTATGTATAATTTCCTGACTATATATATGTAATGGACGTAGGTCGGTAAGATCTTTGTGTGTAAACCTCACTCCCCTGATCTCAAGAGGCGCTCCTTGTTAGAGCGCCGACTCCCATGCCGGCGGACCCGGGTTCGAGTCCCGCTTAGAACGGGTGGTTTGAACAGGAGGGGTTACATTGGTGCCGTGACCCGGATGGGAGTGAGGTTTAGGGGGTTGAGTGTAACGGATATAAGCCGATAAGAGCTGTGCGTGTAAACCTCACTCCCCTGATCTCAAGCGGCGCTCTAGCGACTGATGCCTCCTTGTTAGAGCGCCCGACTCCCATGCTGGTGGACCCGGGTTCGAGTCCCGCTTAGAACGGGTGGTTTGAACAGGAGGGGTTACATTGGTGCCGTGACCCGGATGGGAGTGAGGTTGTGTGTTACTGCATGCTAATTAAGTGCAAAAAGTCCGAAAAAGGAATTAAAAGAAAAAAGTGTTAATGTTTTTTTTTGTTTTTTTGTTAATATTGGGTATTTAATATTATTATATATTTTTATATACATTGAAAAAGTTTTAAATTGAAGTAAATAAAGTGCATTAAATCGACTGTAAAGAAATCTATAATGTTACAAAAAAATCTATTTCAAATAAATTGTATTATTTTAAGCTTCCTGAATCCTGAAAAATATATTTCACAATTTCCACAAAAAATGTTTAGCAGCACAACTGTTTTAAACATTGATAATAATAAGAAATGGTTATTGAGCACCAAATTAGCATATTATAACTGAACGATATCTGAAGGATCATGTGACGGTCAAGACTAGAATACTATTTTTACTGATTGCAGCCTTGGTGAGCAAAAGAGGCTTCTTTGAAAAACGATTTATTTATTTAAATAAAAAAATCAGGAATTATTTATTGATTCCTCATTTTCTGATTTGAAATATGTTATGAAATGTAATTTTGACAAATTGTTACAAAATTTTCGGTCTTCTCCCATTCAAGTAGGTGTTGTACTTGCATCACTACAAATAACTGCCTGTGGTTAATGGCCACAGAGTCACATGACTTGCCTTAATTGGACTCTGCTACTGTTTACACTACAGATGCGATGTTGTCACATGCTATTTTGATTTCATTCAATCCAGAAAGCAACATAGTGTGGCCCAGATCCGGCCCACATTTGGTACATGTGGATAACATGCGGATCAGATGTGAGCCGGATCTGGGCCAACACTTTGTTGCAACATTTTGGACCCCATTTACACCTGTATTTAATGCTGAAACTGGATCACCCAGAACAGGTGTTAATGGAGTCCAAGAGTTTTTTACTGTGTAAACGAGGGTCTGCAGTCTCACAATGTCTCGTTTCCTTGTGTCATCAGTGGCGATAATGAGCCGGCGCTCAGAGACTTTCACCTGCTGAGAGGATAATCTTGTTGGTTCCTTCAAATAAACATCTGCCGTACGCCGCTGTCCCACTCAAACACACCTCTTCGCACGTCTCTATTCCTGACAGCTGTCATTCACTCAGCGCTCTTTCTACCTCAGATCACAGTGGGAAGCGGAGCTGAGCTGATGGCTTTCAGAGAGTTGTTTACAGTGGCTCTACAGCTGCCTGACTCTCACAGGTTCCAGCATTATCTCCACACTGTGTGTTTTCACAGAGGTCTGCTGAAGCGCTGTGCCAACAGTTGCATAACCCAAAGGCATTTTCTGCGCAAATGCAGTAGTAAGGCCTGTGTTTCCTCCGGCTGTATGAGCATAACTCATGTGCACTGGAACTGAAACGTTAAATAATTTCCAGACGTGATTGTTGTTAGGCAGATCAGAGGGATTGAGGTGTTTTGGAAAAGGTTTGGCACGCAAAAGGGATGGATGAACCGACATTAAAAGGCTCTTAGGCAGAGTGGCTTCACGATGGAGGTGCTGAGGTGTTTATTTAAATGTCTGAATGTTTAATATAGAGGATGACTGGGCATATGGCAGAAGCTCGCTGTACAGGGTAAGATGGAAGGGTGTAAAAGGGGTTATGTAAGTTTTAAAAGGCACGAGAGGTACATTTCCAGGAAAGACTAGTTCAGATATAGGCTAGTTTAAAGGGATACCATGTCAGAACTCAACTTGATCTCACAGGAAAACGTAACTATTTTACAAGATGGCGATTCTGAATGAATTTGTACAATGTTATTGTATGATAACATATGTTAAAAAAAAAAAGAAGAAAAAAGTAAGCATGTAGGCCCCCCCTTAATCTGAAACTCAAACTTAACAGCCACTAGCGTAAGCAGATTGTGCGAAAACATACAATCAATCGTACAAATTCATATGAATTAGTCACCAATTTGCTCAAATGTAAAATTTTTCATAAAAGTTAAGAATTGCCATGAGATTGTGTTGGGATCGTCTTATATTCTGTAATACTATATGTGTATTTTCAACGCTATCTCACGGCCAATTTGTACGTATTTTACGAGATGGCTAATTCGTACAAATTCATATGACCTCACTCGTATGAATTTGTATGTTTTTTGTAGGGCTGTTAAACGATTAATCGCGATTAATCACATACAAAATAAAAGTTGGAGTTAACTCCTAATATATGTGGATGTACTGTGTGTATTTATTATGTATATATAAATACAAACACATTCATGTACATATTTGAGAAATATTTACAAGTATATTTATTTATCTACATTTTTATAGAATTTATATTATATATAAATAAAATATTTTGTACATAAATAACATATTACTCTTGTGTGTTTTTATATATACATATTAATTACACACAGTACTCACACATATATTATGCAAACTCAAACTTTTATTTTGTATGCGATTAATTGTTTTTTTGCTAAATCACACGTATTTTATGAGTTGCCAAATTTGTATGAATTCGTACGAATGACCTACCCCTAACCCCGCCCCTAAACCTACCTGTCACTGGGGTTTAGACAAATCATATGAATTCGTACAAGTAACGTTGTACGTATTTGTTTGAATTAGCCACCTCATAAAATACGCATGAATTGCTGTGATATCAGGTTAGTATTTTATATGTATTTTTTGTGATAAATAGAATATTGTTGTTGCAGTTTGCTCTGAAACCTTAAAATAAAATAAAATAAAATAAAATAAAATAAAATAAAATAAAATAAAATAAAATAAAATTAAATTAAATTAAATTAAATTAAATTAAATTAAATTAAATTAAATTAAATTAAATTAAATTAAATTAAATTAATGGTTGGACTGGTGAAAAAAAATATTGAGCTATGCCTGTGTTCTATTGGTCTTTTATTGTTATTTGTATAATCAAATATATAATAATGGGAACTCTTATTTGAAATCCAACATTGTTACAGCTGAGTTCAAATACAAACTGTTTTTGCAGCCAAATTGCATTTGCAAAGGTCTGATTGATGAACTACTCTACACTAAATTCTTCCACCCATTTTCTTCACCTTTCTGTTTGACTTAAAGTCTTATCTGAACTGCTCCTGTACAGCCCTCTCAAGACCATGACAGGAAGCCCTGGACATCCACACCCTCTGTGTTAACAAAGGCTCTCTGGACAAAACACAACAATTTAGTTCCTGTGTCCACTGCAACTGCCCTGTCATCCTCTCCCACCCTCCTGAACAGTGCCTCCAGCCAGAGGGACCCCATCCAAAGACAAGAATTATACTTTATACAAACACCACAATTTATATTTATACTATTTACATTCATGTTTTACACTAGATCCTTCTGCCTGGAGCCACACCATATCTAACTTTATAACTTTACTTCCATATTTTGTAATATTTTATACAGTGTGATAAACAAATAATGTTAAACAATATGAAAATGTTGAACAGTATTGTTCTAATTTTTGTATTTATAGTTTGTTTTATTTGAATATATTTGGATATTTTGTCACTGATAATGTTTCATTTTGTATCAGTCACAGAAGTAAACACATGCAAACAAAAAGGACAGACTGTAAAAGATTACGCCAATGAATTGCACCACAATGGGGTTTTTCCACTTCAAAGCAAGTTGTTTAATGTGACTGTAGTTTTCTTTTTGCATATATTCATTATTATGTGGTTCAGATAACCACACTTTACTAAAACACACTTTATAGATCAGGTCAGGCCAATCATTACCAGTCTCTGGATAAATGAATAATGACATTTGTCGAGAATCACAGTTCATGAGAGCTCATTTGAAGGACAGTAAAAGAACACCTTCAAACTGAATACTTACACAATTCTACTGAGGTTTTGTTTTAAGTGCAGCCCGGCTTTGAACTGTCAGACATACTGAGGGATACTCGCTTATACACGTATTCTTCATTTCTCTTCTTCTCTGTTCTTTCTCTCTCTGTGTCTCTCCCTCGCCTCCTCTTGTGTGCTCACAGATATGTATCCTGAATTTTAAATCATGCTGTTATTACTTCCCTAGTATGGTTTTTATTCATTTTCATCTAACATTTTCATAATTTTACTTTAAAGTATATAATGTTACAAATTCTTCGGCAATGTTAAGCACTTTTGCCAAATTTTCTTGAATCTGAAGAGGAGGGGTTGGGGCAAAATGAAGGGAGTAAGAAATATGATGCAACTCTTGGTCTATCATATAAGAATCAGTTAAATCAGCACAAGTATAAACAGTTGTTTGATGAGGTCAAATCTTGGTTCAAAGTGTTTAAATCATAAACAAAGTCTTACGAAATAGCCTTATCGTGAAAACATCCTTTAAACACCCTCACCGGAAGCTGCTCCCATGATCACTAGGCCTTGAAATTGTCCCGCAATTACATAAGCCAAATTGAGCGTCATTCAAGCCATTTTTTATATGCAATCCTCCCTAAAACACAAAATATAAAGAGAGGTGTTCTCACTATGGTTTTGATACTAAAACATTCATTTATTTGTCATTTCTTGTCTAATTTTGCAGTTTATGAAAGCACCAGCATTATATTTTCCAAGTGACTATATCCCATATTTATTACAATTAAACTAATGAAATAATTAATTCTGAACATCAATAAAGGTAAATTATCCACACTGTAAAAATTCTTTTCACATTTTTTTCTTTTGTCAATAATTAATGTTGTTCAGATAACATCAAATTTTGAGTTTCTGTTGATTAAATCAATCGCCTTTGTTGTATTAACTCAAATTTTTAATTTCAATGAACTCAAAATTTTAAGGCGACCAGGTAACTTACTTTTTTATGTTAAACCAACAATTCTTTTTTACAGCGCAGTAACAAGTTAACTGGAGAATGAATAAATTCAGTCAAACTGTGTCGTCATAGCTTGGCATTTGCGTTGAAAGGAGGGCGGGAGCCGCTGTGCTTCTCAGGAAAGGCAGGGAGTGGTGGAGCACTTATCTCGCTCTGCTTTCCCCTCTCACCCAGGCCTATCATCCTCCACCCGCCCGTTCACACCACACTCACCCCTGCGTTTAGACATTCACACCTCGCCCCTGCAACTAGACATCACTGATAAATGGACTGACTTCAAACATATGTTAATCAGAATTTAAGCACTGAGAATGAGACATGGCAAGCCGTTAAAAGGCCTAAACATTAACTCTGCCAGGTATCTCTGCCATCTAAAAACAGGATCACAAATGAAAGTGTTGATTGTAGTGTTGTTTGAAAGACTCCTTTGATTCTGGTATTACCATCCATTTCAGTTGATGCCCAAGACATTTTGTGATCTAATTACTCAACACACATTAGGAGGCAGTTGAAAACCCATGTGTACATTACATTTGTAAATGCTAATCTCCAGGACTACTACTCACCTGTCAATCAACCATTGCAATAAAAAAAAAAAAAGAGTTTTAAACTGCTGGTTGGTTATGGTTTGAACAAAATACATCTAATTTCATCCGATGGGGGGGCGTATATACATGCACAAGACATCATATCTTTGAGATCAATTTAGATCTACACTGTTAGCCCGGATAAGTTGAATTTACTTAAAAAATTGGTTGCCCTAAAAAAATTAAGTAATGTTAACTTAATAATTCGTGTTCATTTAACTTAAAACTGTAGAATCACAATGTTGCTGTAATCAATAATGTAAATCTAACTCAGAGATTGGGCTCTAAATGAGTTCAGTGATTCAGACCAAATAATGATTATGTGAAAACATAATCAACACCACCTGATCATCTTTTAACTTTGCTTGTCTGGTTGGTTTTAATACGGTTAAAACTGCCCAAACAAAATCTAATATTAAAAAGTCAAGGGTCAAGAGCTCAACTAAAACAAACCCTGACCTCGATGATGGTAACTTAAAAATTGGTATTTTTTTCTTTTGGTGAAAAACTATAAAAAGGTAAATGTTTGGAAAAAACAAATGTTCCAACTGCTCATCAACAGCTCCTTGAATTCACATACACCACAACAAAATGGCGTCATTACCTGCCGCAAACCAGTGTGTAGGAGGCGTGGTCAGGAAAAAAACTTCATAATTTAAGTGCATTTAACTTACATTTATTAACACATTCAAATACACCCACAAATTAGTAGAATATACTTATATTTTATAAGTAATGCAACCAAACTTAAATATTTTAAGTATATTGTAATTATATTTTTAAGTAAATATAAAATCCAGGCTAAGAGTGTATTTATTTACATTTACATCAATATTTCAGTTAATTTTTAGCGTGATTAATATGTCGTGACACACTGATCAAGTAAGTTATATAAACTGTTGTTCAAAAGTTTGAGGTTGGAAAGATAATTGAAAATTATGTTTTACTCACCAAATGCACCTGCATTTATTTAATCAAAAATACAGCAGTTATATTGTGAAATATCATTATAATAAAAAAAATATATATATTTCAGTATATTTTAAAATGTGGTTTATTCCTGAGATGACAAAGCTGAATTTTCAGCAGCAATTACTCTAATCTTCAGTGTCACATGATCCTTTAGAAATCATTCTAAAATGCTGATTTGGAACTTTACTATTTATCATCAATGTTGAAAACAGTTGTGCTGCTTAATATTTTTTCAGGATTCTTTTAAAGTTCAAAAGAACAGCATTTGTTTGAAATACGTCTTTACTGTCACTTTTGATCAATTTAATGCATCCTTAAATGCTGAATAAAAGTACAAAACATATGTATATTACTGACCCCAAATGACTGAACTCTAGTGTGTATATAGTCACAAAATGGGAAATTGTTAGCTCCACTGCAAGACATGGGAACACCAAATTATTACAATAAACATCTGCTGTACATAAAAGAGTTAGTGTTCCAGATTGATTTTACATTCCCAAATGGCCTTAATGAGTACCTTTTATCACCATGAGCAACAGTTTTACAAGTGTATAAGTGGCTCTTTTATGACAAGCAGCAGTGCAGGACACTCAGTGTAGGGAGTGTACGATGCCATGTCCTTAGTCAGTGTGTTCTGGGGTGGAGCAAACAGGAAGCCTGCTCTGATTTCTGATCTCTTTTACCAACACTGGCCCTTCAATCCCACGTCACTTACATCACAGGATCAGAAGGAAAGGGGCCTGAACTGGGTCACAGCAGCGTACAGGAAGGGTCAGGAGCGATAGGAAAGTATGGGAACTGCTAACCTCAGTTTGATTCTGATAAACCGGGAGAAGACCGGGAGAACAGTCATGAGAACGGCACAAAAACTTAACCTCTGCCCCACTTAAATGATGTTTTAGTGGAACAGACCATGGGGAACTGGGCATAATGCCAACCCCCCTCACAGAACCAGCATTAGTAATACAAGTGAGCTGTACTTTCATGCAAAGACAAAAGACACGACACACCGGTTCATTAAAATTCCTCAGCTCATCTGCATGACTTGTGAAGCAGAGGTTGTCAGGTATAATTCTCAAGTGCTGTTCTCAAACAAATCAAAGCAGACAGTCAGACAGCCAGATCACACCTTTCTCCAAAGCCTCATGACCAACCAGGCTGTGTTGATGTTGTTACCCTCCAAAATACAACACAACCCTGCATCTTGAAAAAAAAAAAGGGTTACGCTTTATTTTAAGGTGTCTTTGTTACACTGTAATTATACATTTAAGTACTGAGTAATATTAAGTAACTACATGTACTTACTATAGGGTTAGGATTAGGGTTCGGTTTGGTTTAGTTGCATGTAATTATGCATAATTTATAGTTATTACTATAGTAACTACATGTAACATATGTAACAATGACACTGTAAAATAAAGTGTTGCCAAAAAATGCTGATTTTCAAAAATAATTTGATGATGCTAAGTTCAAGAATAGTAATAAAAACCTTCCATCACATAGTTTAAAAAAAAGATTTTTCAAATTATTTATATATTACGAGTTATAATGTCAAATTGCGAGATATAAACTCACAAATGCAGGATATAAAGATCTGACTTTTTTCTCCTAACTGTGAGTTTATATCTCGCAATTCTGATTTCTTTTCTCACAACTGTGAGATAAAAACTTGCAATTGCGAGTTCTAAAGTTCAGTTCTGAGGAGAAAAAGACTTACTTTTTTCTCAGAATTGCATTATATCTCACAATTCTAACCATATAACTCAAAATTCTGACTTTATAACTCGCAATTGCATGTAATATAGTCAGAATATTAACTCTGCGAGATATAAACTCGCAATTCTGACTTTATAACTCGCAATTGCGAGTTTATATCACACAATTCTGACTTTACAGCTCGCAATTGCAAGTTTATATCATGGAATTCTGAGAAAAACAGTCAGAATTGTGAGATAAAATGTCGCAATTAGTGGCGGAAACAAGCTTGGAGTTCAAAATGTTCAAATACTCAATTTAATGTAAAAGAATGTTAAATAAACATTTTTAAAAAAAGTAAGCTTTTTTCAAAATTTGTAATTTCTAATCACTGTAAAAAAAAAAAAAAATATATATATATATATATATATATATATATATATATATATATATATATTTCAACTTAAAAAAGTAAGTGTTCATGCTGCCCTGAAATTTTATGTTTTTTCAACTTGAAATGTGAAGTTGAACTAAGTGACAACTAAACTTAAAATTTTAAGGCAGCACGAATACTTTTTAAGTTGATTTTTTCTTTTTTTCTTTTTTCTTTTTTCACAGTGAGATGTATCAGAAAAGATTCTGGGTCATGTTTGCATTTTCTTCTACCAACGGCCATAATTCTAACCTTGAAATCAGGACTTGGCATCATGTCTTTGTGGCAGTTGGTGATAATACAAGACTTCTTCACCTTAATGGTTTTCTAAAGCAAAAATGCTATGAAATATACATCAAAGTGTGATGTATAAGAGCAAAACAGGCACTATTTTTGGAATCAGCACCCTAAAATTAGTAAGTATTCCGCAAATATGATGCAGGACAGTGTAATATATAAAAACATGCAATTATATTTTGAGATGCTAAATTGTGAATTCTCTTTTTACAGTCTCCTTATATGAGCACCAAAACAGAAGGTTTTCCACTGAGCAAGATGCTGTGGCTTCTATGGAGGATACACGTTTGCATTTTTTATGATTTGAGACCCAATTAGAAGCCAATTCCACCTCTATTATCTCTGAAGCCAGTATCACATGATCTGCGTCTGTCATCCAGCTGCCTCCAGAATGCTGAACAGACTAACATCCAGCGATGGATTCCTGTTTGAACTGGTCAGCTGGTGTACAGGCCCCTCTCCCTGCCTTAAAGCCTCATTGTTCCCAGGGAAAGTGTTCTTGTGCTAGAACCGGCTGTGCCAGATCCTCTCCAAACACAACATGCGACTCTGTGGGGCTCCGGGAAAACCAACTGAAATGCTGAAAATCTCTGAGCGGTTACATATCACAGTTTGTAAAAGAACAAATTCTTGTGAAGTCTTATTTGATTAATGCTTAATTAAGCGTGAACTCTCAGTTGGTTTGGCTTGTTATACAAGAACCATTTCACAATAAAGAATAATATATCCCAAAATCGTTAAAAAAAAGTTAAAAAAAAGTTCTTAAAATCTATTCTTTGTTGATTTTTTGTTAACTAGTCTAAAATGTTATGTGGTATACACATCAAGTAAAAATGCCTTTAGTTAAACCTTGATTTTTTCTTTCCCCCCAAACAAAAAAGTTTTTAATAAAAAGTAAAACATCTTTGTTGTTGAATGTCATTCTTTTAATTCTTTTTTCTTCATTGATATCAGAACAGTTGTGTCATCCTGACATTTTTGGCTATTACAAAAATTATTCAGAAATTAAATTAATTGTATGAATTACAATTTTAAAATGTAAAATAAATAGAAAGAAAAAAAGCATGGCATCATTTACCCTAAAACATGAATGACTCTGAAATACATAATACTTCACAAATGCAACATAAAGAAACCAAAATGCACATTAAAATTAAATAATTTAAAACATTTATATAGCTGTTTGACAACAGACTGAGTACAAAGTACATCCTGTCCGGTCACATGCCTAGAACGGGACACATCAAATGTGTGTCATGTCACCACTTTTGCATGTCCCAATGACTCTATAAAAAGGTACAACCTTCAGTGACTCATATGTAAAGTGCGTCAAATGATTATCAGACTAAAAATGCAATCAGGTAATAAACTTTGATAATTAGCATGAGTTCATCATGCAACAGGTAATAATGAGGACTCAAAACATGATAAAGTTTAGTGTAGTTGTGGATTTATTCAAAGTGTACAAATTCTGACACATAAATATGAACATCCCCCAACACACGAGCACTGAGTGACAAACTTACACTTTGAACGTGGAACAGTGGATAGTTAAAAAAAAACAAAAAAAACGCTTCATTCGAAGCAATACATTACTTCTTTTTTTTGTAACATGATAAACTCTTTACAAAAAAAATCAGATGCTGCAAGTTCATAGATTAGAAAAGGGAATTTCTAAAGTGCATTTAAACATCTCTTGTCATTTAGGGAATCGCACAATGTGGGTACAGCTAGAAATGACACACGTAGTCCTCAAGCTCAACATGTGTCAGTCAACAGAACTACTTAAGAAGGATAGTACACCTTTAACAAATCTTGACAACTACCACATTCGCCTGTTGAACTACTTTAGCGGTTGACGAAATGCCCTTCTCTGTGATTCCGATCTGATTTAAACATTTGTGCATTCCCAAACAAGTGATCCATAAAGCTTATTCTGGTTCCCCGACCACCAAGACAGCAAACACTCAGAGAAAATGACGAGTGGCCATTCTGGATAAAAACCAATGGGGGAAACATCACCTGAATGTATACACTGGATTTTTCATTATGTCCATGGCAGCTTTGGTAATCAATCCTTCCATTTCGAGACAATACATGAATGCTAGGATACGTGTAACACTTCAGACGCAAAGACAAAGACCATTTGTCTTTGTCATTTACAAGTTAATGTCCAGTGTTGTCCTTCAAGAGAACTCGATGTACCACAGACCCCATGACGTTGCGTAACACTGTGTTGATGTAAAAGTTCCATGTGATTGTCCCACGGCTGCTACAATCCAACAACCAAAGTGGTAAATCAATATTGTCCTCTTGCGTCTCTGAACTGTATTTATCCAGAACCACTTGACTGATAAAACTCAGCCCGCCGAAACAACAATTCCAGGAGCGCGGGGCCACAAAGGCCCACGGCACGTCACCAGCGGAGCCATCACAGAGGCCTACCACCACATCCAGCTCACATTCCCATCACCAAACAGTCATCTTTTCCTCTTCTGCTGCCTCATCATCTTTCTCCGCTTGATGATCATGGAGTGGAGACGTTCCAGGCCTTCTTGTAGACCTTCTCCGATGATGGCACAGGCCGGTTGGAGGTGCCAGGGTGTGTGAGAGCCGAGCTCGTTCAGCGCCAACATCTGCTCGACCTCACATAGAGGCAACGCGCTGCGCAGGTCCTGCTTGTTAGCCACCACCAACACGGGCACCCCCTGGTTCTCCTGTAGCCGCGTGATCTTATGCAGCTCCGTTTTGGCCTCCTCCATGCGTTCGGCATCTACCGAGTCCACTACGAACACCAGGCCGTCGGCACACCGCGTATAGGAGCGCCAAAGCGGCCGGAGCTTTTCCTGACCTCCTACATCCCAGAAATGAAAGGTCGCAGTCCGGCCTTTCCCACCGAGAGTCACCTTGATCTTCTCCGTGTTGAAGCCCTTGGTGGGAACGGTGTTCACAAACTCATTGAAGCGTAGCCGGTACAACACCGTGGTCTTACCGGCACAGTCCAAGCCGAGGATAACAATGTGCAGGGCCTGAAAGGACGGCAGGCAGGGAAAGATGGCATGGGGCTCTGATAATCCATTCCCCATCTTGTTCTGCAACTCTTATGAGGATGAAAGTGAACGCGGAGACTCGGGAGACCAGGTGTCGCTGCTGCTACCGCTTCACCAAATATTCACAAGGCTTCTCTCGTTCCCTTGAGAAGCTGCTGCTATAACCTGAAACCAAATGAAAAAGGAGATGATGCAATGAGGCCAGCAGTGGAGCACCATGACACACACAGTTTTGCAGCTCTCCTTTACTTGGCTGTTCATTTTAAGTAAGCATTGTCATTCTAAAAGCCACACAGATTCAACCTAGCTGGATGTCATTCAGTGCCAGTTGAATGAGGGATGAAACAGCAGGAAGCCCATTTGCACATGTAGCGCCACAGGGGCACCAGAATTACGCATCGGTAAAAATCCTAGAGCGCAAAGGCTCCTGTTCATCTATTCATGCCATTTTATTGTTCAACAGTAGTTGTCAGTTGCAAATAGAGGGGGAAAAGCACCGGTTGGCCTATGTAAACGTGGAAAACACGAGTCTGTCGCAGATCTCTATGGCCATCTGTAGAGGAGCTTTAGGAGGGGCACATCTCCATACATAAAGGCATGAATTTTCTTCATTATTTTCTCCCAACAAGTGATTCAACATGAGAAGCATTATTATTTTGTGCGCTTAAAATGTTTTACGAGCCCAGAAGGCTAGAGCTTCGTTACCAAAATAATAAGTTACTCTAAATCATATTATTGCATAGACTGTTATTTTTCTATCATTTAAGCTTTGCAAGCACCCCTATAAGGAAATAAAATCTCGTGCGGCACCCACCTTATTTAGTGCGATCCTTGCATTACACGTTAGCTCAGTAGATGAAAATGTTTGCGACTATTTCCAAAATATTGCTGCCATTCAGATCAGCTGAGCCGACAAGTGTATCCACTCCCTGTAACAGCGCCTGTTTCACTGACTCTACAGCGAGAAGCATTCCACTTCATTCTAGCAGGGTTGGCTCCGCCCACTGTTTGGAACAACGCGCTGATTGGTTCAATTCAGTTAGCGCGTGTTATTTTCTTTGCAGTTTGATTGGTGAAAAGTCAAGCCTGTCGTCTTTTTGCACACACCTCCTCACCACCTGTTAACGTCGCTCAAGGCGTTTAAAGTTTGAGAGACGCGTTTACAGGTGAGCGTTAGCTGGGAAACAAAAGTTTGAGTGTGCTTTTGTGTTTAAAAGTACAGTATTATTGGTAATATCCACTTCATCCAGCGTTCTGGCCCTTGTGTTCTAATATATTTCGTTATAAAGTGTCAGTATATGTTTTATTGAGTGAGACACCGCTTAAAAGAGTGTGGGAATGAGCTGTCCGATTCTTTTAGACTCTTTGAGCAATGAATTCGAAAGAACCGACTCCATTAAGTTCGATTCTAACATATTATTAAACAAAAATAAGGTGGTTTATGTATGTAAACGTAACTTAACATAACTTATTTGCGAAAAACTGTGTCCCAGCAAGAGTCTTGCCCCTGAATTTTAACCTTAAAAGAAGTGAATGCAGGTCATCAACTTGTAGTGGAATTACTATGTAGTGGAAAGCAAAATAGAATAAACATAAGTGAGCCAGTCCTGTCAAAGAAAGGAGGCGTATCAAAGTGTCAGAACAATTAGCGATGCTTTCAATAGACAATTAGCCCGTGATGGACGTGCTGTCACGTACACCACACATCTATTCATACACCGGAGATCTAACTACTGAATACCCTAGACTGGCTTGATTGCTCGTCTTCAAACAATCGTTCGTCTGAGCTTCTTAATAAACTAGTTAATTCAGTACTGGTTAGTTAGTCTGTCACTTAAAAATACGACATGACTTTATAAACACATTCGCATGTCTAGCGAAATATGCATATTCAATAAAGTTCAGCAAATGTACAAAATACGATAAAATAAAATAACGCATGGAAACTAATGGAGGTTTTAAGGGTTGATCTTTTATAATAAAACCGTTTGGGGTAACAATTTTGCTGGTTTTAAAATCTAAAGTTATTGTTGGTCATATATATATATATATATATATATATATATATATATATATATATATATATATTTTTTTTTTTTTTTTTTTTTAATAAAGCAGTGTTAGCAGCACTCAATGCAGCGCTGGATGAACTGTTATGTTATTCCTAATGATGCATTTTGTCCGTAAAATTTTTGTTTTACTTGTGCGCCATCTTGTGGTCTTGGAAGGAAATACCACATGGGCTGTTATTGTTCACCCTTGATACTTTCAATTGCTTAACACGTTTATTCCCAAATAATGGGATAAGTGAGCACATTTATTCCATTTGTTGGATATCCCATGAAACAAACTCCATACAGTTTTTGTTTGTTTGTTTTT
Organism: Megalobrama amblycephala; assembly: GCF_018812025.1. Classification (NCBI taxonomy): domain Eukaryota; kingdom Metazoa; phylum Chordata; class Actinopteri; order Cypriniformes; family Xenocyprididae; genus Megalobrama; species Megalobrama amblycephala. Next base: position 5,376,855 of record NC_063052.1, read on the forward strand.
TTACGTTTTACAGTTACACTTTATTCCTTTTCACAACTGAAACAGCAGGAAACTAGTAAAAACATAGCTCAAAGTAACATAATTTAATATTTTTTTAGCAGTTGTGGGGAAAGTGGGATGATAAACCAAGTACTTCGTTCTTTCTTTTTTTTTCTTTTTTACTTGGTTTCTTTGTTTGTGTAAATGTAACAATACTTTTACATTTTTAAGATGTGCATCAAACATTTACTTACTAAAAACCCACCAGTCACAAATGGGGCCACTGGCATGTTTACAGCAAGTTTTTTGATCATGGTATATATAAGGCAGGTGTACAGGTTTGGCTATACAGTCATGTGAAAAAGTTATTGAATTCCATGGTTTTCCGTATCAGGACATAATAATAAAAAAAAAAATCATCTGTTCTTTGGCAGGTCTTAAAATTTGGAAGATAAAACCTCAGATGAACAACAACACATGACATATTACACCGTGTCATTATTTATATAACAAAAACTAGGGCAAAATGGAAAAGCCATGTGTGACAAACTAAGGACACCCTTACTGTTAACATAGGAATTAAGAGGGTAAGTAACAATCAGACGCTGCTAATCAAATACCTTTGATTAATTGATCATCAGCAAAAGCAGAAGTTTTGGCAGTTTGAGCGTCTTCAGCCTTCAAATGTGTGTTAACACAATGCCAAGGAGGAAAGACATCAGCAATGATCTTAGAGAAGCAATTTTTGGTGCCATTAATCTTAGAAGGGTTATAAAGCCATTTCTAAATAATTTGAAGTCCTTCCTTCTACAGTGAGGAAGTGGAAAACATTCAAAACAGACACAATCATCCCAGGAGTGGCAAATTCACCCCAAGATCAGTCCGTGTAATGCTCAGAGAAATTGCAGACGACCCAAGAACTACACCTCAGACTCTACAGGCCTCAGTCAACGTGTTAAATGATAAAGTTCATGACAGTACAGTTAGAAAAAGACAGGCCAAGTATGGCATGTTTGGAAGGGTTTCTAGGAGAAAGCCTCTTCTCTCTAATAGGACATGGCAGTACAGCTTAGGTTTGCAAAGTTGCTTCAGAACAAACCACAAGACTTCTGGAACAAAGTCCTTTGGACAGACGAGGCCAAAGTGGAGATGTTTCAGCATCTTCAGATGGCCATAATTCAGCACCAAGTTTGGTGAAAACCAAAAGAGCATATCAGCACAAACACCTCACACCAAAAGTCAAGCATGCGGTATAGGGCTGATGATTTTGGGCTTGTTTTGCAGCCACAGGCCCTGGGAACCTCACAGTCATTGAGTCAACCATGAACTCCTCCCTATACCAAAGTATTCTAGAGTCAAATGTGAAGCCATCTTGGCCAAAACTGGGTTATGCAACTGGACAATAATCTAAAGATCAGCAGCAAATCTACAGCAGAATGACTGAAAAAGAAAACAATCAAAGTGTTGCAATGGCCCAGTCAAGTTCAGACCTCATCCCGACTGAAAAGCTGTGGCGAGAGCTGTGCAGAGACAAATGCCTACAAAACTCAATAAACTCTAGAAACGTTATAAAGAGGATTGGGCTAAAATTTCTCCAGAATGATGTGAGAGACTGATAAAGTCACACAGAAAATGATTACGTTATTGAGTTATTGATGCTAAAAGTAGATCTATAAGCAATTGAATCATTGGGTGTCCTTAGTTTGTCACATATGGCTTTTCCATTTTGGCCTAGTTTTTGTTAAATACATAATGACGCGGTGTGATATGTCATGTGTTGTTGTTCAGCTGAGGTTTTATTTTTCAAATTTTAAGACCTGCCAAGGACCAGATGATTTTTTTTTTATTATGTCCTTATATGGAAAACCATGGAATTCAATAGGGTGTCCTAAATTTTTCACATGACTGTACATGTGAGGTCCAAATTATTCACACTTTTCAAAATGGTATATAGTGAAGCACCAACTAGCCAGACCTCGTTGGTTAAAAATGCTCATGAATGTTCCAGAAGATGTTAGTCTTTAAATCCGTGCACAGGTGAGGGTTAGTTTTAGGGATAGGGGTTGGATTAGGACATAGAGGCTTGGTTTCACAAACAGGGCTTAGATTAAGCCAGGGCCGTAGTTCAATTAGGATATTTATGTAGATTTTATAAACATGCCTTAGAAAAAAAAACATTACTGGTGTGCATCTTGAGACACAACAATGGCAGTGACATATTTTACATATTTTAAGTGTAAGTTGCCTTTAGTTAAAACAGCTCAAACATGGGAGGTTTAAACCTTGTCTGTGAAATCAGGGGAGAAAGTATAATTATACGGATATAATAAAAACAGTTTAAGTCTATGGGATGTTCTCACTAACATAAAGTGAAACAATATTATTCCAACTTTTTTTAATCACGAATGTATCATATATTTGACCAAACCATTTGGCTGTCCATGCACAATGCATCAGCACTACAAGCACTACACTCATTTCACCATTTTACCAATATTTATTGAGGAAGTAATATTAAAACCCATTTAAGGCCACCTGCAACTGTAGTTGCCGCAGTGTATAGTTGTCATTTTCCTTTTGTAAGTATTTTTCTAGATGTTATCCAAGTTTTATGTCTCAATGACATGCAAGCAAACAACCAAATAAAGGATTTCAAGAACAAAAAAAAAGATATCTTCTGACATGAGGCTGTCAACTTCCTACCCCTACTTCCAGGAAGCATGATGAAGGCAAACCCTACCAAATATTTTTAGTTGACACACACACACACACACACACACACACACACACACACACACACACACACACACACACACACACACATATATAAAGATATCTTTTCTGACATGAGGATATATATATATATATATATATATATATATATATATATATAATGTATGTGTATCATTGGGAAATGGGCTATACTGTGTTAATATGTTAATAAATCAAGGTGATTGGTCTTGTTTAGTGCTTTTTGCTTTCATAATGTCCCACCTAAAACATAACTTAACCCTTTAACTGACATCTCTACTGTACATTAGACATTAATTTGATAGTGATGATGGATGCACTTCCTTTGCATGTGAGAAATGCGGTGTTGCCTTGCATATTGAGTGCTTCAAGAAATTTCATGCAAACCACTAAAACTCTACCCAGGAGAGAGAAGAGAGATAGAAAAGGGGAGCGGGGAGGATACGTATAACACAAACTTCCTATTCCGAATGTCTTTTGAAAGAAACTGTCTGTATGCATTGTTATTTTTGTTATTTGTTTTTTTATTTATTTATTTTTGTTGTTGTTGTTATATGTGACCCTGGACCACAAAGCCAGTCATAAGGGTCAATTTTTTGAAACTGAGATTTATACATCATCTGAAAGCTGAATAAATAATCTTTCCATTGATGTATGGTTTGTTAGGATAGGACATTTGGCTAACAATTTGAAAATTTGGAATCTGAGGGTGCAAAAAAAATCTAAATATTGTGAAAATCGCCTTTAAAGTTGTCCAAATGAAGTCCTTAACAATGCATATCCACTCACAAAAATACATTTTTGATATATTTATGGTAGGAAATTTACAAAATATCTTCATGGAACATGATCTTTACTTAATATCCTAATGATTTTTGGCATAAAATAAAAATCGATAATTTTGACCCATACAATGTATTGTTGGCTATTGCTACAAATATACCTGTGTGACTTATGACTTTTCTGGTCCAGGGTCACATGTAGATGTAATATTTTCTTCATTCTATTTATTTTTATTTATTTATTTTCATTTAACTTTTTGATTCACAATGCCCTGTTGGGGCAACTTAAGCCGGGCACACATTTAACGACTAGCTAAAACATTCTAAGACTGTGCTGAACATACAAGCGATTGTTTCCTGCGACTGAAGCCGATTTAAATACTTACACATGGAATTTGAACACCGACTGTAATCGCAGACTGAACGCGACTGGACGCGTTTGATCGCGATCAGTCATAAGTATCAATTTACATTCATAATCGGCCTTACAATCGTTAAGTGTGTGCGCGGCTTTAATGGCTGCACTTTGTTCTGCACTATGTTCCACCACTTTAAGACAAATGGATTTGTTGTTTGTTGTGTTTTCATATTCAAGACATTATAAGCATGATGCAGCTTTTTTGGGTTCACACAGAATATTCTTCGACTTTTATACATAATAAATTTGTTTATGAATAATGATTGATCTGTTGAAAGCAGTTATTTTGCCAAATGTTCTCCTCCTATTCAAATTTTACTTTGAAGGGGTGCATACAACATATTTCCCCACCGGCAAGTTGCCACACATTCAAATACGATTTTTAAGGGGGGAAAAAAGACTGGTTTAAAAAATAATTTTACAGCCTTGTATCCTTCTAAGATCAAATACTTACAGTTTGTATGTACCAAATAAAGTAAATATTATTTACAATAAAGATCCATTGGGTGTGATGAACTTTAACCCTTACCTTTATATGTATTTCTTATATATTTCTTGTGTTTATATCAGTGTGTTTATATGTAGCCTCTACATGTATCATATAGTAGTACCATGAAGATGCTGATGCATGGAAATTCATATGGTATCGTGGTGTTTTTCAAAGTACCATGTTATTTTCTTATACCATCACTTGACCATAGTACTTCCACTGTATTTTTGTGTGCATTGGTGGTCTTTTGTCTTTAGGGGGCTCTTGTGAGCTGCATTGACTAAGAAAAAGCATTTTTCATAAATGAATTGATTCTTTAATTGTACAGTTGCAAATCATGCTTACAGAAGTCCAGAGCAGAAATATAAATCTGTGCAAACAATTCTAAGAGAAATACACTTTATGTTCTGAAGAGTATTGAGTAACTTAATATGTTGGACATGTGGCATATTTTTAGTAGGATATTAAAGGAACTGTCCAAAATAATTCCCTCAGTAAACAATCTGTTTTATCTTTCTGTTGAGTTCAGGATTGGAATGAACTGCAGTCCTCAGTTAACCTGCAGTGATTTCACTGCTCTTGCCATGAGGTCACTGTCCCATCGCGAGGCGTCCCACCCCAGGAACCAGCCGGTGAAGGTGGGCGGCTCGTGCCCCTGCTTCACCACCACCACAGATGTCTCCTTGTCCCGTCCCGATGGGTCTGTCTCAATGTAAGTCTTTGCTGCAAAGGTACAAAATACTTATTCAAAATGTTGAATTACCATATTTATTAGTTTACAAAGACAGGACGTAATCAAAATATTGATTTTACATGATTTTTGGATTTAATATTTTATGTTTAAGCTGTATCGTGTGAATCATGTCATCTGTTCAGGTAAGTATGCTGTTAAACTTGTTGAAGCCCTGAAGGGGTTTCAGTTTTATGTTCAAATTATGTAGAAAAATGTGTTAAGGAAGGTGTGCCAGCTGATCTCACCAGATTTGACAGACTCAGTCTTCTCCACCTCATTGGCATCCTTTCCAATCCACACAAACACCTGAGAGATGGAAATCAGGGGTCAGAGACATGTACCACACGCTAACCCATGAAAGTCAGAAGATATCTTTGAATATTAAAGATTGTCAGAGACAGCTGCTTCGAATCTTAGAGATAATCTTGAAAAACATCATAAAGAGAGATAACTCTCTAACCTGATCCCAGACATCCAGTAACATGACATCATCCTCTGCCAGGTCATCTTGGTTAAACTCACCAGGTACTTCTTCAATCTGTTGTTAAAAAAATGAATAGTTAGTTGCCAAACAATATTTTGCCTGTATGTAGTGGTATCTGAGAGGTTAGCACAAAAAGTCAACGTTTTATATTTTCTGCAGTGTCTTCCATGCAAAATTACTACTTAAAGGACTTTGGTTCTCTCTTATCAGGTCTAGGATACTCACGATGAACCTTCCGCTTTTGTTGGAGCAGGCGAACAGTCTGGGAGGATGTGTTATAGTTTTACTTTCCAACATCTCAGATTTCTGATACTCTGTCTTTCCACCTAGAGCCTTCCAGAAGTCCTCTTTAAATGGAAAATGAGCAATAAGTATATAAATAAATGTAGAACTTCATTCCACTCAATGTGTGAGTAGAGTATGAAGATTGTGAATTGAATCTATTATATATAGGCCGTACCAGGCTCGTTTCCTTCAGTAACTGCCTTGGTTTTGCACTTCAGATTCTCACTCATGTACTTTGCCCCTCGTTCCTCTTCCTCGGTGGCCCCCTTTCCCTTCCATATGTATCCATCCCCCTGAGGTAACTTCAGCAGGTAGGCATCATTGGTGTTCAAACTTGATGCTTTGGCATCTACCTGTTTAGACCACAAACCAGCAAACTCAAAGTTCATATCTAAATTAAAAATAGGTCATTCTAACCAAAGATAGTCAAAACTGTTTTGGAAAATCAAGCAGATCTCCACTATCTTGGCCTAGAAGATCTGCTAGTGCTAACCAGAGTGACCGAGATAGTCTAGCATGTCAATTTCAGCTCCACCACATGGTGGTCCACTGAATCAACCACCTAAACCAACTTGGACCATCTACTGACTATAAATGATCAGGTTAGACATGGAAACCATGCACAAGAAACTTGGTTTAGCTGGATCTTCCTTTTCCTGATCATTTCATGTGACCAAACCCATGTTTCTGGACGTTGTGCTTCACCAGAGACCAGGACTCACCTCACAAATTCGTGTAATGGTGCCCAGGTTCTTGCGCACTTGAAAGAGGCGGGTTGGAGGTGCGGGTGCCTGTCCTCCCTTTCTAGAAGTCCCATTCTTATACACGATCAGAGGCTTGTCTTTGAAGAGACTCAGCAAATGAGGTGGTTCCTTTCCTTGAGTCACTCGCACCTGGATGAACATGGAATCGAACCATTATAAGATAACACTGGGCTAGTCATGTTTAGTCATGGATGTACATCATTGGGGCCCCAGTCATCAAGTCCATAATTCAGCCCTAATTACAGTCAATAAATGAGTAGATAAAATTCAAATTCCCCTCACCTGAACGGCATGTCCTCCCAGCGAACGGTCCAGTTCAACTGTGAGAAAGGCTGAAGCTGTCAGTTCATCTATTGTGCTGCTGGAACCTTGCCTGAGGGTGAAAGCATAGAGCGATAAGCCTTATCTGATTCTTTTTGTGCATGATTTGACTCCCCCTCCGGAAACCATCCACTTCTACAGGGCTTACCAAGTGTAAATGATTTCTCCCTTGGTGTAAGTATATAAAATGATATAGCAGTCCCCTCCATAGAACTGGCCGTATGTCTCTGGGTCTACAGGAACCTTGGTATCGGTTGCGCTACTACCACACTCCACTCTCCAAATCTGTGAAACAACACAAGATTAAGAATATCCATATTCACATTTTAGAGGGGCTGGATTTTATCAGATTATTTTCTTTGATAATAGAGAACAATCTGTGATTGTTTTGCAACAACAAGATGCGCTCAAATTAGGGAATTTTTGTGTACATAAAGGTCTATCGTCAGTAGTGTAGCAATGTATCACACACTTTCAAACCAAGCAACTTTCTGCTGATCAACATAACAAATCTGCATGAACCCGTTACAAAATTTGTGTGGGGAAATCTTTTGCTCTCATGCAAAATTCCAGATCGCATGGATTCCTATCAACATCTCGTCTGTGAAAATTCGCTGAAAAGCAATAAGTGGAACTGCACCTTTTGAATGCAAAAGTTGTTGAGCAACATATCATAATTTTAGCTTCAAATTTCATTTTGAGTGTCATTTTGACAGTAAGGTGCCTATCTGCAAGCAACACAAGCACAATTTCACATATACAATCTCTGATCTCTTGTATGCAAATAGTGACCTGGGTTTTTCCAGTGCCGTCATCAACCATGTTGTACTGAGCAGCCATTTGCTGAGACTCGTGCAGCTTTGAAGCATCAAACTTGGATTGTTGAATCTTGGCAATCCGCTCAGTGACAAAGACTCTGCCTAGACCCTCAGCCTGGTCCTTCTCTTTCCAGGTTTTGAAGAACTGCTTAAAGATGGGTGTCTCTCCACCCTCTGGAAGGACCTGGATCTGTGTACAAGGAAGAAAAGCCCTGGATGACTCAAAGATTAATTTACTTGTTCCCTGTCTGAAGAAAACAAAATGCGCAAAAATTTTACCTATAGGCATGCACAGTTTGTCACTGGGGCAAAACCCTTAAATGGGCAACTCTGTACATTATAAACCCCTAAACAGTTAATATCAGTACCTTAGAGTACACTCTAAAAAATGCTGGGGGAAAAAATATCAAATATGGAGAGAAAAAAAAAAACAACAACAGTTGGGGTTGACCCAAATTTGTGTTGAAACAACCCAGCATTTTTAGAGTGTAGTAATGTGTACTCTTAAGGTACTACTATAAACATTTAAGATGTCCCATTGAGGGTACTGCCCCAGTGAGAAACTGTTGTACCCTTAGTAAAAGTAACATTTTTACATATTTTTTTCTGACAATGTTGCTACATCCATGAGTGATTCACTCATTCAAGTTAATAAATGATAATGCAGCAAAACATAAACACATATTTAATGTTTCTAAACCTGGGTGTTTTCAGGATATCCCATCTGCTTAATGAAACCCTCAGCTGTTTTCATGGCTTCCTTTCTCTCACTTGGATTTGCGTTGCGGCCTAGATCATCAAAAATAAGGTCAGGCACCTCTTTAAGTAGTGAATGTCACACAACTCCTTTGTTTAATGGCTTCAGTTTACAGATACCTTTCCACACAAAGATCATTTTGCTTTTTCCATGGTCCAGAATGAAGCATTCCTCAGACAACAGGTCACTTTGGTTAAACGGATTCTCTTCTGACACAAGTGTCACTTGCATTTTTCCTGTTGCATCTGATACCTGTAAAGCACAATGGTATTTAAGTAATAACCTGTTAGTTCACATCTATTGAATTTGCATATAGATTAAATGAACTTATTGACTTGTTTACCATGTAAAGTTTGGCAATTTTCCTGTTAGACATGTCAGCAACTGCATCCTCATTATCGTCACCTTCAGGAATTTCAGGCTTCATACCAAGAACCTTTGATATGCAAAGCCAAGTTATAAAATGTCAAACTTTCCAGCTAAACTAGATATCATTCTGCCTATAGCAAACATCGGTTTAACTGTTAAATCCATGGTAAAAAAAAAATAAAAAATAAGCAAGTTCTACCAGATGCTTAAGATTCTGTTGCATGCAAAATCAGATAAACTTAAGATGTTTGATTTGACACTTTTATTTGATACCTTTATCATTTCTGCAGGCTCCTGTCCTTCCTCTACTACCACCAGCTTGGCCCGTCCATTTCTTTCATTGTCCCGGATGCCAGTAGCCACCTGTGCAGCTTTGAGGCGCTCAAACTTGTTGCACTTAGACCCACACCATTGGTAGATTACCTAGTTTCAGAAATCTGATCAATTTTTGGAGATCTTGTTACACGTAAAAACAAATCGCTAGCAGACTTCCTAGGAAGGCATCAACCTCAAAAATCTGTTTCTTTCTTGGTAATTTTGTCAGTGACACATGAGCTTTCTTAGGAAATAATATTTTTGAGTTGCCTCTATACCTTTGAAAATACCACCATATAGTATGTGGAATGGCATCAGTCAGGATGTGTCTGTGCTGTTTATTTGTGACTGGTCTTTAATTTCCATTATTAGAGATTTGAGAGAGTGGATCACTAAGTGTGCTGTCAGATCAGTCAGTCAAATGGTATTATCACATTTAATCTTCCTGTAAACTATTACATGCAATGCATGGTCAGTAAGGGCCTGTTAGATGCTTAATGGATGCATCTGTTGTTTGGAGTGAGGCATGGTTCAATCCCTTGTGCTCTAATAACATTTGTTCTACACAGTATGTTGACAGTCAAAGTAATTTGACAGCAGTCCAATGATATAACCCACCCTAAGTGCATACAGAGAGGATATTAAATACACACTGCACAAGTGAACCAGCCAGTTATTGTCTATGAAAAAAGAAAGTGTAATACATGCCATTTCTGTAGGAATTCTATTTGGGTTATCCTAACTCAGGATAAGCAGCAGTTCTTTTGCTGTTTATTGAAATCACAGTGTGGAGATTTTTGCTAAATAATTCCATGGATGTTTCAATGAAAAAGAGAGTTGGACTTGTAAGCCAAAGGTCGTGGGTTTGAGTCTCTTTACTGGCAGGAAATGAGTGAATAAACATCACTCTCTTCCACTCTCATTACCCATACTTGGCTAATGCAGCCATTTGTTGATGCAACAGGTCTTACCGCTCCCAGATCAGCTATGAAGCAGTCGCCATTGTTGAAGCTGGCCCAGGCGAGAGGCACTTCTGTGGCCCGGACTGTGCGTCTGCCCTTGATGTGGAAGAGTCGACGGGCAGTAAGATCATTGGTGACCACGTGTTGAAATCCTGATGCCACACCTCCGGTCTGAGGAGGTAAGAAAATATTTTTCTCATTTTTCCTCTGCTCCTTCTTCTTGTTTTTCCATTTTTAAACACTTTCCGTTTTTAAACCCAATAATTATTTTCAGTCTGAGGCCAAATGCAACACTGAGGGGTTGAATGTCCCCAAACACATGCTATAACACAACATCCCACCAGACCATCATGGAAGTTTGGGCTTTTGAAAAACAGAAGGTCCTAAGTAGGAAGGTATTTGAGTAGTAGATTTTACCTCACCCAAATTGTAAACAAAACAACTAATCCTAGATTTGCACTGTGAAGTCTAGGAAACATTTTCTCAATTTGCAAATAAATACTGCAGCGACTGTCAGCCTTTCCATCAGTTTTGTGTTTAACAAACAGCAGCTTTGTGTTTAACATAAAGCAGACTTGAAGTAAAATGAAGAATAGTACACTGTTGGGAGTCACTAAAACTAAAATAAAAGTGTTGTGAGAGCAGGAACAGAAGGGACATAAACTGTCTCAAACCTTATATGTGATCCCGCCTTTAAAATAGCTGGTAAAGTGGTTGGACTCAAAACCCTGGAGTTCACGGTACTGGACTGGTTTGCCTCCCAGGTAGTCATCCATCTGAATGGTAAAGATGGCCGCTGCTGTACTTTCATCTTGTGTGCAGTCTTTACCTAGAGAGAGAGAGAAAAAGTATAGAGGGACTTCATCCACACCTACTTCTGTGGACTATTATTTTTATTCAGGTTAATATTTAAGTGATAGTTTTTCTTTTATTCTTTTACACTTTCTGCTCCTCAGAGGCATGAGCATTGCAGTGCTGAACCAGAAAGAGCTGTTTGTTTTTGTTTTCACACTTGACGACAACTGATACCCAAAGTGTTTATTCAATTTTTACACCTTAAAGCCTGCTGTAGTAGCTGTTGCATGTGACCACAGATGTGTTGTGGGACGTAAAAGGCCTTTCTTTGCGATGCTGCCCATTTTCAGCAGGCTTTTTTAGGGTAAATGACTTGGCAACAAAGACCTGATAGGCAGAAACATCATTAAGGAATCCATTTACAATGGAAGTGGTTAATGACTCATAATGGAGGCTGTTTTGTGTGTGTGTGTGTGTGTGTGTGTGTGTGTGTGTGTGTGTGTGTGTGTGTGTGTGTGTGTGTGTGTGTGTGTGTGTGTGTGTGGTTACATACACTCAAGGCCAAAACATCACAGCGATATTGACATCTCTGAAACATCTAATGGAGTAAAGAAAGTGCTTTCACTTAGCAAAGAAAGGAAGCTGTATTAAGTGAACATGGTTTCTGGCAACTAAATGGCTTCTAAATTTCTGTGATCTTCTATGAGAAAACTGGTGACATTAAACATTCATTTTTTGGTCAACTAACCCTTTAACAGAACTTTAACGTTATATTTGTCTTGTAGACTCTGCCAGAGTAAAATCCATAAATTATACTCATTATTTCATGTTCTACATGTTCTTCCTGTGTTTTCTACTCTTTTGCAACTTGAACACAGAAGTTTGTTTTTTGAAATAACAGTGACACAGCTTTTTGAAGCAACCGAGGCGTGCATATCTATGCCTGAGGCTTCACCACAACACATATCATGAATTAAATATCAATCATTTTCAGGAAGTTGCATCACATGACATTTTAATCTTGTCACAAAAGGTAAAATAATAAAACATCTTTAGAGATGTATTCACCTTCACCTATGACACCTTGACATAAGGGACTGCAGGGGTCCCCTTTATGACATAATTTTTTCCCCTGCATGTTTCTGCATGCTGCCTGGACCACATGATTTTAACTAGCAGTAAATAAATCAATAAATCGTAAAAATTAATATTTAACGATAATGCCAAACTACTTAAAAATTCTGAGAATGAGGCTTCTTTCTGTTGTATGACCCTGACACACTTTTGACTTCAAAATATCAAATTGAATTTTAATACATAAATTAAAAACATGCTCTTCATAGAGTAGGTGCATAGATGAAAGTCCAGTATAAAAACCAGGAGACCCAGTGCCCGCTTCTGAGAATGAACTTTACAACCTTTATATTACGAAAGCGTAGTTTTATAGGTGCCATATACTTTGCTCAGGCTATCATTTGGTGTATTTACAGTATGCTCATTTGTGTATCATTTCAGGTAATTTTCCGTCGTCTTTCCTCAACCTTTTATGTAGTAACTGAGATTTTGCAGTTTCTTTTTTCTCAAAAATTCATCATTCATACAGATCTGGACAAAAGTTTGTGAATATAACTTTGACCTGATACCCTCTTGAATGTTTAAGGTACTAGATTAGTCAAGGTACTGAGGTAGTTAAGGTGCAGAGATTAGTCATTTTACTGTTTAATTGCAGTCACATGCACTTTTGAGTAAAGAATATATAATATAATATAATATAATATAATATAATATAATATAATATAATATAATATAATATAATATTTGTGTTATGTTAAGAGTTGATTCAATACATTTAAGCACTTCTCTAAAGTACAGAACAACTGCTGCTTACCCAGCCAGAAATGCAGATCATAGAAACACGAGTTCTTCTGTTTGACAGTGTGGAGCACCAGGTATGCATCACCAATGTAGAAGTTCCCATGTAAGTTGTCAGGCACAGGGACCAGTTCCATCTTTTCAACTCTCCATATCTGAAGACCGGCATTTTGGCCAGCCCGCTCGAACTCTTTGTGGTGAAGCCCCATGTCTGAGAGAGGTGTGCGCAGATGAGCTGAGAGGCAGACAGTGTACTTCTGTGGCCTGACTGCACTGAATCAATAACAGCAGTGTGCAGATGTCTTCACTGATACATTTAAGTGGGCGTGTTCAGAAACATGAAGTAGTTAAACATGCAGAGAGAGAGAGAAGTGCCATGTAAAAAAGAGAAATCAAATAATGTTATTTCTTCTTTTGCTCACGTTATAAAGCCACATCAGTCAACTTTAAATGAAAAGTGCTATCTAAATTGATGTTAAAAGACACTGATTAGTAATAGGTTTGTTGCCATAACAGGAGGCAAAAGATAGTTGACATGTATTTATTTACATTCAAAGCACATTTATTTCTACATTTCTTACTTAAGTGTCTACCATTTGGAATAGTAAATATTGCAAAGGACTTCCAAGACAATGGACACCCTCCAAAGATTTGATATAAAGAGCCTGTTTAGTGTCTGATCAAGAGATGCATTGGGAGACTGACAGCTAAAACCTAAATATATCCAGAGCTTTTGAGGTTCTCTCACTGTTGCACTACAAGGATTACACACATTTTACATATTGCAATTTATATACCATCATATTACCTTGTTGTTTTTTTTATATATATATATATATATATATATATATATATATATATATATGCATGCACATTTTAATCGAATTTCTGCCAACCACAATTAGTCTCATGACTAATGCTGTGCACATATGTACATTTCTACATAATTATTACTATGAGTCACAATGTCAACTTATTTTGCATCAATATTGGAGATTTATCATAAATTAGGTGGAAAATCTGCAAAAGCTGCAGCTGAAAGATGTAGTTCAACAGGATGGGTGGGGTTGAGGTTTAATTAGGTTAGGTAGAAAATGTATAAAAACCACTGGAAAAAAATGAGGATGGTAATCTGATATGAAATAAATAAGAAAAAAAACTGTTACTTTACACAGAAAATCCTTCACTGACACCATGTAAAAAGGAAACTAATTTATTTGGTAGTTCAACATCTCTCAGGAAGTCAAGGGTGTAGCTGTCATATACAGTCGCTGACTTCAGAGAGTATCCTGAGAAATGAACTTTTAATTTCCAGTGAGTTACAATTCTAGTCCTTGGCAAGGAATAGCTTAAACTTATGCCAACGAAGCAACCACAACTATCTATAGTATTTAAATCCAGAGTAAACAAACTTGACTTGTCATGTCAACTTACATTAGGCCTATGCACAGAGAAGTAAATATGAGATGTAAAAAGAAGAAACCCTTTGTAGACCAAACCTATCAGAGCAAACTATCAGAAGTTTGCTAGTTGAACTAATAATTCGGCGGAACAGGATCATTTCATTAGAAAAGTCTTGTTTAATGTTGACATTTTTTACAAACATCCACTTTTCAGTGATCTATGCAAATTAATGGCAAAGGGACTGACAATTTTTAATTTTTTTAAATTTATGGAATAGTTTATTACTTTAAAACGGGAAAACATGATGGTAACAAAGTTAACACTCAACCCAAGTGCACAGCTTAAAGCATTTATAATAATACATTTATTTAAAAAAAAAAATACATTTATATAATGAAAAAAGACTAAATATACTTTTTTAATATTTAATATTTACTATACAAATGTATGGAATTGAATTACTTTAAAAGGGGAAACCATATTTTTTTTATTTTAGTAATAGATAAAATAAAATAAAATAAATTCACTAAGGCCGTGTGTCCGCCAAAGCGTTTTTTCCGGCTCCGAGCGTACTTTTTCAATTGTTTTCAATGGGAGCGCCGCGTTTTTTAAACGCCAGGAGCGCTGCATTCACACGGGGCGTCAGCGTCAACGCTTGACGGAGGGCGTGTCTGAAGCTTGTGTTGACGCGATCGTTATAGTGATTACAGCCAATCACATTACTTTCCAGTGTTGCACGAACGCAGTTGGCTAGCGACTGCTCTAGGGAATTTGCATAGGGCCATCTGATTGGATGATGCCTGCGTTGGCGCTTGAAAAGTTGAGAAATCTTCAACTTCTGCCGCTTGCAACGCGAGTGAAGCGACGCGACGGAACCCACAATTCAGTTCGGCAACGCATGACGTCACCCATTCAGAGTAAATGAGAAGCGTTAACGCCGGCGCCCCGTGTGAATGCAGCGTAACGAGCCGCTGAGTGTCTTTTTTACGCTCAAGCGCTGAGAGCTCGGCGTTTTTTACTGGTCGCCTCGAGTTGAAGAATGTTCAACTTTGAGTAAAACGCTGCGCTCATCACTGTCACTTTTTAGCCAGCCATCCAATCAGAGTGAATGAGGGGCGGGACAAATACAACACCGGCCAACTGATATTCCGTATCATAGCAACAAAGCGTCTCAACGGAAAAAAACGTTACGCTGCAGAAGCGCTCTCAAGCGCTCACAGACGGGCGTTTTCAGCTGGCTAAAAACGCTTTGGTGGACACACGGCCTAAAAGTAAAATAAAAAGTAATTCAATTTAAAAGTAATAAATAAATAATAACAAAAAGTGTGTTGTTTCCTGTATATCATCTTTTATAAAATGGTTAGTTCCTGTCCTTGATTCTCTATTCATGATAAAACACGGCTATGACCGCTTCACCCAGCGGTTCTGTGTATCACTACACAACACCCTTAGCAACCACTCTTAGCAACGTAAACTGTTCTCAATTGATATTGTTCATTGAAGCTTACTGTATTATGTAGAAAAATATTGTGAGAAAGAGATCAAGTGAGCGAGTATATTACCCGCATTCAGATTTAGCATTTTCCTTCAGGTCAGTCCTATGTTCATAATAAAAAATCAGTTTAAATGTCCGATGTATTATCTTGTCCTTTTAACGGTTAAGGGGTTTTCCCGTGACTGACAGCGCTAGTCAAAGCATTTGTCAGTTGCATCTTGTTCCGTGTTCGCAACAATTCAGTCTTTTCAATGTAAAAGTCTTCGCTACTGACTCACACACTTATAAAGATAGTCTTTGCCGCCATCTAATGACTTAATAATGTAACTTCTGTTGCTGTTCACGGTCAGGGACTATTTTTTCTGGCGGAAGAAAGGCTTTTAGTGAAAGTTTACTTTATGAAAGTTGCATTGTTACATATTTTTGGCTTTAATATTTGTATTGTGTGGTAATCGTTTCATAAAAGCAATAAGGTACTCGAGGCTAGTGCTGTATCATGAATAAATCACGGCTGAAGGGGTTGCAGCCTCTCGTACCTTATTGCTTACGTATATACAAAAATGTCACATGGCCACAATGTCAGTGCATTACCCATAAAAACATTTTTCTCACAAAAACAGGATTCATATGCATTATATATTCCGTTGTCATGTGCCAAAGATTTCTGAGAGTATCGTGGTTCTTGTGTCTTTAAGAACCAAATTTCTCACCTTTCACAGTGACAGTTGCATTCACACTTATAACAAAAAAACTAAATGTAATCAGCTTTTGCTTCTTCACACATGACAGAATCTTCTTTTCTCTCTTGCAGTGTTAAAAAAACTGAATGCTGAATGCAGTGTCACAGTGATGTTATATTTCCTCCAGAGCATGTATTCAGCTCTATGTGTATCTCACATTGCAGTAAATCAGAGATGCATGTGTCTCTAAGAACCCTTCAAACCAGGGTTCGAAACAGTCATGCTTGATGATTAATCCAAACAAGTGCAAAATATTATTTAAAAAATGGGTTACACTTTATTTCGATAGTCCACTTTAGACATTCTACTAAGTAACTTTTTGCGACTACATGTCAAGTATCTCTTATTAGAGTATTAGTAGACTGTTTAGTTAGGTTTAGGGTTAGGGTTCAAGTCAAGTAGAAAAAGTTGACATGTAGTTTCAAAGTTACTCAAACGTCAAATGGATGTCAATTTTTTGATGTCAATTTGATGGGGGTTTTTTCGACATCAATTGGACATCAGTGTGTGGACGTCAAATTGACATCAAAAAATTGATGTCAATTTGATGGGGTTTTTTTCGACATCAATTAGACATCAGTGTGTGGATGTCAAATTGACAAAAAAATTGACGTCAATTTGATGTTTTTTTTCGACATCAATTGGGCATCAGTGTATGGACGTCAAATTGACATCAAAAAATTGACATCAATTTGATGGGGGGGGGGTTTTGACATCAATTGGACATCAGTGTGTGGATGTCAAATTGACATCAAAAAATTGACATCAATTTGATGGGGGGTTTTTTCGACATCAATTGGACATCAGTGTGTGGATGTCAAATTGACAAAAAAATTGACGTCAATTTGATGTGTTTTTTTTCGACATCAATTGGACATCAGTGTATCGACGTCAAATTGACGTAAAAAAATTGATGTCAATTTGATGTTTTTTTCAACATCAATTGGACATCAGTGTTTGGACGTCAAATTGACATCAAAAAATTTACATCAATTTGATGGGGGTTTTTTTCGACATCAATTGGACATCAGTGTGTGGACGTCAAATTGACATCAATTTGATGGGGTTTTTTCGACATCAATTGGACATCAGTGTGTGGACGTCAAATTGACATCAATTTGATGGGGGTTTTTTTACATCAATTGGACATCAGTGTGTGGACATCAAATTGATGTCAAGTTTTGACATCAATTTGACATATTTTTTTCAACGTCAATTGGACATCAGTGTGTGGACGTCAAATTGACATAAAAAAGTTGACATCAATTTGATGGGGGGTTTTTTCGACATCAATTGGACATCAGTGTGTGGATGTCAAATTGACATCAAAAAATTGACATCGATTTGATGGGGGGTTTTTTCGACATCAATTGGACATCAGTGTGTGGACATCAAATTGACATCAAAAAATTGACATCGATTTGATGGGGGGTTTTTTCGACATCAATTGGACATCAGTGTGTGGACATCAAATTGACATCAAAAAATTGACATCGATTTGATGGAGGGTTTTTTCAACATCAATTGGACATCAGTGTGTGGACGTCAAATTGACATCAATTTGATGGGGTTTTTTTTCAACGTCAATTGGACATCAGTGAATGGATATCAAAAATGTCCAACAGCGTTTTTGAAAATCTACTTACCCCACCTTTAAAGCAACTTGTACACCTTAACAGTTTTGTATTATTAGAATGGCAGTGGCTAAATGCATTGCATATTGTACAAGGCAGATGTGTATTTCCGTGCATGTTTTTTATTGTGGCAACTTGCTTGTTGACTTTGTCCTGCTGGTGTGACTTACTTGGAAGAAATAGTGAGGATTACTAATCTAGGTGGTTATCCATGCTTGTTTAGAGAGCTTTAATTATTTTGTGGATTGCTACAGTATGTTAGTATGAGTGATGGTGGCTGAAAATCTTGTAATTAATGCTATAGTTTATAATGTTTTAAAATGAGTGATACAAGTTTTTCCGTCTTCATACAGGTGCTGTACAGCAGTCAAATCCAGAATCGTCTGAGACTGACATCATCAAATACATAAAGAACTATCTCTGATCAGCCCCTGACAGATATGGGGGTATGGGACGCCAGAAGGGCCAGACAGCCTTTGATCTTTGTTCTCAATCAGAATAGGTGCATTTTTGTTTTTATTTACATTTGTATTATTGATTTGAAGTTTGCTGAATAAAAGTTCTGTCATGACAACTCTCTGAGTGTTTGGCATGGTAATGAGTATGACAATGTATATATGTTTGGCCTTGGTGGAAAACATCTGCTACGCTGCTGCTGCTTTTGTTGATGCTGCTGCTGTTGATTATTGCTGCTGCTGCTGCAGAGCAATTATGGGATTTGCTACTGCCAGTACATACACGACACGCTGCTGTGAGCAAGTAAGACATGCTGCTGCTGTACAATATAGCGTACATGAATAACTGTAGCAGATTTAGACAGGTGGAGCTGGGGAAGGTGGAGGGTTTCATAAAGCGTGCTGCACTGCTAAGGCAAATGCTACTCATGTATTTAAAAACTGAGCATGTAAGCTCATTGGCTACTAATACAGCAGGAACCAATCATCTGTGTCCTATAGATAATGATGTGATTACGAGCAGCTGAGTTAAGGACCTATTAGCCTGTGCATTTAGAGTTTCATGACAGAACTTTGTATTTTTCTTTCATTGCATTGCTTTTGTGTCATTATTTTGGTGGTCGAAAGAATATCAGTGTGTGGATGTCAACTGGACGTCAAATTTTTGACATCAGTTTTATTTGCATTTTTGACCTGTTTTTTGACATCAATTTAATATTATTTTCAACATCAATTGGACATCAGTGTGTGTATGTCAAATGGACGTAAATTTTTTTATGTCAATTTGACTGTTTTTCAACATCGATTGGACATCAGTGTGTGGACGTCAAATGGATGTCAAGTTTTTGACGTCAATTTGAGTTTATCAAAATAAAGTGTTAAGGCCCGTTCACACTATAAATATAACTATAACGATAACTATATTTTTGTCCACACCAACGAACGATAACGGTCTGTTTATTCTAAGCTCATGCGCTGCAGTTTCAAAGTGTGTACAACATGTTTTTGCTGTTTTTGTTGTATTTACACAGCTTTAACCAGCAAATGTCCTCAGTATGCTATGTTGCGAGTGAATAGCTAGCACATAATCAATGTAATTTAACAGTAAATTTAGCTGACAAAGTCAATATAGTGGATTAAAAAAACGCCTAGTCTTTTTCACTTCAGCTTCAAAGGCAGCAAGACAATGTTGTCGAAACTAGCTGAGGTATGTTTATTTTACACTGTTTGCTAGCCTGGCTAGCTCGTTAATACGTCTCGCCATTTACTCCGATTATATGACCGGTTGCTTTCCATATATCCATTTTCTTTAAAGTATATACAGGGAGTGCAGAATTATTAGGCAAGTTGATTTTCTGATCATATTTTTTTCCCAAGCACATTTTACCAATTCCAATCCACATCAATCTTAATAACTACTATTAATATTGTTTTTAATCATTTATAAGTGATATATAATTGTTCATGAAGGCTGGAAATGAAAAATGCCTTATATTCAGGTGTGCAGAATTATTAGGCAAGTTTTCTTTTACAGGCAAAATGAGCCAAAAAAAAAGATTTAACTCAGACTGAAAAGTCAAAAATTATTAAATACTCATGAGAAGGACGCAATACTAATGCAATACTAGAAATTGCAAAGTTAAAGCATGACCAAGGGACAGCAAAATGCTCATTGGGTCAGCGGGGTCAGACAAAAACAGGTGGAAAAGAAAAGACACATGTTAACTGCAAAATAATTAAGAATTATGTGTGAAACCATCAGGAACCCTTTAGTCTCCAGCGCCACCATTTTCCAGAACTGCAACCTACCTGGAGTCTCCAGAAGTGCAAGGTCTCAGGATCTCAGAGACTTAGGTTAGCTAAAGAATCCTAAAAAATGACCCGCACTTGATAAGAATCACAAGCTGAAGTGTTATAAAAATACATGAAGACTGGGTTTTTATAGGCCTTATAAACAGACAGCTTGAGAGTGACTCCTGAAGGACCAGCACCACATCCTCTTGTACCACTGTTTGAAGAATTTATCTTCCAGAATCTGGCAGTAAGTTTTGGAAGATCATTTTTAGTCCATCTCTGCAAGACAGACATTTCAGGATAAGAGATGGACTAAAAGTGAACTCAAACACCTTACTGCCAGATTCTGGATAAATTCTTCAAACAGTGGTACAAGAGGATGTGGTGCTGGTCCATCAGGAGTCATTCTCAAGCTGTCTGTCTATAAGCCCTATTAAAACCCAGTCTTCATGTATTTTATAACACTTCAGCTTGTGATTCTTATCAAGTGCAGGTCATTTTTTAGGATTCTTTAGCTAACCTAAGTCTCTGAGATCCTGAGACCTTGCACTTCTGGAGACTCCAGGTAGGTTGCAGTTCTGGAAAATGGTGGCGCTGGAGACTAAAGGGTTCCTGATGGTTTCACACTTAATTCTTCACCTTAATTCTTAATTATTTTGCAGTTAACATGTGTCTTTTCTTTTCCACCTGTTTTTGTCTGACCCCGCTGACCCAATGAGCATTTTGCTGTCCCTTGGTCATGCTTTAACTTTGCAATTTCTAGTATTGCATTAGTATTGCGTCCTTCTCATGAGTATTTAATAATTTTTGACTTTTCAGTCTGAGTTAAATCTCTTTTTTGGCTCATTTTGCCTGTAAAAGAAAACTTGCCTAATAATTCTGCACACCTGAATATAAGGCATTTTTCATTTCCAGCCTTCATGAACAATTATATATCACTTATAAATGATTAAAAACAATATTAATAGTAGTTATTAAGATTGATGTGGATTGGAATTGGTAAAATGTGCTTGGGAAAAAAATATGATCAGAAAATCAACTTGCCTAATAATTCTGCACTCCCTGTATATATATATTATATATATTGGGAGAGGTTGTCCATCATGAGAGTGTGCATACAGAGTTTGGATCCAGACAAAGAGTTAAGAATTTGAAGAAGCTCAAATATTCAGTTAAATTTTTTTGTTTGTTTGTTTTTTGGTCACTAAATAATTCCCACCATACTTCCATTTGTGTAATATTTGACATGTGACATTTTAATGAAGTTACTATAATTTAAAAATGTTAAAAGTCAAAATAAGTAGATGTGTCTAAACGTTTCACTGGTAGATCTTCACAGGATCAATAGAATCAGTTGTCACTAAGGATCATGTGTCATTATAACTGAATGTGAAACTAGCTCTGTGTTCAAAGGAATTTTACATAACACCTAATTACTTAACTGAACCTTAAGTTCAATCAGTAGTATTTGTGGAATGAGTGGCACGAGTACAGAAAAACAGTTGTTTGTGCATTTCCAAAGTAATTCCTGTGGTTGAAGTTCATTCCAAGTAATGCTTTTATGTGTAATTATTTTACCTTCCTGGTATCCTTGCATAAGTATTATGCAAAAGTTAATAGGTTGACATGATCATGAGTAGAAATATTAAATATAGCATTGCTTAGACAAGGCTAGTGAGTGATCGCACAAAATCTAAAACTGTATACAGTTGCATGAAAAAGTTTGGGAACCACTTGCAGAATCTGTGAAAATGTGAATAATTTTAACAAAATAAGAGAGATCATACAAAATGGATGTTATTTTTTATTTAGTACTGTCCTGAGTGAGATATTTTGCATAAAAGATGTTTACATATAGTCCACAAGACAAAAAAAAAAATGTATTGTAAAAAGTAAAAAAAAAAACAGTAAAAAAAGCTGTATTTATTAAAATAACCCCATTCAACAGTCTGTGAACCATTGGTTCTTAATACTGTGTGTGGTTACCTGGATGATGTGTTTTTTTGTTTTGTGATGGTTATTCATGAGTCTCTTGTTTGTTCTGAGCAGTTAAACTGAGCTCTGTTCTTCAGAAAAATCCTTCAGGTTCTGCAGATTCTTCAGCTTTCAAGGATTTTTTGCATATTTGAACCCTTTCCAGCAGTGACTGTATGATTTTGAGATCCTTCTTTTCACACTGAGGACAATTGAGGGACTCAAACACAACTATTAAAGGGTTAGTTCACCCAAAAATGAAAATTCTGTCATTTATTACTCACCCTCATGCCGTTCCACACCCGTAAGACCTTCATTAATCTTCAGAACACAAATTAAGATATTTTAGTTGAAATCCGATGGCTCTGTGGGGCCTCCATAGGGAGCAATGGACATTTCCTCTCTCAAGATCCATAAAGGTACTAAAAACATATTTAAGTCGGTTCATGTGAGTACAGTGGTTCAATATTAATATATAAAGCGACGAGAATATTTTTGGAGCGCCAAAAAAACAAAATAACGACTTATTTGGTGATGGCCGATTTCAAAACACTGCTTCAGGAAGCATCGGAGCACAAATGAATCAGTGTATCGAATCATGATTCAGATCGCGTGTCAAACTGCCAACGGCTGAAATCACATGACTTTGGCGCTCCGAACAGCAGATTCGATACACTGATTCATTTGTGCTCCGAAGCTTCCTGAAGCAGTGTTTTGAAATCGGCCATCACTAAATAAGTCGTTATTTTGATTTTTTGGCGCTCCAAAAATATTCTCGTTGCTTTATAATATTAATATTGAACCACTGTACTCACATGAACCGATTTAAATATGTTTTTAGTACCTTTATGGATCTTGAGAGAGGAAATGTCCATTGCTCCCTATGGAGGCCTCACGGAGCCATCGGATTTCAACTAAAATATCTTAATTTGTGTTCCGAAGATTAACGAAGGTCTTAGAGTAGAACGGCATGAGGGTGAGTTATAAATGACAGAATTTTCATTTTTGGGTGAACTAACCCTTTAAAAAAGGTTCAAACATTCACTGATGCTCAAGAAGGAAACACGACGCATTAAGACCCAGGGGGTGAAAACAAACAAGAGACTCATGAACAACCATCACAAGTCAAAAAAACAGTGGTAGATCATCCAGGTAACCACACACAGTATTGAGAACCAAGGTTTCACAAATTTTGAATGGGGTTATTTTAATAAATTCAGCTATTTTTTGTCTTGTGGACTATGTAAACATATTTTAAGTAAAATATCTTACTCAGGACAGTACTAAATAAAAAATAACATGAATTTTGTATGATCTCTCTTATATTGTTAAAATTATTCACATTTTCAGATTCTGCAAGTGGCTCCCATACTTTTTCATGCAACTGTAGCTCATAAAACACATAGCTATGGCTATACTTTTTTCAAAACAGTATGATAATTATATGTATACAGTACTCTGGTGTGGCACACTTGAACCATAGACTTTAATTGTCTCACTTGCTGTTCTGTCTCCATGACAACCACCATTTGAGGGATCTGTGATCTTGGTCTCGGTGGATCTGTGAATGATAAAGAAAGTCTTCGTTCATCAGCTGAAAATTTGATTGTCTCTTATGAACTCAGCAGTGCATTATGCAAATCCATGAATAATGAAAAAACATCACTCAAGGAACCTGGGATGGTAATTGTAGCTCTCTTGTGACAAAACAGACAAACTGATTAAATGCGGGGATCACTGCAGGCCATGGAGAACGAATATGAATATGAAGTCCTGTTCTTCATATATATCATTTGCATTTTGCAAATGTATAGACACTGTAATCTCTGTAAAGCTTTTCCAGTGCCTATAAACAATTCTGCAGTTTTGAAAAACCTTTATTTAAAAAGACAAGTGATTGCAACATAATTATAGTGAGTAACTGAATAGAAATTACACCTCTTATTGGCAGTACTTTCTCCTTGACAACCGTTGTGTAATTTGTCTATGCCCTGGACACATTGTTGCCAACTAATAAACCATGCTCCCTGTTTGAATCGCCATTGTGTAAGCTCTAAATAAGGTTTGCGGTAAGTGTCGGGGTTATGAAATAACATTCATTAGACTGTTACAATACCCAATTGTACATGATTGCTTTGTTGTCCTGGAGAAGCATGGAAATGAAAATCTCCTAATTGCACACTTCAGTATGATGCTTTAATGAGTTATTTGCGCACTTCAATATAACATTGCTGAGAAGATGTAGTTTTTAATGAGCAACCCCAGTCGTTCACCTTCAAGTCTTTCAATCAATTACTTTAAAGTTGCCATGAACCGGAAGTTCACTAGTTTGTCATTGAGTCAGTGCTGCTGATGCAAAGTAGGCCCTTCATTATCAAACACCAAGTAACTAAATTAGGATACAGTTATGAGTAATTCGCAAACTGTTAAACATTAAACTGTTGGTTACTTTAAAACTAACCTTCATCTGGGCGATCACAGGGATATGTGAATATTTGATCTGTTAAAGCCACAATATGTACATTTTTGCCGCTAGAGGTCGCTTATTGAAAACAAAGGTGTAGCTTGATGACGCCTTGATTTCACGAATAATGGAAGATGTCATCTTCACGTCTACAGTCGGGAAAAGAATCAGGATGGGACTCGGGCAGAAATCATGTTCATGGATGAGATTATTAACGTTACTCTAGTATGAAGCAGGGTGCGGCTGAAAGCCGTTGGAGTGGAACGAGGCCACTGGAGTGATTACTAATGAGAGATGAGTGCGACATACGACTCGAGAACAGCGAAACTTTTATTATGCCCCAGTCGCCGCTTCCACTTCTCCTGAGTATTTGGGGTACTTTCCTGTCTAACCAAAAACAAACCTTAAATTAAAGCTGCAAGCAGCGATGAAAGGGCCCTCGCACCCAGGCTCATCACCACCCGTTGGCCTTAGGACCCGTTGAGCGACATGCATGTAAGCAAGTAAATACAGGAGAAATATGGCAAAGTCATTTCAAAGTGCCATTTCGTGGCGTTAATCACATACATTAGCACTTAGCCAAGTGTTGCATGATTTAACGTGCTTTTTTTAACATGTTTGGTACTTCATTGCATATTGAAATGTGTTTCTGGGAGTGAATTACAGTGTAAAGTGTGTACTTTCCTGTTGCCAGCAGGTGGGGCTATGACTAACTGAATATAGAGGGTATGCATCGACGTCACTTTCCCGCCGAAAACGCACTCCCTCAGCTGGACTGAGTGGCAAATGAACCTGCTGCGTAACTGGATTAATAGGAGAAACGGCGAAAACGCGAGTAAAACTAACGAATTACTCTAAAGGTTGGACTCGAAAGTGTTTCTTACAACTTGTCAAATAAACCTAATCCATGGATATTGACATGCAGCCAGGAGTCGTGTTTCCTGACATTTATATGTGCCTGATTTGACGCCGGGGAAATACATAAAGCAAATCTGGCTGTGAATATTTATATAATTACAATATCGGTAGGTTTAAAGATGCTTAATCACTTATATCAATGTTATATCGTCATATTGTCCAGCCCTAAAACATATATAGTTTTATAGTATAGTTTTTGACAGTGTTGTTTATTTAAAAACACCCAATTATGCATAATATAAGATGGAAAATATTTAATTGATGAGTCGTCAACATAATATATAACAATACAATATATAAGGTATGATTTTACCTCAAAATCCAACAATTCGACACAAAATGATAACTGCAAATCCATGTTTCTTTGCCTGGAGTCCAGCTGTTTCTGTGACTTGCAGTGATCCATTTGCTTCTTTTTCTGTTGCTTTCTCTAGTTTTTAAATATATACCTCAGGGTTTGTGTCAAATCTATTTGTACAGTCAGCCGCAAAGCTCTTTCCCGTTTTGAATGTGTTTTGTGTGTTTTTCGTTTTTCACGCTGAAAACCAATGCTGCTGCTCAGTCTTTTGCCACTCAGCGTGCGTAACCGCAGTCCTAACGGTCGACGGTGACGTCACGTGCATACCCTCTATTGGCAAGTAGATGTCTTCAGGACTCTTATCAAACATGTGATGTTTGCGGCAGATCAGACATTGTATGCCCAAGTTACAACAACTTCCTGTTTCATGGCGAAACATCAAATTTTGTCAGGCCGCCACGGACACGCCCTTCAGTGAAAACTCAAGATCTTTGCAATTTAACATTGCGAAGGCCTTTAGATTAGACTGCCCAAATATGATGCTGATCTGATTAAATCTCTAGGTGGAGTTCTTTAAAGTACAACGTCCAGAAATGGCAAAAACTGCAAAAAATTTGCAGGGGGTATTCAGATTTTGCACCCAGGGACTTTTTTGTAGGTATTGGGCTGTTACACATCCGGGTGCGGGTCGGGTCGCGGTTTTTATGTCAAATGGGTCGGGTTGGGTGCAGGCTAAAATAGGTGTTTCTGTCGGATATCAGGTCGGGTGTGCTGTTAATAACGTCTCGGTTACAAAGGTAACCCTCGTTCCCTGAAGGAGGGAACGGAGACGTACGTCGGATGACCGACGAATAGGAATCTCGCTAGAGAGGCCAATCTACTTCGAGTGTAACTAAACGAGCCAATGCACATTGGCATGCAATCATATGCATCAGCTGCTCGCCTCGCAGCGCGGGTATATAATGAGCAGCAGGTGCGTTGCATCTTCAGGTTTTCGCTGAGGAGCCGAACCCAGCAGGTGGCAGCATCAGCAGGACAGCGCCTGTGGCGACGGGACGTACGTCTCCGTTCCCTCCTTCAGGGAACGAGGGTTACCTTTGTAACCGAGACGTTCCCATTCAGTCGGTCACTTCGACGTACGTCGGATGACCGACGAATAGGAATCCCTACCAAAGCACCACAGGAGGTGCCCTCTTCCAGTGCTCTGTTGTGAGCCACCTGAACCCCCTTGCCTAAGGACGGTGGGACCGGGCTCACACAGAGAGGGTCGATCACTGTTGTTCCCAAAACCCACTCAGTGAGACTATAGATACCACTGGGAGCGTAACCTTACGTCAGATAAGGAACGCTGCGGAAGCCATATCCTTCCCCGAAGGAGTTATATGGATAAGTACATATGGACTAACCTTGTAGGTTGTACAACATATGGAAGAACTGGGGTGACTCCAACTTGGTGGGTTCTCCCAGAGGGAAAGACACGGGCTTCGATTAGGAGCAACCGTGGAAAGCCGCATATGGGATCCCCGTAGGGTCACACATATGGAACCCAGCCTAAATCCGGTTCTCAAGGATTCAACGGAGTAAGGCCTGGCGACCGACGCTCCGCCACGTCGGCTGCCGAAGGGATGTCGGAGGACTCGACAGGGTCTGCCTTGTAGGGACTCTCTGGAGAAAAGAAGCGCATGTCGCGCAGCAAGCGGACACTAAGCCGGGGCCTCTCCGTGCCTCTGACCTGAGGCAAGAACACGGGAGGAGACCGGCTCCACACGAAGGCTATAGTACCTAGCGAACGTGTTAGGTGTCGCCCAGCCCGCAGCTCTACAAATGTCTGTCAGCGAGGCGCCACGAGCCAGCGCCCAGGAGGATGCTACACCTCTCGTGGAGTGAGCATGCAACCTGAGCGGGCAGGGCACGCCCTGAGCTTGATAAGCCAGGGCGATGGCATCCACTATCCAGTGGGCCATCCTCTGCTTGGAGACAGCCTTTCCCTTCTGCTGGCCTCCGTAACAGACAAAGAGCTGGTCTGAGGTCCTGAAGCTTCGAGTTCTGTCTATGTACCGTCGCAAAGCGCGGACTGGACAGAGCAAAGCCAGGGCTGGGTCTGCCTCCTCCGAGGGCAGCGCTTGCAGGCTCACCACCTGGTCCCTGAAGGGAGTGGTGGGAACCTTGGGCACGTAGCCAGGCCGGGGTCTCAGTACCACGTGGCTGTCGCCCGGCCCGAACTCCAGGCACGATTCGTCGACCGAAAATGACTGCAGGTCCCCTACCCTCTTGATGGAGGCCAATGCAACCAGCAGCAAAGTCTTCATAGACAGAATCTTTAAGTCTGCTGACTGCAAAGGCTCAAAGGGAGCAATCTGGAGTGCTCTTAGCACCAGAGCGAGGTCCCAAGAGGGTATGGAGGGAGGTCGAGGAGGATTTAACCGTCTCGCCCCCCTAAGGAACCTGATGACCAGGTCGTGCTGACCAACAGATTTGCCATCTATGTGGTCGTGGTAAGCGGAGATAGCAGCAGTCTGGACTTTGAGGGTGGAGGGGGACAGCCTACGCTCCAACCCTTGCTGCAAGAAGGAAAGCACGACTCCGATCGAGCATCTTCGGGGGTCTTCTCGGCGAGAAGAGCACCACTCGACGAACAGGTTCCACTTCGAGGCGTAAGCACGTCTTGTAGACGGTGCACGTGCCGAAGTGATGGTGTTAAGTACCTCAGGGGGTAAGTCACCTAGAACCTCCGCGTCCCGTCCAGGGGCCAGACATGGAGTTTCCAGAGGTCTGGACGCTGGTGCCAGAGAGTGCCCCGTCTCTGAGAAAGAAGGTCCTTCCTCAGAGGGATGGGCCAGGGAGGGGCTGTCGCGAGGAGAGAGAGTTCTGGGAACCAGGTCCGGTTGGGCCAGTAGGGCGCAACTAGCAAGACCTGCTCCTCGTCCTCCCTGACTTTGCACAGTGTCTGTGCAAGTAGGCTCACTGGGGGAAACGCATATTTGCGCAGGCCCCGGGGCCAGCTGTGTGCCAGTGCGTCTGTCCCGAGTGTTCCCTCGGTCAGAGAGTAAAACAACTGGCAGTGGGAGGTCTCTAGAGAGGCATACAGGTCTACCTGAGCCTCTCCGAACTCTTTCCAGATCAGCTGAACCACCTGGGGGTGGAGTCGCCACTCTCCTGGCAGCGCAGCTCGTGACAGCTCGTCGGCCACACGGTTGAGCACACCGGGAACATGAATGGCGCGAAGCGACCTCAGATGCTTCTGACTCCAGAGGAGGAGATGGCGGGCGAGTTGCGACATGCGACGGGAGCGTAGACCACCTTGACGGTTGATGTACGCAACGGTCGCAGTGTTGTCCGTACGGACCAGTACATGCTTGCCCCGTAACGGCCCTTTGAGGCGGCTCAGAGCAAGGCGTACTGCCAGCAACTCGAGGCAATTGATGTGCCAATGCAGATGGGGTCCCGTCCAAACCCCTGACACTGCATGCCCGATGTACGTGGCACCCCAGCCGGTGGCCGAAGCATCTGTGAATACCACAGCATGCCGGGACACTTGTTCTAGGGGCACTCCTGCCCGAAGAAACAAAGGGTCCGACCACGGGCTGAAGGCTTGGCGGCACTCCTGAGTGATTGGCACCCGGAACGTGCCGTGTAGCCACGCCCATCTCGGGACTCGGCCGTGAAGCCAGTGCTGAAGCGGTCTCATATGAAGCAGACCGAGCGGTGTTACAGCCGCTGCGGCCGCCATATGCCCCAGGAGCCTCTGAAAAAATTTCAGTGGGACCGCTGTCCTGCCGTTGAAAGTATTCAGGCAGTTCAACACCGACCGAGCACGTTCCTCTGTGAGGCGTGCTATCTGTTCGACCGAATCCAACTCCATACCGAGAAAAGAGATCCTCTGCACTGGGGCGAGTTTGCTCTTTTCCCAGTTGACCTGAAGCCCCAACTGGCTGAGGTGACTGAGCACCAAGTCCCTGTGTTCGCACAACTGATCCCGAGACTGTGCTAGGATAAGCCAGTCGTCTAGATAGTTGAGGATGCGAACACCCTGTTCTCTCATGGGAACAAGGGCTCCCTCCACGACTTTCGTGAAGACGCGGGGAGACAGGGCGAGCCCGAAGGGTAGGACCCTGTACTGGTATGCTCGACCTTCGAACGCGAACCTCAGGAATGGCCTGTGTCGCGGAAGAATCGAAACATGGAAGTACGCGTCCTTCAGGTCGATCGCTGCAAACCAATCTCGGGGACGGATGCATTCGAAAATGCGTTTCTGCGTGAGCATTTTGAACGGTAGCTTGTGGAGGCTCCGATTCAAAAGACGCAGGTCCAAGATCGGTCGTAACCCGCCGCTTTTCTTGGGTACAATGAAGTAGGGACTGTAGAACCCTGACCTCATATCGGCTGGAGGGACCGGCTCGATCGCGTCCTTCGCCAGTAGGACTGCGATCTCCGCACGCAGGACAGGGGCATCGGCAGCTTTCACTGTAGTGAAGAGGATGCCCCTGAATGGGGGGGCGCCGGGCGAACTGAATCGCATAGCCGAGCCTGATGGTCCGAAGGAGCCAGCGAGACGGACTGGGGAGCGCTAGCCAGGCTCCCAGAGACCGAGCAAGCGGCACCAAGGGGACCACCGGCGTACCCGCCGCGGGGCAGCGAGGTGGAACGCAGGGACGCGGCCCGGGGGGCTCTCTGTATGAGGCGGCCCGAAGCGGGGTCACAGTGTGCTGTGCAACACTTACCTGCTTCCACAGGTGGACAGAGGGAGCAGTCGAGGTTTTGTCTGCCTGCTGCTCGCTGCTGTCCGCTGGCGACAGAAGAGGTGGATGAGAGTGGTGAGGTTCTTGCCCTCCCACTGCCCTCCGAGCCCTCTTCGGACCCGGAGATAGAGGAAACTGCTCTTTTATTGAAAATTTGGGTACCGCTGGTCGTTGGGCCAGCGGCGGAACAAAAAGGGGAAACAAAAGATTCTCCACCCGGCCCTCCTCCGGGGGAAGGAGCGGTGCGGTCACCACCTCCTGAAGAGCAGTCCCATCCATCTCCGGGTCACCCGTCCTAGGGCCGCTTGGACTTGGCCTTGCCACCCTTCTTTTTAGGGTGTGGCGGGACGGGCTGGGCACCCCGCCCGCGACCGGCTCCACGACGCCGCTTGGATGGAGGCTGCTGCTGCGGCGTGGGAGCGGGGGCGGCCGCAGGGGGGCGCCCTCGGCGACGGGCAGACTGAGGTGCCGCCGGCGGTGGGGGTGCAGCAGCTGACCGCCTCGGCAGGATGTGACTAATGGCCTCAGACTGCTTTTGTACAGCCGAGAACTGTTGGGCAAAGTTCTCGACCGCGTCGCCGAAGAGGCCGGTCTGGGACACGGGGGAATTAAGAAACCTGACCTTGTCGGTATCCCTCATGTCCGCGAGACACAGCCAGAGATGGCGTTCCTGGACCACCATGGTGGACATCGCACGACCCACTGACCGCGCCGTAACCTTCGTCGCACGAAGCGCGAGGTCCGTCGCGGTACGAAGTTCTTGTAGAACTTGCGGATCATGACCACCCTCGTGTAGGTCCTTCAGTGCCTTGGCCTGATGGACCTGCAACAACGCCATAGCGTGTAAGGCAGAAGCGGCTTCCCCACAGGCCTGATAAGCCTTGCCGGTAAGATCCGACGAGTGCTTACAGGCCCGGGAAGGGAGAGACGGCTCCCCCCGCCAGGTGGAGTTAGGGCACAGTTGCATAGCAACGGCCCATTCCACAGGGGGTATGCGCGCATAACCCTTCGCCGCTCCGCCATCAAGGGTGGTGAGGGAGGAGGACCCACCGACACGGTTTCGGGCAGTAAAAGGTGCCGTCCATGTGCCAGTGAGTTCTTCATGCACCTCCGGGAAGAAAGGCACTGGGGTGGGGGACTGAGAACCAGCCCTTGCCACCCCGAGAAACCAATCGTCCAACCGCGAGGGCTCGGGACACGGTGGAGGATTCCACACGAGCCCGACCCTGTTGGCGGCCCGGGAAAGCATAGCCATCATTTCCGGGTCTGAATCGGGCACAGATGTCACTCCCGAAGGAGGCAGCTGCGCCGAATCGTCATCCCCGAAAGTATCAGGCTCACCCTCCGATGCAGCGATCGACATCTGGTCGTCATGGGGAGCTCCGAAGGATACGGATGGTACACACCTCTGGGGTGGTCCACCGCGTTCCCCCGGCAGCTCTACTGGCTGCGGAGTGCACGAGGGATGAGGGTTCCTAGGGGGTTGGTTCCCCGAAGGAAGCGCGCTCACCGTGACCCTCAAGTCACCAGTCCCAGCGCCCGAAGCAACCCTCTGAGGAGGATTGGAACGAGGCGCCGGGACCGGGACTCCACCCCTTTGCAGGAAGTGGAGTCTCGACCGCAACTCCGCGACGGTCATCATCCCACAATGGGTGCATGACTCGTCCACAAACGCCGCCTCAGCGTGCCTTAAGCCCAAGCACGTGATACAGCGCTGGTGACCATCCCGAGGCGCCAGGTAACGACCGCATCCAGAAACACACAAGTAGAACGACATCTTTAAAAAGACGCGAACTACTCGTGTAAGCTCTTTCAGGAACTGCTCTTTCAAGTGCCGAAGCACGCAGGGGAAAGCCGCTGCAGCACAGACAGGGAAATGTGCAGCCTGTCGTGTGCACTCTCCTTGGAGATGCCGCTCTTACCAGCCGTGAAAACAGCTTTTCAGCGCTCTTTAAAGCGCACCGTACCAGCCGTAAGAACGGCTTTCACAGCTGACACACAGCTTTTTTGCTCAGTGGCAAAAAAAAGAAAATAAACAAAAGGAGAGAATCGGCCCCGCTGCTGTGCTGTTCCACCTGCACCAGACGAGAGAGCAGTAGAGAGAGCTGGCTCGTTCCTTTCACACTCGCTCGTAGATACTACCATGTGTAGTTCGGCTCCGAAGCGAAAAGCTGAAGATGCAACGCACCTGCTGCTCATTATATACCCGCGCTGCGAGGCGAGCAGCTGATGCATATGATTGCATGCCAATGTGCATTGGCTCGTTTAGTTACACTCGAAGTAGATTGGCCTCTCTAGCGAGATTCCTATTCGTCGGTCATCCGACGTACGTCGAAGTGACCGACTGAATGGGAACTGTGTCTACCGAATTTCATATCTGTACATGAAACATAGCACAAAGGGCGCTTAATTGAAATTTTATAGGTGGCGCTATCGAGCCATTTTGCCACACCTAATTATGAAACCCATATCAGATTGACTGAGCAATTAAAATACGGCAGAGACCTGCACAGGTCTTGTTTGATAAACCCGTACACACCCGTCTCTTCTGAAACTAAGCAGTGTTTACCTGGCCGCTGTCCTCTTTGTAGCACAACTTTTATTCAAATTGTAAATAGCCTTTATTAAATACATAAAGCGAGCAAAGCGTGCTCCCTAATAATCACTTTAGCTTTCAATCAGATGCAGTGCGATTGGCTACAATGCTCAACGCTGTAAAAACTGCTGTAATTAGAAGCCTTTAACGGTCTTTCCATTTGAAAGCAGCTGTCAAATGCACCAAATTGAGTTGGAATAGTCTTGGCTATGCAGTCTACCTGTGCCTACCGCGCATCCGACCCGCACCACACCCAACACGTTCAAATTTTGCTTCCAGGGACTTGTTTGTAGGTATTGGGCTGTTAGATGTGTCTACCGAATTTCATACCTGTACGTGAAATGTAGAGCGAAAGGTGCTTAATTGAAATTTTGTAGGTGGTGCCATTGAACCATTTTGCCACAACTAATTCTGAAACCCATATCAGACGTAAATTTTCACCACTTCTGACACGTTTTTGAGCATGTTTAGGCCCGCAAAAATGCAATTTATTTCGGCTAAGAAGAAGAATTGACCGTGCAATTACAATACCCAGACCCTAATAACGACTTTATTCATCAAATTGGTCTGTCCTCTGTCATACTGCTACGCTATTTTTGTTGCAGAGCTTCAGTGGTTACTGCAGTAAAATGCAGTATCACACGATGTTGCAACCCTTTTATTGCATTTCCTGTTTTTCAAAATGAGTTGAAGTTTCACGTTGTTTCCTCTGTTTGTTTACTTTGACTAAATCTTGCTAAAAATAATTAAACTTGTCCAATAAGTTATTGCTGATAAACAATTGGATATGTTGCTCTCCACGGAAACCTGGCAGTTACCAAATGACTACCTTCATCTAAACCTTCTTACTCCCTCTGGATATAAATATATGTCTAAGCCACGTCTCTATGGTAGAGGTGGTGGCCTTGTCAGAATGGTGTAAAAGTTGTCATGACTGAATTTCATAATGTGAAATCTTTTGCTTTCAAAGTGCTTTCTTATACCACTGTCTGTCTCTAATGTCTCTGGCTCTGGCTCACAAACTGATATCTATATGATCATAAACAAACTGATAACATTTAGATTTGATTTTGCTTTTCCGGAACCTGCTGTCAAATCTACTCTTAATTATCGTAATGTTAAAACTGTTGATGCTTTATGTTTCTCAAACTTCATTAATGCATCTTTTCTGTCTACTTTGATTTTTCTTGTCCTTCTGCTGTTCTCTCTACTTACAACTCTATCTCTGAAACCTAAAACCAACAACAAGTCCATTTAAACAAATAATAGTTTGTTGAACAAACTTAATCACTTGGTTCTTGTGTCAGAAAAATAATTTGTTGAGTCAACTTAAAGGGTTAGTTCACCCAAAAATGAAAATCCTGTCATTAATTACTCACCCTATTGTCGTTCTACACCCGTTAGACCTTCATTCATCTTTGGAATACAAATTACAATATTTTTGATAAAATCCAATGGCTCAGTGAGGCCTGCATTGACAGCAAGATAATTTACACTTTCAATGCCCAGAAAGGTACTAAAGACCTAAAACCATTCATGTGACTACAGTGGTTCAACCTTAATGTAACGAAGCAACAAGAATACTTTTTGTGTGCCAAAAAAAACAAAATAATGACTTTATTCAACAATATCTAGTGATGGGCGATTTCAAAACACTGCTTCATGAAGCTTCGACGCTTTACAAATCTTTTGTTTTGAATCAGTGGTTTGGAGCGTGTATCAAACTGCCAAAGTCATGCGATTTCAGTAAAACAGGCTTCATTACGTCATGTGTGTTTCAAAACATTTCGAAATTTCAATGATTCACCACTTGGTGGCATTTGATACACGCTCCAAACAACAGGTTCGAAACAAAAGATTCGTAAAACTTCGAAACTTCACGAAGCAGTGTTTTGAAATCGCCCATCACTAGATATTGTTGAATAAAGTCGTTTTTTTGGGGGGGCTTTGTTGGCACACAAAAAGTATATTCGTCGCTTCATAACATTAAGGTTGAACCACTGTAGTTGATATATATTTTTTCCAACAAAAAATAATTCATTTGGACTGATTTATTGTATTCTTGTTGTATGAAGTTAAATTCATCAAGTTGCTGTAGTTACCAGTGAGGTGAAGAATGAAGCTTATACTTAGGTTGTGGGTAGCTGTTGTGAACATGAGATTTCCATGATTGTCTGATGGGGGGCGGAGCCATAGACCATATGCACTGATGACTTAATCTGCGTATGAAGAAGAGCAGCACTGTAATCAAGTCAAGAAGTCTGAACACATTAGCCCTTTTGATCTATAATCTCAAGTGGTTTCCTGTTTGCACGCAGTATAAAATTCTCCTGTTAACTTTTAAATGCCTTCATGATCTTGCTTCCCATTATCTGTCTGAACTGTTGCACTATTATACACCCCCTCACTCTTTCTTGACATCTGACTTAAGTATGCTTACTGTATCATGCTTTCATCTCTCATCAATGGGTGGTAGATCATTCAGTGATATGGCACCAAAATCTTTTTTTCAAAATACTTTACCTCCATTTAGTGTTTTATTGTTTCATTTTTGTGTGTATATGTATGTACATATTGTATGCATGCTTCATTATCTCCCTGAACAGCAACACCCAGTTTGGGAAAGGAGCTTTATAAATAAAACATATTATTATTAAAGTGCAGGTCCAGTAAAAAGATGATGTTAAATGTGTTGGCACTGAAACAGATAACCACAAAGGAACTCAACCCTGTGCACATAAACTAAGTACTGAGTGCTTTAATATAGAATTAATGTACCTGAAACATAAAATAACTTTATTACAGCAATTTTAAAATAAAGAAAATGCATTTACACACCCTCAAACATAATAAACATATTCTTTTTCTCACATACATTAATAGAAACAAAGGACAAGCGACTCAAAACATGTTTATTTCATGGAAACTAGTAGGGGTCATGTTATTTCAGTGTATCTCTTAAGCAGTCCAAACCACTTTTTTCAAAAATGACAAGTGCTACATACAAACATGTACATCAAGCAGTCAGTTGTTATGAAATGCATAAATGCCAAATCATGTTAGCAGCCACTTCTATTACAGAGGCAAAAGATCATCTTTAAGCATATAATCTTTTAAGCTTTTTTACAAACATAATTAAAATGTTTACAAATGTAAATTTCTATATAGTCCATTTTGTTAAAAATGTTATCAAACTTCTCTCAATCTAAACGTAATATCTAGTTTTAATGAGCAAACATCTACACTTCTATATGAAATGCCTTTAAATACTGAACAATAAGAAATCTGAGGGAATTATCATCTCCTGATATCCTCCATTATGTAAGCAGCCAGATGCTCTCAGGTCCCAGTGATTGTTGTTCTACGTAATTAGTGCTTTACCAACTTGCATTTGGAGGCAATTTCTCATGGAGATTGACAGCTTATAAACTCTGACAATGAGAAACTTTGCTATCAAAGAGCAAACAAAATAAATAGATTGAAGCATTTTACTTTCACCAACTTTTGTGCTATCTACAATAACATTCCCTCAGTGGTCACATGATGCATGAAATACAGTAGCTGAAAGCTATCTGAAATATGCACCCCCACTCCCCCTCAGAAGACAGCATCATGTATTGCCATCTGTGAGCATGAACCAACTCTGTGGAACTGGAATGAGTGTGTTTGGGTTAAGATTGATCTCGTCGTTGGAACTGTAATGAATATCAGGTTCAAAGCGATAAAAATAATAACCCAAAATACCATCAAATACATAGGTAGTGCTTGAAAACAAGAGAACTTTGTCAAAAGGTAACTTGTACCTCCACACTAATGAACTACTGTGTTTGGCAAAGTGAACCAGAATGAGAACTACGCAGACTTCTCAATGTTCATATTGCTTGGATAAAATGAAAAATAAAGTGCATTTTTCGTGAATTGCGAACACCCTGACATCTGGTGGTTAACTGGCAGAAGTGCAGTAATCCCTCGACCAGATTTGCCAAAACAATGACACATGGAATGAATGGAGAGGTGAGGGACAGGGTGATGTATTAGACTATCAGGATCAGCTCTAGCCTGCCCAAGGAGTATTCAGACTATATTCATGCAGAGCCGTAGTGTTTCCTCCGCAATCCACATACTGGTACATCTCCTGAGACACCTGCTCAGCATGGCCAAAATACACTGTAGTGACGGTTATCCTGCAAAGCAACATGCAAAGTTAATAACAAATAAAGCAAGCAAATTTACCTGACGGCACTACAATTACCTCAAACCTGCTTTACCTGTGTGGCTGCTGAACATGTAACAATGTGTTCTAAGTGCTGCACCACAGCTCCAAAGTTTGTTTTTTTAATTTAAAATAAGTGTTTGACATGCTGTATACTGTACTAATTTACTTACTGCGACACGATGACTTTCTGTGTGGAGTTTGCATGTTCTCCCCGTGTCTGCGTGGGTTTCGTGGGTAGTGAGTGATTTGTAAACTTATTTAAACTTATAATCAAGAGATACATACTGCTATGTATCTTAATCTTAATTTCTCATTTGTCTGTATTACTAATGTCAAATAAAATTTTGACAAAAAAGTATTTCGAAAAAATGCTCAATTTTGCTGCAGCCTTGGATCCGGAAGTATTTTTTTCCAATTAATTTTTCCCACAGGCATTTTTAAAATGTTTTCATTAAAGTGTTATAAGCTTTGAAGCAAACCAACCTGCTACGATGTGAATCACAACATTACAAACTTTGATTTGAATCAAAAACATATTTATAAATCAAACAAAAAGAAAAAGGTACAAGTCTATGTACTGTATGTAATGTAGTTTTCATCAGGAATTCTGCTGTTAAATTCTATTATTTAAAAAATAAGTTGCAGAAATAATGCAGATCGGTGGCATCAACTAAACCATGTACCGCCAAACTCACAGTAGGTCTGTCTTTTAAAGTTTATAAATTATCATTAAAAATCTATCAAAACAATATATGTGTTTTGCACAATACTTACTGCATCATAACCACAATGTTGTGCACCTTGATGCTCTGCAGAGTACAGTAGTCACTGTAAAACAGATGGAAAAGGTCTGTTAGGAAAAATATAAACTCAGCAAAAAAAGTACTAAACTTAGTACAAAAAATATACTTACTACATATAGCTCATTTCATCTGCTATGGTGGTGGGCACCATGTAGTCAATCTGACAAGAAAAAAAAAAGTATAATAAAAATATGATCAAAGTTTATATATGCTGAAGCACACCAACTTTAACAGCTATTTAAAGTAAAGCTCTACCTGCTTCATATCCAGGGGGCCAATAGTGGTTATGTTGCTAACGCGAGTCTTTCCAATCACAGTCTTGGAAAACTGCACCTGGGCTGTGATGTTGGCCACGTCCACCGAGTAATAGTTGTTGTTAGTAATATTCAATGAGTTCTTTAAATGGAAATAAAGACAATTAAATGGGATGAACAGGCATCTAAAAAAAATCTGTCTTCAAACCTGCATCAACCTGCTAAGCATCTGTCTGTTGAAAAAAAATGATAAGGTTTGGATTGAAGCATATTGGGATTGATTGGATTGATCCCATATTTATATAAAGGATTAGTTCACTTTAAAATGAAAATTACCCCAAGCTTTACTCACCCTCAAGTCATCCTAGGTGTATATGACTTTCTTCTTTCTGATGAACACAATCAGAGTTATATTAATAAATATCCTGACGCGTCCGAGCTTTATAATGGCAGTGAACAGGACCAATGAGTATGAAGCTGAAGAAAGTGCATTCATCCATCATAAACGTACTCCACACAGCTCCGAGGGTTTAATAAAGGACTTCTGAAGCGAAGCAATGAATTTGTGTAAGAAAAATATCCATATTTAACACATTATAAAGTAAAATATCTAGCTTCTGCCAGACCGCCTTCCGTATTCAACTTACAAAAATAGTACGGTTTTTCGTGAGTTGAATACGGAAGGCGTAGGATGTAGCGTAAGCATTTTGAACTGCGAGAGGCATTACTCTTTCTTCCTAGGCTGAATACGGAAGGCGCTCTGGTGGAAGCTAGATATTTTACTTTATAACTTGTTAAATATGGATATTTTTCTTACAAAAAAGCTCCGTTTCAGAAGGACTTTCTTGAGCTTTATACTCGTTGCCCCCGTTCACTGCCATTATAAAGCTTAAATGCGTCAGGATATTTATTAATATAACTCCGATTGTGTTCATCAGAAAGAAGTCATATACACCTAGGATGGCTTGGGGGGGGGGTTTCATTTTAAAGAGAACTAATCCTTTAAATTTATTCCTGAAGCAGATACACCATTGAACACTTTTAAACTCACTTGTGTAGAGTGATAACTGTTCTGGAGGAACTTACTGTGACATTGAGATAGACAATGCGTTTGCTCTGGTCATAGGACACGTAGACAGACTTCACTCCCACATAGTTCACATCAATGGAACGTGGGAAAAGGAAGAAAACAGCCAGGCTGGAGAGCAGCAGGCACACAGTGACTGAAGCAGTCACATACAGCTTGCTGAAAGACACACAACAGATTTAGAGCTAAATCAGTAAAACTAACACAACATAAATATCTTCATAAATACAACATAATCAAGATTTTTTAACCCTTGTGCGGTCTTCGTTTGGGAAGTACACTCAGGGTCTTCGGGGTCTCCACAGACCCCAGGCAACAAAATGCAATTTTGTAACAAAATGCTTGTTTTTTTTAAACAAATGTAATTTTACTCTGTTTATTAATGTTTTTACTCCATGTTTGTGCAGTTTTTGGAGTATTTATCTTATTTTTTAAATTTATATAAATAAATTAAAAAATATTTTTTTTAAATAGATTTTTATACAAAAACAGCTTTTTATGTAAAATTCACTTTATAAAAGACCCACATTTCTAAATTTCATTCATGGGGATAACATGGATAATTTGACATGGTTTAGTGTATGATTTTTGCCCATCTTTTGGAAAATGCAGTTATAAAAGTAAAAAAAAACTATCATTTTTACCAGTAAATGCTGCAGAGCTCTACTATTTGCTATGTGCTATTTGACTGACTGAAAGACATCTTTTCACAAGTATTTTTCAGTTGGATTCATATCTAAATATTCTGAAATCACAATTATAACAATAAAGGCTACTTTTTGTCAAAGTTTAGTATTTTTTGTAATGAAAAAAATCAATTTTTCAATATTGTTACATTATGATGAGACCCCGCTTAGAAATTGGACAAAATTCATCCTCAAAATCAACATTTTTGAAAAACTTTTTTTTTTTCCCAGTACAAAAAAATGCTAAACTTTGACAAAAAGTAATTTTTATTGTCTTTTATTGTCATAATTGTGATTTCATAATATTTAGATATAAATCCAACTGAAAAATGCTTGTGAAAAGATGTCTTTCAGTCAGTCAAATAACACATAGCAAATAGTGGAGCTCTGCAGCCATCTGGTAAAAGTGATATTTTTTTACTTTTAAAACTGCATTTTCCAAAAAATTACACTAAACCATGTCACATTATCCATGTTATCCCCATGAATGAAAGTTAGAAATGTGGGTCTTTTATAAGTGAATTTTACATAATAAGCTGTTTTTGTATAAAAAAAAAAAATTTATTTATTTATTTTTATAAATTTAAAAGATATGACAAATCCTCCAAAAACTGCACAAATATGAGGTAAAAACATTAATAAACAGAGGAAAATTACATTTGTTTTTTAAAAAACAATTATTTTGTTACAAAATTACATTTTGTTGCCTGGGGTCTGTGGAGACCCCGAAGACCCTGAAGAAGACTGAACTGAACATGTAATATATTACTTATACAGATTTATTTAGGGATACAAACAGTAATAAAACAAGAGGAATATATTTCTATTTTAATTCACTTTTATGCGTTAGACCGATTTTACAATTTCAAAAAGCAACGAACGAAAATTAAATCTAAATCTTTACT
The DNA here is from genome assembly GCF_018812025.1 of Megalobrama amblycephala. Classification (NCBI taxonomy): domain Eukaryota; kingdom Metazoa; phylum Chordata; class Actinopteri; order Cypriniformes; family Xenocyprididae; genus Megalobrama; species Megalobrama amblycephala. The sequence goes on from NC_063052.1 coordinate 5,418,212, forward strand.
GCTTTGTCAGTTTGGTTGTATTTTTAAGACATTTTTATTGTTAATTAAGCCCTATATTACATGAAGACATTTTAGGGATCCGCAGACACCCTGATTTCTAAAAATCTCTTACGTTCTCCTTGGTCTCAGCCTCTGGTCACTGTATGGGATCAGGGCCACCAGCTGATTTTCTTGGCCTGCATAAACATGTCACAGTGTGTCACATAATGTACATTTTTAGTGAGAGATGGCATTTCAGATAGGGTTCCTTTAAAAACATTTCAATCAACATGAACTTTCTAGATGAAGTGTTCTAAAGTTAGTTTACCTCGCGGGATCCTTCCAGTGCCTTGGCATGTGGGGCAGGTGACGCTGTCTCGGCCAGTGAACTCCACGTAAGGGAACTGAGACACGTCTCCCCCGCTCTTACTGTCCTCCGTCTGCATGGCACTGTACCCGGGGGACGTGGTTAGGCTGTCCTGACAGTCATCATGAGAGGTATGCTTAGGCAGGTGGGAAAGAGCCTTCCCCATTTTGTACACCTGTGATAAAAGCAAAGATTTCACTTTTGCTTCAGTTTTCTGTTATTATATACCAATGTTTCTATTTATTTTACTTCCTGAACTTTTTTGGACACATCTACATTGTCAATTGTAAATTTAAAAAAAACACCAATTTTCACGGAAAAGCGCCTATAATAACGTTGTAATAAATGGCTATAACTTGCTTAGAGATTGTTACATGTAGACAAAATCTGGAAGTCTAAAACATCCAAGTATAACTTTCTAAAAGGAAAAAAATCGAAACTTTCAGAGTTTCTGTCTGAGTTCACAGTTAAAAAAACACATTTTGCTGCCGTTTTTTTAAATTCTGGAAAATGCATCTACCCTCAGTCTCAGACAAAAATGTGAAATTGGAAATTTAAATGAGCTAGATTGAAACTTCAAGCTCTCTTGTATAAAATGATATGGCACTTGATACTGACCTCTAGAATGGGTTAGAAAAATTAAGAAAAGTACAAACAAGTCAGGTGCCCCAAAAATATTCTAGGTCTTTATGGGTTAAGGGTTAATATGGGTGAAAAAAACACAAATTATACTATAAAACTAAGGTTAAAAACAAAACTGAACATCACTAGCATGTCTAGAAAAGAATTGCATATCAAAGACCACCAAAACCATTTGGAACAGAATATTTATGGAAAATCAAAAAGAATATAAACTTTTAACTGAGAATGTAACATAACAGAATTATGATTAGAGAATCTTTACTAATAGAATCTTTAATAAAGGATTGAATAGAATAGAACAGAATCTCTTTGAGAATCAAATACACAGAAACTTTAAGAGAGAACTGAACAGAATATAAATAAATTGAACAGAATCTTTAATAGAGAATCAAATAGAATAGAATCTTTAGTAGACAATCAAATATAAATCAAATATCTTGAATAGAGAATCAGAATTAAATATCTAATAGATAAACGAATGTAAGAGAATCTTTATTGGAAATTCAAATACAAAAAACTTTTAACGGAGAACTGAACAGAATAAAACAACCTTCAATAAAAAAAAAAATCAAACACAAAAAAAATCTTAAAGAATCAGAATAGAATCTTTAACAATCACATAAATAGAATATAATCTTTAATTGAGAACCTAAGAAAACAAAATATATAATAGTGAATCAAATAGAATGGAATCAAATACAATAGAATCTTGAATAGAAAAAGAGAACGGAATCGCTTTGAGAATAAAATACAACGGAACTTTTAACGGAGAATCAGTTAGAACCTTCAACAAGTAATTTAACATAATAACATATTAAATAGAGAATTAGAATATAATCTTTAATAGAGAAGTCAATCGAACAGAATCTTTAAGTGAGAACAGAACAGATCAAAATATAGAGAATCAAATAGGACAGAACCTTAACTATTAAGTTACACCAAACAAAGCCTTTAGCGGAGAATTGGATAGAATAACAAACAAGATAAAATCGAAGACAGAGAGATAAAATCAGATATGAACCCTAGTAGCAATATTTCACATCGGTCTACGGATTACTGTATCTTATATAACACTGACTGAGACAGTCATGCCGACAAGAAAGAGTATACGATGCCAAGTCCCTGACCAGACATCCATATCCAGCATTTTATTCGCCGAAACAACAACCGATTAGAGATTGATGACAGCTGATGAAAGTCATGCGTCGTGTTTATGTTTAAGAAAAAAATATGAAACAAGGCCATAGGCCCTGACACATCGGCTCGTACATGAGCATCGCTACTAAACTGGTTGGCTAAAAACAAAGCTAAGTTAAAAACGTAGCGGGATAGCTTGCTCTGAACCCGTTGATAAATGCAGCGCCTAAGTTTAAAATAGACTTGTCTCATTTCAAATTTGTATATTTATGTAAAAGATGTTGTTCTTACCTAAATGAATCGGTTTAGGTGAGCGCTTCAGTAGACATGCAGTTGTCGTTTATCTTTTGTACTGACATGCGCAGTGCGTCGTTTCTCAGAATAGGCACAAAATACTTCAGCTCATTAATATTAATTAACCTTCATGGAGCATCCAATTACGCAGTACATTAATTCGTCATCAGCTAATCGGACTGAAGGGCGGAGATACCAGAGCCATAGAGAGACCGAAGAACGTAATTAATATTAATGAGCAAATCCTTCACCTTGGCCAAAGAGTATAGAAGCCAATACAAGTTCTGTGAAATTAAGTAAAATTAACATGTAGGCTAATGCACAACACGTATATGACTGGTCATTGATCGATGATGCTTGAAATAAAATAAAAAAAAAATAAATAAAAAAATTAATGTTAGTTTAAAACTAATGGCTTTGCAAACTAACGAACCCACAACAACATATGTAAAATACAACTTTACAATAAGGTTCATTAGTTAAACATTAGTTAGTGTATTAACTAACATGAACTAACCATGAGCAATACATTTGTTACTGTATTTACTAATCTTTGTTAACGTTAGTTAATGAAAATACAGTTGTTCATTGTTTGTTCATGTTAGTTCACAGTGCATTAGCTAATGTTAACAAGATTTTAATAATCTGTATTAGTAAATGTTGAAATTAACATTAACAAAGATTAATAAATGCTGTAGAAGTGCAATTCATTATTAGTTAATGTTAACTAATGTAGTTAACTAATGGACCTTATTGTAAAGTCTTACCAATACATTGATATGATATAAAGACCTATTATAGATCCTATTATAGACCTATTATATATCCTCATTTTTCATATATATATATATATATATATATATATATATATATATATATATATATATATATAAATATGTAACAATAATCCATCTCTCTCCACCACAGGATCCTTGGCCTGAATAACTTTGAAGACCCCTCATGAGAAACAGACATCCTTTAAAAAATGGCATCGTACTGAAAATCGAAAATGACGAAGTTAAAAGTGAGCTGTGATTAATTGCATTATATATTTATATTTATTTATTTATTTAAGGAAAGATTGATCAAATTAGATTTTATTGGATTATGTTCTGGTCCTAGTTATTGGTTTTGTATTATTCACACTAGTGCCTATGCAGACACCTAGTGACCTGGCTGAAGCTGTTCAGTTTAGTTCTTAAAGGGATAGTTCACCCAAAAATTAAAATTATCCATGATTTACTCACCCTCAACCCATCCTAGGAGTATATGACTTTCTTCATTCACACGAACACAATCAGAGATATATTTAAAAATATCTTTAGTCCTCCAAGGTTTATAATGATTGTGAATGGGGGGCCACATTTTGAAGCCCAGCCCTATTTGTTTGAACCGCGAGAGGCGTCTAAGCTTACAATACTGCAGTCAGAGGATTACTTATTTGGCGCAAGTTGACTTGTGCATTCTGCGCACGGTCGTCCTCCGGAAGCAAGTTATTTGAATTTATAAAGTTTTAAATATGGATATTTTTCTTACATAAATGCATCACTTCGCTTCAGAAGGCCTTTATTAACCTACTGGAGTCATGTGGATTACTTTTTTTTTATGGATGGATGCATTATTTTTGACGTCAAAACGTGGACCCCATTCACAACCTTTATAAACCTTGGAAAATTAAGTACACTGCCCTCCAAAAGTTTGGAAACGCCTTTGAAAAGTGAGGTTTTGGACAATATTGGCATGAATCCTTTTTAATTCGTGATAATTTTGCACTGATAAGGGACAACACAAACTACGAAAACATATTTTATTATATAAACAGTTTATATAGGCTATAGAAAAAAACTTACTTTTTCGATTCATCAAAATATCCACCATTAGCAGCTATCTGACCTAAACTGGGTTCTAATTGGTTCATTGTATTCTAAACTTAATTGGCAATCAATTGTTGAAGCTATTAAGGTGTGCTGACCCAAAAATCTTTTACAAACCTGGGCCAAGTTTAAACCAGTAACCAGGCATCACAGCTGCGGGGCATGTCTGACTTTGACATGTATATATTGCCATTATTATGTAATCAAAATGAAAATTATTATTGCTGGTCTTCAATGATAATGTAAAGTTACTGTAATGTATTTGGACCAAAAAAATGATAAGGATTTATGCTGATATCATCCAAAACCACCACTTTGCCAGGGGTGTTTCCAAACTTTTGGAGGGCAGTGTAGCTATATTTTTAAATATGTCTCCGATTGTGTTCGTCTAAAGGAAGATAGTCATATACACCCAGGATGGCTGAGTAAATCATGGGATAATTTTCATTTTTGGGTGAACTATCCCTTTAAGTGATGTGAACTAGAACTAGATCAGCTCTGGAACTACTGAACATGAACACTCCCTGGATGGACAATGCTACTTTTCCTCCTTTGCTGGCTTCTGTCCAGTATAAAGGAGTGTATTTTAGGACAGAAAACAAATATTTCCTCTTGAGGATGAGCAAATACATCTTGCAAGGTCAAATGAATAGACTAGCGCGCAATATTGACAGTGTATACAGGAGGAGGGGAGAACCCCCGTCCGTCCAGCAGTGATTTCTCATCCTCCCCGCTTACGTGCTTTGACTCCGCCTCTCCACTGTCCCTGCCTCGCGCTCACAGTCTCACTGCCCCTCTCCAGAGCAGCGGACGGAGCCCACCACCATTCGTCGCTGCTGCTGCTGCTGCTGTTGTTTTCCTGTGCTGATCTACTGATATAATGGCTTCCGATGGTATGGATGAACGATCCCCATTGTTGTCAGCACCGAACTCGGGGAATGTCACGCCCACCGCACCCCCGTACCTGCAGGACTCGAACCCGAGAGGTAAATGTGGGTTGTGATTTACGTAGGAGTGCTGAATCATTTAGGGCGGATAGTAGTGAGCACTGATATGTAGCAGACTGCAGCCCATTTAATGTGATACATTGTCAGTAGACGACAAGGAATAACAGCTCAGAGGATCGTGCCTGAAGAACGGGCCTCAATCTTTCAGATATTGCCATCGCAGCCTCATGTGATGGGTACATAATGTTGTATTCCTGGAAAGGGGCACATTTTGTCGAATTTAAAGCTAGTTAGTAAACAAACTGCTTTATAGGTCATTAATCTATACACATTTGTCGGTCGACTGATACCGGTTCAGCCGGCTGCACATTTGTATGGATATTTCGAGGTCGCTGCATTTAAGATGAGGCAATTGACATTTAGCTTGCAAGAGATGTTTTGCTTCATTCATAGACCTCTATCAGTACCATTTCTCATTGTCTTATAGGCCCAGACCAAATTATATGTGGTCTATAAACATATAAAACATTATAAGTGATAAAAATACTTATTTACTCTCTATCCATAAGACGCAATGCTAAAAGTAAACAAAAAATGGACGAGGAAAGATGCCATTTCACGATTTGGTTTGCAGATAGACTGTAAAGAGTGCTGTTTTTGTTTTTGAACTGATGTTTTTATACAGCCTACATATTTATACTGGTAACACTTTCTTGTACAATGTCCTTGTTACACGTTACATGTACTTACTATGAAAATAACAGTAAATAATTGCAGGCAATCCTAAACCTAACCCTAAACATACACCTTTAAAAATAAAGGTTCCTAAAGGAAGTTTTTGCAATGATGACATTGAAGAACTAGTTTGGTTCCCCAAATAATCTTTTATTAAAAGAACCACTTTTTCTTAGTGTGAAGAATATAATCTAAATTTTTTTTTTTTTTTTTTTCCACTATCAAGAACCTTTTGTGAAATGGAAAGTTTGAAATGGATGTTCTTCATGGAAACATAGATGCCAATAAAGCCCCTATTTTAAGTGTTAATTAATATTACTCAGTACTTATTTGTGTAATTACACTGTAACAAAGCCACCTTAAAAAATGTAACCGTAATGCTTTGGTGTATAGACATGCAGGCATGTCCGCCCAAGTGTAGGGTTTCCAATAAGTGATATTCCTATAGACTTTTACCCTTGCTTCCTCTAATGATGAATAATTAGTTGTGTATATGATTGTGAGGCTGTAATGAGAAATCAAATCAAAGTTAAACAGACAGGTCCACCTTTTGCAAGTCTGAATAATCTTTTAGGAAGCCAAGCACATGTGATGGTATATTTTACATACTATAAACATTTCTTTAAATATTTAATAGTAAAACAAGTTTTGTGTGGTGGGCTGAAAAAATGAGGGCCCTGTGAACAGAAGTTCTCTCCGGTTTCTAAACAACTGATAAATAAGACCCCAAAGACACATTCATGAGGAAATATGGGTGTCAGATTTCCAAATGGACCCCTTAAAAAGGATTTTACATGATTATATGATTTTTTTAATAACTGACAACTTGAAGATACTAACTAATGAACTAGCTGATATAATGCTGACATATAGGCCTAGCCTATGTGTTATAATCAAATACAAATTACTTGTTGGCATGGTTATTGGCCCATTACTCATGATCTCAAAATGAACAAACGCCTCATTACTAAACAGTCAAATCTGTCAACTTTGATCTTTTGTAAATCTACCCATACTGCACTTCCTGATTAGCAGAACAAGATTTACATTTTTACTGTAATGATCCTCTTACACTTCGTCTCATTATTCATAATGCCTTTATTACCGTACCATGATCAGGTGATGTGGAGGGCATAAACTATGCGTGCTAATGTACTCCAGCATTATTATCTGCCCTAGTATTTCAGACCCCTGGATTACAGTTTCTTTCACTGCTTTTGACCACAGCATTCACTCACGGAGTCCATGAGAGGGATTAACTTGGCCTGTTGAGGGAGGGACTGCTGAGTCTGTGCACAACATTGCTTAGTGTGCTGAGATTGTTGTTTATTCTGCAGTTGCATTCGGAAGCCAAGCCAAAGATACATTTATTGGAAACAAACACCTGTATGCATCAAACACTATAAGTATAGAACTGTGTTAGTTACAGTCTGCAAGCTCTAAAGGGTTAGTTCACGCAAAATTTAAAATTCTGCCATTAATTACTCATGTCGTTCCACACCCGTAAGACCTTTGTTCATCTTCAGAAGACAAATTAAAATATTTTAGATAAAATCCGATGGCTCAGTGAGGCCTGCATTTCTAGCAAGACAATTAACACTTTTACATGCCCAGAAAGCTACTAAAGATGTATTTAAAACAGTTCATGTGACTACAGTGGTTCAACAAGTGTATCAAACTGCCAAAGTCATGTGATTTCAGTAAACCAGGCTTCGTCATGTCATAAGTGTTTCGAAATTTCAATGGTTCACCACTGGGGGGTGTGACTTTGGCAGTTCGATACACGCTCCGAACCACTGATTCGAAACAAAAGATTCATAAAGCTTCGAAGCTTCATGAAGCAGTGTTTTGAAATCGCCCATCACTAGATATTGTTGGATAAAGTCGCTATTTTGTGTTTTTGGCACACAAAAAAAGTATTCTCGTTGCTTCATAACAATAAGTTTGAACCACTGTAGTCACATGAACTGTTTTAAATACATCTTTAGTAGCTTTCTGGGCATGTAAAAGTGTTAATTGTCTTGCTAGAAATGCAGGCCTCACTGAGCCATCGGATTTTATCTAAAATATTTTAATTTGTCTTCTGAAGATGAACAAAGGTCTTACGGGTGTGGAACGACATGAGAGTGAGTAATTAATGACAGAATTTTCATTTTTGGGTGAACTAACCCTTTAATAATGATCTATGTTCTTAGAAATCTGAGTAAGGGTAGAACAAAGGATAAGAAAGAGCGCTGACCTTGTCTGAATGACTTTCACTGAATGAGTTTTGTTTTAGTGATATGTGATCAGTCCTCTGAGGCGAAAACCAGACCAATTATTGCTATCTGCTCTAGTAGTGATGTCATGTCATTTCTGCTAGGACCTCGCAAGATAAGCAAAAATTAGCTAAGTGAAACTCTTGAAGGTCTAGGGATGGGCAGGAAGAGAGTTTTCTGAGTCTAATTTGAGATGGATCTACCTCTAAACGTCAGATTCTTTCTGTGATTGGTTACGTTACCTGTCAATCAGATAGTGTGCCTTTGTAAGTGGGTGATTGATCAAATTTTATTGTCAGTTATCATTTTGGCTTTCATCATTTATCAGGATAAAATAATTCCGCATTCCTTTTCACAATGATGCTCTCATTTTGTTATAAATCCAGTGCACCCCTTTCCTTTACAACAGTGTACTTGTTCCGCCCTAAAAGCACAAGCTTACTCCCTGCCCTGCCAAGTTCAACAAATGTGCATAATGTTTCCAGAGCCAGTCATGTTAAACAACTGTGATCTCCAAATACATTATCCGTTGCTAACGTTGGCAAGGAAGACCATTATGATTAAATTGGTTGGCATTGGATTTACAAAATGATATCTTTAGTAAAAATTTGATTCTATCTCTAACTCAAGCTATTTAATAACATGTGGAAAGAAACTTTGAAGTCTCTTGGGATTTGTGAAGATCTCAGCTCGTAGCATTAATGTTGACGACTGGAAAATAAGATCACACACCCCTTTTTATTTGAATATATATATTAGTTATTATATATATATATATATATATATATATATATATATATATATATATATATATATATATATATATATATATATGATAGTGTTATAATGAACATATTGCACATTTGTATTTTAATTTTTAATTCTTTTTAAAATTTTATCTATGGTATGTACAATGCCAGCCACAATTTTAATTGCTGTAGAAATTGTTAAAATACCAATAAAAAAGGTGGGGGGAAAAACAAAACAAATTTGTGATCTTAATATTGACCAAAATAATCATGATTACAATTTTTTGCCATAATCGAGCAATGCTACTTGGCCTAATTGATTAGTAAGGACAGCTAGTTTTTCTGAATGTTTTTCTTTTTAATTTTGTAATACCTTTATCAGTGATGCTTTAAAGAAGATGAATTAACGATGCAGCTCTGTGGACAGAATTGGAGTGTACTGTTCTTAAAGTCACAATGACATCAAACTTGACCATTATTGTTTTTTTAATAGAATATTGCAGTATTTAATATAAATGAGTTATCTGTGCACATCATTATATATATTTTTTAAATATGCCCTCGTAATCTTTAATCAAAATAACTTCCCCTTCCCACTCCCTCTTGCAGCGACATCTCTTCTCTGATGATGTGTTAACTGGCGTGAGGGCGGGACAACCTGTCACTCACATGACATCACAGCAATAGCAAACCACAATGATCCAATCGATTCCTGATGGACAAAATCAAGCCCCGCCCTGCATTTTTTCTTTTTTGAGAAGCCGTTTCACTTGGATATACAGCACAATATAGAAGAAAAGACTAAACTTAAGTTCCTTTTCATGCTGACTTGAAGCATACTAAATGTTCTACTGATATTTTTTAATGTATCAGTCTTTATTGGATATTTAATTGTTCATGTTCATTTTCTTCTGTTTTTATATTTTGTTTTTAGAATTTACCATTATTTAACATTCACTTAAAGTTATTTTTAAAATCACTAATAATTTAATAACACTGTTAAATGTAATCTTTAGCAAATCCCAAAATAAATATCCATTTTTCATAACTGTACATTGTAATGTTGTGATGACTAAATTCACTTTTAAATTCACATTTAAAATTATTTTTAATTGAATCAAACAATAGTACCATACAGAATATCGGCTATTTATCAGTATTGGGCAGAATTGTAATATCAGTGCATCCCTAAAATAATGTCGTTTTGCACATTATTAATACAGCCACATGTTTAGATGATTAGAGTAAAAACTAGAACAAGTTTACTTGCTTATGGATTTTCTCTTTCAGTTAACATATTCACTATTGTCAATGCATGCTAATCTCCCCTGCACATGGGACGCTCAACGTCTCTCTGATTTTTTAACATGATAGGAGACAGAGAGGGAGCTGCAACAACAGCTGGCCGCAGGCTGCAGGGTTGGGAAAAGGCCTCTCAGTTTACAAACAGTACAGGCTGGTGTCAGAAAAATGAGACCTGTGCTTCTGCCTGCCCCTGGAGAGATGGTATATGCTATATTAGTGCGAGGATATGTGCTAAAGGATATGTGCTAAAAGTCACCATGAAATTAAAATTGACAATTCTTGTTTTTAAAGCTGCTGTCCGCGATTTTTGTCCCTCTTGCGAGTAATAAACAGAACTGCACGCATCTTGCGGAGGAACATTTTTAGCCGGAGCTACTTTTCTCCGTGTATGTCTATGGCGAGTCACGCAGTTACTGTGATACTCTGCGGCGGGTCCTACCAGTCCGGTCTGAAATAGTCAGAATATAAACACTTATTATAAGTGTACCATAATGATTCAGGATAAGACAAAAACACGGTTTGGAAAATTGATTCATGTTGTATATTCTCATTATATAATTTTTGTAAATTTTTAACACAAAAAAATTTGCAGACTGCAGCTTTAATGAAATATTGCAGTATTTATTATAAATGCACAGCATTTTTTTCTAATTCATGTGCCCTCGTAAACTTTAACTCTTTCCCTGCCATTGATGAGTTTTTCCGGCAATCTGTGTTTTCACTGTTATACGATACAGGCGCTTTTACAGATATTTTGAAATAGTACAGCATTCAGATCTAAAAACAAGCGAAGAAGAAGATTTGCGTAAACCACAAGGAGTGGATAGAAGTTGTTTATGCATAAGTAAGCTAACTTGATCACCAAACATTCAACAGCATATAAATCAAAACTGCCTAACATTACGGAGAACTTAATATTATTACGGAGAACCAAATGTTATGAACCCATGAAGAGGTATACTTTTTGTTCAAATAGTTTTTTTGATGAACTTGCATTCAAGTGTTGATAAAATAAGAATGAATGAAGCTAGATTTTTTATTATTATTATTTAAAGGTGCCCTAGAACTTTTTTTAAAAGATGTAATATAAGTCTAAGGTGTCCCCTGAATGTGTCTGTGAAGTTTCAGCTCAAAATACCCCATAGATTTTTTTAATTCATTTTTTTAACTGCCTATTTTGGGGCATAATTAGAAATGAGCTGATTCAGGGTGTGTGGCCCTTTAATTGCTTGCCTTAAACAACATAAAAAAAGTTCAAACAGCTAATATAACCCTCAAAATGGATCTTTACAAAGTGTTCGTCATGCAGCATGTCTAATCGCGTAAGTACAGTGTTTATTTTGATTGAGTTTGAGGCTGTGCTCCGTGGCTAACGGCTAATGCTACACTGTTGGAGAGATTTATAAAGAATGAAGTTGTGTTTATGCATTATACAGACTGCAAGTGTTTAAAAATGAAAATAGCGACGGCTCTTGTCTCCGTGAATACAGTAAGAAACGATGGTAACTTTAACCACATTTAACAGTACATTAGCAACATGCTAACGAAACAATTAGAAAGACAATTTACAAATATCACTAAAAATATCATGTTATCATGGATCATGTCAGTTATTATTGCTCCATCTGCCATTTTTCGCTATTGTCCTTGCTTGCTTACCTAGTCTGATGATTCAGCTGTGCACATCCAGACGTTAATACTGGCTGCCCTTGTGTAATGCCTCTATCATGGGTTGGCATATGCAAATATTGGGGGCGTACATATTAATGATCCCGACTGTTACGTAACAGTCGGTGTTATGCTGAGATTTGCCTGTTCTTCGGAGGTCTTTTAAACAAATGAGATTTATATAAGGAGGAAACAATGGAGTTTGAGACTCACTGTATGTCTTTTCCATGTACTGAACTCTTGTTATTTAACTATGCCGAGGTAAATTCAATTTTTGAATCTAGGGCACCTTTAAAAGCAGAGGTTCCAACGCTATCTCACGACCAGTTAGTGCGTATTTTACGAGGTGGCTAATTCGTACGAAGTCACTGGTACAAACTCATACGATTTGTCTAAACCCCAGTGACGGGTAGGTTTAGGGGCGGGGTTAGGGGTAGGTAATTCGTACGAATTCATACGAATTGGGCAACTCCTAAAATGCGTACGATTTAGCAAAAAACGTACAAATTCGTACAAGTGAGGTCATGAAAGTTTTGCCAGGCCTAAAAATGCAAACTTAGTAATAATATTACCAATTTTAGTGTATTTTTGATCGAACAAATCTTAGCAACAATTTACAAAATTGCAATTTAAAACAGAATAAATAACTTTTAGATTTTTCTACTCAATTAATGATATTTGGAATAATATCATATAATAATAATAATACAACCTGAACTGATTAGGACAAATTTTTAACTTTTTACATATGATAAGATCACACTTCTTGGACACACTATGTGTTTTTGGTATCCTGTAGCAGCACGTAAAGAGATTGATGATCCCGACAGCTGAATGAGGTCATTGGGGCAGAGCTGCTGTCAGTTGTTTTTGCTGTGGTGTCACATGTTCAATATGGCTGCAGTATGACTGTGTTTTTGCCGGTGTGATCTCAGAATGAAAAGTGACAGACAGCAGGACGAACATGTCTTAATTTCACCCAGAATAAGCAGCAGGGAATGTCATGGCTGAACCCTGGATTTCGGTAATACTAAATACAAGGGTAGACTGAGTGCAGGGTTTGGCTGATCGCCCAGATATTTTACAGTGGATGTGAGAGAGTAATTGAAAGTGTGAGTAGGATGCACTTACTGCTGAACACAATGAATCTGCATTTCTGCGTCCTTTAGATGGGATTTCAAATGAGGCACATTTATAATAGAAATTTTACAGATTATATCTCAGCGCCGACCAGAAAGACAAGAATGCCTTGATTCATTTTTACGGTTCTGTTACTCAGCAAAATAATTATCACTGCTTATTACACTGGAATACTTGATTCTGATTGGTCAGTCATGGCATTTCACAGTCAAATGTTGTATAATGTAATTTCATGCCCATTTATTTACACATTTGGTAAATAGCCAAATAATAATGAGGAATAATACATGGAATAATGGATCTGAGGTCATTATGGCAAAATAAACCTCTTAAGGGTGATGCAACACCTGATCACCCTGTCTGGGTTTATTTTGCAATAATGACTGGCTACATTACCAAACCAATAGTACAGCATTTAGTCTTTGCAGTATCTTGCACTACTCAAGTTAAAAACTGTCACAAGTTGGTAGGGTCAGTTATGCAGACTAACTAATATTAAGTGACTAAGTGAACCAACAGATTTAACATACAGTACCATCAACTTAGTAGTCATGCAACACTGAGCGACTAGTTTTAAAGACTGCGTGCTGGTTTCTCTTCCTCTGCAGCCGAATTACCTCCACCCTACACAGCCATTGCCAGTCCAGATGCAGGGGGAGTGCCTGTCATTAATTGTCGAGTGTGCCAGTCTCTTATCACTCTGGATGGCAAACTCCATCAGCATGTGGTGAAGTGCACCGTCTGCAATGAAGCTACGGTAAGAGAACGCCAAATGCAGCTTGAGCTTAGTCATGCACAGCTTTAGTCCTTTATACTTTTTTGTTTTTAGCTGTACTAGGGGTGGGAAGTGTGATTAAAAGCCTGTATCTCAACTTAATGAGTACTTTTATGGTAACATTTTATGGTATTATAGTATATACTGGAAATTCAATAAAGAAAAATGCTGTGTATATTAAAGAACCAGGTGGTAGTGCCTATTTCTGAATAATCCAGTAAATTAAATATTTTACTAATGGAATGTATGTCAGGGTTCTGCTTTGGTTTTGTTTAGTTTTAGTGTGTTTTGGTTTCGTTTGGTTCCTGCTCAATATTTTCCGTAGTTTCTAATTAATCCAGCACCTGTTTCTGTTTTAGTTCATTAGCTTTCCCTGGTATTTAAGCCCTTAGTTTCCCTCCATTCTTTGTTCAGTCTTGTGTATGTTAATGTATATTTGCTGTATCTTTCTCCTAGCATATCTCTTTGTTTAATAAATAGCATTTTGATTCATCTTTGATTTGTGCGTGTATATACAGTACACATTACAATGTACACTGCTTTTCAAAAGTTTGGGGTCAGTACGTTTTTTCAAAGAAATTAATACTTTTATTTTTCAAGAATGCACAATTTTTGTCAAATATATAAAAAATAAAATCACCACAAAATATTAAGCAGCATTGATAATAATAAATGATTTTTGAGTTGCAAATCAGCATATTAGAATGATTTCTGAAGGATCATGTGACACTGAAGACTAAAGTAATGATGATGAAAATTCAGCTGTGCCATCATAGGAATAAATTACACTTTAAAATATATTAAAATAGAGAACAGTTATTTTGAATTGTAATAATATTTCACAATATTACTGTTTTACTGTATTTTTTGGTGATCAAAAGAGTAAATTTTTACAGACTCCAAACTTTTGAATGGTAGTGTTGATAGATGTAAAATGACAAATGAATGTTAATATCACATTATAATACACTTAATTTAAAAACAAAAGACTCAAAACAGACATTCTAAAATGGATTGTCTTAGCACAAGCTGACTTAGTAGCTGATTTATGCACATGTGACCACACATCAGTTAATTATGGCATAATTTGACAGATACAAACTAAACTCTGCTTCCTGTTATACCTATCAACCATAATAAGTTCTTTCTCATCTTTTTGACATGTCTCTCAGGCAGACCTGATGTCTGGGCTGCTTTCATATCCACATCAAAAAAGTTACAGTTTTGGCAGTATTTTTGCCACTGTTTGTGTTGATAAAATAAGTTTTGAGTCTGGGCATGAATCCAGACTAGACACAAGCTTTAGTGGAGGTGAAGTTTATCAGTGAATAATGATTTCATTTCAGCATGTTCCTTACGCAAAGTAGTTATCACTATCCTTTTGACTGCTTATCCAGCCAAAGTCAATATCAGATACACAATATAGTCCTCACTCACAGAGCTTAAGGTGATTGTATTTGGATGAAAGATCCACGTTCATAGCCATAAGTGTTGTGTGCTCAAGAGGGCTGAATTGCAGTGTAATTGAATTGTCTGCATGAGAAACACTTTGCTGTGGATTCTTAATCTGAACTGCAGAGTCACATGATTAACATGTTTTAAGGCCTGTTCTTAAAGTGTCATCCGCCACTTTAAGGGGTGGTTTTGTTATCTTGGAGGGGGAGGGGGGGGAGCTATGCCCATATTCATTATATAACTGTCACTTGAAAATGTGGACCTAATTATACATGTTGCATTACATTAAACCTTTAGCTTGTTTGGTTCAGAATCCGATGTTTCATAAATTCCTATGCAGACCTGACCTTACTAAGAGGTATCAGTAAAAGGTTGCTCTGTCTAGATACATTAGGGCATCCTTTGGCTAGTCCCTATAATAATAGAATTATTCAATATATAAAGACTTGTTGGTTTCTTGCAAAACATGCTTAAACAAGAGGGTATGTAAGGTGAAATACAGGTTTTAGCAAGGCTAAGATTTATTATAGTAAAGCATTATATTAGAATTATATTACATTTGATTGTTATCTTGCATATTGCGTGATCCCTTTTGAAACATGATGTATCTGTTTTTTAACAGCCTATAAAAAATCCACCAACAGGAAAGAAGTATGTTAGATGTCCTTGCAACTGCCTGCTAATCTGTAAAGACACGTCTAGGAGGATAGGATGCCCTCGGCCCAACTGGTAAGTGTTAAAGACACACTTCAGAGGGTTGTTTAGTAGGTATGTGTTATGGGATCTGCAACAGTATATTACCGCAGACATGTATTACCATAAACGCTCAAACAAGTAGTGCTTGTTTTGAGTTTGAATGTCTAGGGGATTTTACTTGGTAATGTCAAAACATTTCTCATGCTTTTGCAAATCGGTCTGAACATTTATAGAATTATTGTAGTGAAAGCCAGACATACTAAATAATAGTCAGATTTTTATTTTTTTTTTAAAAGAAACTGTTTAACCTTTAGACAATATATAAAATATATGTTTTTTACTGAAGTATCATATTTTTCTAGTAGAAATTTTTTTCTAGAGTTTTTTTTATTTCTCTAGTGAACTAACATGCTGTGGACACTAAATGACTTGCCTGAGGTAAATGTAATGCTATGTGTGATATTATTCTCAAGCTGTTTGGTCCCACTTTATATTAAGTGGCCTTAACTACTATGTACTTAGATCAAAAAATAAGTACAATGTACTTATTGGGTTCATATTGAATTGCAAAACACTTTTGCTGATATTGAGGTGGATACGGGTAAGGTTAGGGAAAGCTTTGGTGGTATGGGTAGGTTTAAGGGTAGGGGTAAGGGTTAAGGGATGGGTCAACAGTGTAATTATGAATGTAATTACAGAAATTAATTACAGATGTAATTACATGCAGGTGTTTTTAAAATATAAGTACAATGTAAAAACATTGTATGTACACAATAAGTGCATTGTATCAAATGATTAATTAAAATGTAAGTACATAGTAGTTAAGGCCACTTAATATAAAGTGGGTCCAGCTGTTTTATTCATGTACTTCCGCAGTTGGAACACTGGTTTCTAATTATATCTATCCATAGATCGTCTTCTTCTGCTCTTTTTCCTGTTGTGGCGGTTAGCAAACAGCATTGCATTACCGCGCACTCCCGTTTGGGATTAGAGTGTGGATCGCCTGTGACCGTCTATATTTGTCGTCTATCTGCATGCACCGAACCGTAACGATCATACCGTGACGGTTCGGCACGAATACGTGTACGAATACATTACACCTCTACTAAAAAGCTTTTTACTTGCTAAAAAAGTATAAACTATCGATCAGACAACAGAAAGCATGTACAACAGGTTTTTCAGGTTTGATCATGTTGATCGTTTTGAGGCCTTAAAATGTGCAAATCATATATGATACAGTAGGCTTTATTGGGTTAATATTAACAAACACTTTGTTACAAATATGTAGAAAGTGAAAAACTGACATTGTCTCTGTGGGCCCCCAGCAGACGGATCATCAACCTGAGCCCTGTGATGGTGATCCCAGAGGAGCAGCCCGCCCAGCCAGCTCTACCAGTCCAGCCTGAGGGCATGCGTGTGGTCTGCGGCCACTGTGGCAACACATTCCTTGTACGGTCTCACATCTTTATGTTAATATTTAATTTCTGACCTACAATAATGTTGCTTGAAAGCAGAGATCTGTTAATGCATTTATTCTACTATTCAAAAGTTCGGGGGTCAGTAAGACTTTTCTTATGTTCACCAAGGCTGCATTTACACAGTTCAAAATCCATGATAAAACATTGACATTAACTGTCTTCTATTTTAATATATTTTAAAATGTATTTTATTCCTGTTATGGCAAAGCTTTTCAGCAACCATTACTCTAGTCTTCAGTGTCACATGATCCTTCAGAAATCATTCTAATATGCTGATTTGCTTAATATATTTTGCTTAATATTTTTAAGGAAACCATGGTCATTTTTTTTTTCAGGAGTCTTTGATGAATAAAAAGATTTTTTAATGTCATTTTCAATTTATTGCATCCTTGCTGAATACAAGTATTAATTTCTTTCAAAAAAATCGTACTGACCCCAAACGTTTGAATGGTAGTGTATATGTAGAGTTTTTTAGTGCACATGTTCTTAGTGTCCTGTGATGCCCCTGCTGTATAGGGCAGCGATGATGAGTGGTCCCAGTCTGCCTCAGGCCTGGCTATTCGCGGCCCCTCTGATCTTTTCAAGGTCCTAATACACTGCCACCTTTTTAGTCGGTGGAACCGACAAAATGACAAACTAATTAAAAATAATAATAATAATAATAATAATAATAATAATGATAATAATTCACATGGTTCCAGGGCTCCAGACTGAAATTAAAATGCTTGCAAATGTGACTAAAAATTTAACTGTAATTTATAATATTTTTTTTTTTATGCAACAATAAATAAAAAAAATAGGAAACTTCATCCTTATGCAGTTTTTTCAGCTATTATCACGTTAGAGTCAACCCAGCAAAAAGCACAGCGCAAGACATGATGTTTATGTACAAATTAATCATTCATATGACCTTTGCTATTTAAAGGTGCCATAGAATGGAAAATTGAATTTACCTTGGCATAGTTGAATAACAAGAGTTCAGTACATGGAAATGACATACAGAGTCTCAAACACCATTGTTTCCTCCTTCTTATGTAAATCTCATTTGTTTAAAAGACCTCCGAAGAACAGGCGAATCTCAACATAACACCGACTGTTACGTAACAGTCGGGATCATTAATATGTACGCCTCCAATATTTGCATATGCCAGCCCATGTTCAAGGCATTACACAAGGGCAGCCAGTATTAACGTCTGGATCTGTGCACAGCTGAATCATCAGACTAGGTAAGCAAGCAAGGACAATAGCGAAAAATGGCAGATGGAGCGATAATAACTGACATGATCCATGATATCATGATATTTTTAGTGATATTTGTAAATTGTCTTTCTAAATGTTTCGTTAGCATGTTGTTAACGTACTGTTAAATGTGGTTAAAGTTACCATCGGTTATTACTGTATTCACGGAGACAAGAGATCCATCGCTATTTTCATTTTTAAACACTTGTAGTCTGTATAATTCATAAACACAACTTCATTCTTTATAAATCTCTCTTATAGTGTGTAATGTTAGCTTTAGCCAGGAAGCACTATCAAACTCATTCAGAATCAAATGTAAACATCCAAATAAATACTATACTCACATGATCCGATGTATGCATGCAGCATGCATGATGAACGTTTTGTAAAGATCCATTTGAGGGTTATATTAGCTGTGTGAACTTTGTTTATGCTGTTTAAGCCAGTCGCGAGCTCGGGGAGCAGGGAGCGCGAGGAATTAAAGGGGCCGCAGCCTGAATCGGTGCATTTATAATTATGCCCCAAAATAGGCAGTTAAAAAAATTAATTAAAAAAAAATCTATGGGGTATTTTGAGCTGAAACTTCCCAGACACATTCAGGGGACACCTTAGACTTATATTACATCTTGTGAAAAAACGTTCTAGGGCACCTTTAAACTAATTCACAATCGTATCAGATTGGAATATATTATACTAAATACAACACCTCATTTATCTAACACAAAGGGATAGTTCACCCAAAAATGAAAATTCTGTCATCATTTACTCACCCTCAAGTTATTCCAAACCTGTTTAAATTTCTTTCTTTCCACACAAAATAATATATTTTGAAGAATGTCGATAACCAAACATTTGATGGGCCCCATTAACTTCCATAGTATTTTTTTTCCATACTATGGAAGTCAGTGGTGCCCATGAACTGTTTGGTTACCCATATACTTCAAAATATCTTCTTTTGTGTTCAGCAGAAGAAAGAAATTTAAACAGGTTTGGAACAACTTGAGGGTGAGTAAATGATGACAGAATTTTCATTTTTTCACTTTCAAATGAAAATTAGCCCAAGCTTTACTCACCCTCAAGCCATCCTAGGTGTATATGACTTTCTTCTCAACGTATTCAACGTACGAAGAAAGTGTAAAACTATTGCAGTTCAAAAATCTTACGCCTTCCCTATTCAACTTACGGAAAAGGTGTAACTGACTCAACGCAAGTTTTCACTTTCTTCATAACTTGAATATGGAAGGTGGTCTGGCGGAAGCTAGATATTTTACTTCATAACTCGTTAAATATGGATATTGTTTTTACACAAATGCATTGCTTCATAAGGCCTTTATTAACCCTCCGGAGCCATGTGGAGTACATGTTTATGTGGATGGATGTACTTTCTTCAGCTCATACTCATTGATCCCGTTCACTGCCATTATAAAGCTCGGATGCATCAGGATATTTATTAATATCGCTCCGATTATGTTCATCAGAAAGGAGAAAGTCATATACACCTAGGATGGCTTGAGGGTGAGAAAAGCTTTGGCTAATTTTCATTTGAAAGTGAACTAATCCTTTAAATAGTCATAGTCTATACTGAATCTTCCTTTCATCCACTGACTGTTAAAAACTAAAGTAAGAATCTATGTACTCAATGAACTTAACTTCTTAACTTCTGATTAAATTAAATTCTGTAATTTGTCAACTAAAAAAAAGTCATTAGGTGCTAAATGTTTCATTTTAGTCATTTTTTGTCTGGAGCTTTGTGACTCAAATGAACATAACTCCTTTTGGCCTATAGAGGCAAGATGCAGGAACTGTTATAATCTTAAAGAATTCTTGCTTTTTTCAGGATTCAACTGCGTTTTGCCTTTGTACAGGGTTAAATCCACTAATTATCCTAATTAATTCCAGTATACATGTAAATTTATTCATTGAAATCACATCTAAAAGATTTTCTAGTAATTTGAATCATTTGTCAATAGCCATTTGAACTAATATTTGAATATCATGCACTGACCCCTTGAATCAAGTTTGGTGTCGATTATAAAATGAATTGATTTGTGCTGCTTTGCCATGCTGTGTTTGCTTACTCCAGAAATAACTTTCTTCTTATCTTCTCGTTTTTGCAGTGGATGGAGCTCCGATTCAATACGCTGGCCAAGTGCCCACATTGCAAAAAAATGTGAGTTGCCATCATTTGTCATATTCTTTGTACGTCAAAAATGCAATGTCTGTGGCAAAACTCCACCGACGATGTGCCGTTCTCAGGAGAAATGTCATAAATCTCAATATGCCATGTGTGTTACTAGCCGGAGGTCAGGATTGAGTTTGTACTGGGCAGTTTGTAGAAACTGAAAGTAAATAAACCCTGGTGAGTTCCAGTTAGAGAGGGAGGCGATGTGATGCCAGTCTGCCAGTCACTTGAGAGAGCGAACACATCATGCTGACATACTGAAACATGAGCCCTGCACGCTAGTGACGCTGCAAGGGAGAGTTATGACAACAGATGTCGCGGCACACGTGAATGGAGCCGTGTCCACAGTCTCCCAAAGCAAATCGTAGATTTCCACTTGAATGCAGAGCATTTGAAGAGCCAGAGAAGGAGATACAAGCAGCAGAAGGAGAGAAATTAAGTACCTTAAGCTATCTGGTTCGTTGTGATTCCAGAAGAATGTTTGAAAATCCCATCACATGAGAGGCATGTGAAGGGTCATGGTAAGACTTAATGGGAGTCAAACAGGAAAAAGAGCAGACCATGTGACTCAGTGACGCAGTTCTTTTTTGACTACAAGCGTTTGTTGGGCTGCTTAACCAAGTGAGATCTTACATCTGAAAGGCCGTGCATGCTGAAGACCAACTAATTTGTTATAGCCTAATTTATCAGTTTTTCTCAAATTATATTTATGGTTTGGTTCAACCCTCAATTTATTATTAATTCAAATATTTATTTTCCCAAAGACAAAACATTTATACAAAGTAAGAAGATTATTTATTATATAATAAGACCATATCATATTTACATATTCTTTCTTTAGATATAAGCCAAAATGTTACTCAATGTAGGTCAGTATATAATTTTTTGGTGACACTTTAGCTTAGTTCCAATTCTCACTATTAAAGGGTTAGTTCACCAAAAAATGAAAATTCTGTCATTTATTACTTACCCTCATGCCGTTCCACACCTGTAAGACCTTTGTTCATCTTCTGAACACAAATTAAGATATTTTAGTTGAAATCCGATGGCTCTGTGAGGCCTCCATAGGGAGCAATGACATTTCCTCTCTCAAGATCCATAAAGGTACTAAAAACATATTTAAATCGGTTCATGTGAGTACAGTGGTTCAATATTAATATTATAAAGCGACCAAAAAAACAAAATAACAACTTATTTAGTGATGGCTGATTTCAAAACACTGCTTCATGAAGCATCAGAGCATAAATGAATCAGTGTATTGAATAATGATTCAGATCGCATGGCTGAAATCACGTGACTTTGGCGCTCCGAACAGCAGATTCGACACGCTGATTCATTTATGCTCCGATGCTTCCTGAAGCAGTGTTTTGAAATCGGCCATCACTAAATAAGTCGTTATTTTGTTTTTTTGGTCGCTTTATAATATTAATATTGAACCACTGTACTCACATGAACTGATTTAAATATGTTTTTAGTACCTTTATGGATCTTGAGAGAGGAAATGTCATTGCTCCCTATGGAGGCCTCACGGAGCTATCGGATTTCAACTAAAATATCTTAATTTGTGTTCAGAAGATGAACAAAGGTCTTACGGGTGTGGAACGGCATGAGGGTGAGTAATAAATGACAGAATTTTCATTTTTGGGTGAACTAACCCTTTAACTAGTTGCTTATTAGCATGCATATTACTAGGATATTGGCTGTGTTCTGCATGACCATATCCCTTAATCCTTCCCCAACTACCTTACTAACTATTAATAAGCAGTAATTAGGAGTTTGAGGCAAAAGTCGTAGTTAATAGTTAATAGTCAATAGTCAGAATTGCACCTTAATTTCGCAAAAACTAAATTAGCTATAATATGAAAGTAGAATTTTCACTTAAGATAAAACTAAAGCATTTTGTTATTCAGTGTTAGTTTAGTTTGCTTTCTATAAATAAAGACAACTTAACCTTAAAGGGTTAGTTCACCCAAAAATGAAAATACTGTCATTAAGTACTCACCCTCATCAGTGTTGCCAAGTCTGCGGTTTTCCCGCGGAATTGGGCTACTTTTACACTGTTGCCGTGGGTTGAAGCGACTCCAAATAACATGATATTTAGCCCCTGAAATGTGAATTTTACAAGGGGTCTTACGGGTTCATCCAAACCCGTAAGACCTTCGTTCTTCTTCTGAACACAAATTAGTCACTTATGGACTTATGGACTAGTGTTGTGAAAAGTACCGACTTCGGTACCTATCGGTACTGAAATTTTAAAAATGTGACGCTTTGAGCGCTGTTGAGCGGATTCGTAAACATCTCTGATTGGCCATTGTGTTGACGCGCTCATCGGATATGCCTGTGATTGGCTACAATGATCAACGCGTGGGAGCATTTGAAAGCACACGGAAGTGTTTGAATTTGAAAGCATTTTGAAAGTGGGAGCGCGAGCGATTGAAAGCAGGTGTCTAACAGTGGACCGATCCGCGATAGACGCCTGCTTTCAAACGCTCCCGTGTGTATCTGTGTAAGCGCTTTAGTAAAGAGATTAATTGATGACTATTTACGTTTTTACAGCGTTGATCATTGAAGCCTATCACAGACATATCCGATGAGCCGTGAAAACAACGGCCAATCAGAGATGTTTACGAATCCACTCAACAGCGCTCAAAGCGTCACATTTTTTAAATTTCAGTACCGACTAGGTACCAAAGTCGGTACTTTTGACAACACTATTATGGACTATTTTAACGATGTCTTTAGTACCTTTCTGGGCCTTGAAAGTGGTGGTTAAATTGCTTTCAATGGAGTCAGACAGCTCTTGGATTTCATCAAAAATATCTTAATTTGTGTTCCGAAGATGTGTCATAGACTTTAAATAAATGGTTTCACTTTTTCAGTGTAATTTTCAGACTAGTTTGGATGTTGGCTTTCCTGTGTAGTACCCATTGAATACCTCCTTCCATCCGTCTGTTTTCCAAACTGCTTTTCAGGGTCGCAGGCATTTAATAATTCCTGTGTACAGAGCCTGATACAGTCCAATAAAACAGCCGCTTTAGGTTTGTGGTCTGTTTAAAGCAGCACTGGTACTAAGCATTTGTGCTATCTTTGTCTTTAGATCTTCTGTAGGCAGTGCTCTACCCAGAAGGCGCTGCTGTGCCTACATTACAGTAGGAATGATCTGCATTTTCATTGGTATCGGTTTAACGGTGAGTATTGTTCATTTTGTTTTTGTTGCTTTAATTTCTGATGCATTCTCTACCGTTCAAAGGTTTGGGGTCAGTATTTTTTTTTAAAGAAATGTATACCTTTATTCAGCAAAGATGCATTAAATTGATCAAAAGTGACAGTAAAGATTTTTATGTAACAAAATATTTCTATTTCGAACAAATGCTGTTCATTAAAGGACCCTGAAAAATTGTATCATAGTGTCCACAAAAATATTAAGCACATGTTTTCAGCATTGATAACAGGAACAAATGTCATTGTAAAATATAATAAAATAGAAAACAGTTATTTTAAATTTTAATAATGTTTCATAATATTACTGTTTTTACTGTATTTTTGATCAAATAAATGCAGCTTCTTTCAAAAACAATAAAAAATCTTAGATAGATAGATAGATAGATAGATAGATAGATAGATAGATAGATAGATAGATAGATAGATCTTTTTCTCTCTTTTTTATTTCAACTTATCTCTTCCATCCATATTTTAATGATGCAAAAATGATAAAAAAAGAAAAGTATTATGAAGAAACAACAAATGAAAACATATAATAAAACACATTTTGATGCAAAAATATGCAATATATTTGTTTTATAAAGTCAAAGAATATAAATATTTTATTCATATTAGCACACTGCATAATAATAAACTGCACCTGTCATGTGATTTTGTTCCCAAAAAATGTGTTTTGGTGGTTTAATGTGAGGAGTTCTCCACTGTAGTTTCATCACATGACAGTATAATAATAAATACAAAATAATAAACATAATAAAACCTTCCTGGATACACTTACTTCCACTCAGTCCATTTTCCCCGTACGTTTTCTTTAGTAACAGTTTTATTTAAATCACACTTGTAAATGACATCATGGTCAGATGATCATTCTCAGAGTTTGATTTAAACCACATATTATATTGCAGTTCCTAAAAGAAGTTACCAGCCACTCGAATTAGCACTTGGCAAGCGTCCATTTTGGACTCTGGATATGAACCATTAAACTATGTTTGTTTGCTCATCACAAATTCCTGGTGTTTTTCCTCTCAGGTGGGCACTCAGGACTTTGCCAGGCGTTACCACGCTACTTACGTGTCCTGGGCCTTCGCATATCTCCTGGGTCTCATCTGTCTGGTACGAGCCTGCTATTGGGGAATGATTAAAGTCAGCTATCCAGAGAACACCTTTGCATAGACAAGACAAAGCGTCCATCCTTCAAGTCCTTTAGTGTTTGTTTTTCTCTTGATCTGAACAGGTTAACCGTTGGATGCTTAGTCCTGTTACAAGAGTTTAAGAATCCAGGGGATTTAGGTACCTTCAAATGTTTTCAGATTGAGTTATTGATTAGCTCTTATATTTCTCTTACTGATTTGAACCCGCAATATGATTACTTGAGGAATTAAAGTGAAATCAGTGATTCTTAAACTAGAAAAATAATATGAATAATCCATTTGTGGTACGCCTCTTGGATTTGTCACGGTGAGTGGATATCGAACATATTTTACGTACTGCATTTTGTTACCAACTTGACCAAAAGAGATGATCTTTTATGAACAATTTGCCCATTGCACTACAATTTTATGCAATTCTTCTGTTGGTTTGCTGCTAGTTACCACACCTGTTGTGAGCTGAGAGATGTTATGTTTAGAAAGCCTGCCGGCACCCACAGTGGCACTATCCGTTATTTGAAATGTTCAGATATATTTAACTGTTCTTAAAATCCTGTGCCAACATTTTTTGTTGTTTAGTATCTGTTAGGGGATCTCCCTCTGATGAAATTTTGCAGTATTTCCAAACCCATTTTGGCCGCTCAAACTCACTGTGAGCAATAGTCATGCATTTTTTGTGGCTTTAAAAGAAAAACAGCATGTACACAGTTACTGGACCTCTAAAACGAATATTCCGGGTTCGATACAAGTTAAGCTTATTCAACAACACTTGTGGCATAAGACTGATTGATTAGCAGGGTTGAGGAAAGTTCATTTTAAAAGTAATGCATTACAATATTGCGTTACTCCCTAAAAAAGTAACTAATTGTGTTAATTGCTTTTTATGGAAAGTAATTGTGTTGCATTACTTTCCCATTACTTTTTCTCATCTGGGCTGAGCTGTTTGTTTGTTTGTTTGTTTGTTTGTTTGTTTGTTTGTTTGTTTGTTTCTCTCAACATGTGGACAGGAGAGCTGTCAGTCAATAAATGGGAGAACAAAGGAATTTGCGTTATTTATTTGAAAAAGTAACTCAGATATTTTGTTGTAAATTTCAAAGTAATGCGTTACTTCATTAGTAATCTGGTAAAAAAAAGTAATCTGATTACGTAACTCGTGTTACTTATGTTACTAAGCCATAATTATGAGGTCAAAAGTCAAAATTATGACATACCAAGTCATTATGAGATAAAAAAAAAATTGAATTGACATACCAAGTCATAATCATGAGATATAAAGTTAAAATTATGACATACTAAGCCATAATTATGAGATCAAAAGTCAAAATTATGATATACCCAGTCACTGAGATAAAAAAAAAGTCAAAATTGACATACTAAGTCATAATTATGAGATCAAAAGTCAAAATTGACATACTAAGTCATAATTATGAGATCAAAAGTCAAAATTATGATATACCCAGTCATTGAGATAAAAAAGTCAAAATTGACATACTAAGTCATAATTATGAGATAAGTTAAAAAATGTCATTCTAAGCCATAATTATGAAACAAAATGTCAAAATTATGACATAATGTCATAATGACTGTCATTATAAGAAAAAAAGTTGAAACTGACACTTTTTATGTCATAATTTTGACTTGGTATGTGATCATTTCGACTTGGGGTATCAAAATTTTACTTTTTATGCCAAAATTATAACTTTCAAGTTCAAAAGAATAACATTCATTTAAAAGTTTTTTTTTTTTTTTTTTTTGTAATAATGTAAAAGACTTCACTGTCACTATTGGTCAATTTAATACATCCTTGCCAAATAACAATATTTAAAAAATCGAAATGACCCCAAACTTACTGTACTACTCTTTCTGTGTTCAATTTTACAACTTCATTGCCATGACAATGTAACACCTAAAACTCTTTAATATGCTTTAAAAATGCTTTAAAAAGCTCAAATAATACACAATTTTTAACTTAAGAATTAATGAATTAATTGGCCCCATTGACTTCCATTATAAGTGCCTCACTATAACCTTGATTTTTGCTGTTTTTCTTTTTAAGAAATCAAGGGAAGAGTCAAAAATCTATATTTTTGTGGTAATCAACATTACGCCACAAATGCTGTGGATTGACCTTAACTTGTATTGAACCCAAAATATTCCTTTAATTTCACTCATTGATCGGTAATAATGACACTTGGTGAATGGGAAATGACGTGCATGATTTAATTTGATTCTTTTGTACTCGGAAGCAGTGTTTTATTAGTCTGTTACTGACGGGCACAGTGGAAGTGTTACGCCACGTGTCTAGTGCTCTTTCCTGTGTGTAGAATGTAAACGCCCCACTGCTACCCGCCTAATTCCACAACTCACTACATCCTTGCTAGTATTGCTGTAGCTTACATTTACAGTAGTTCTGTATTTTGTCAAGACAAATGGAGATAACTATACTATCTAAACTTGTTCTGAATGTGACAAGCCAGTGAAGTCCTTGTACATAGGAAACTGAGCACATAAAGTCTGTAGATCAAGTTGGAATATGGCTTGGGTCTTTTTAAAACAATAATTTCTCAATAAAACAGAAAAATATTCCAGTGTGATGCTTTGTACCAGCTTGATTTAAATTGTAATTTTATTTTTGGTGTATAATCTCAAATATGATATTTTTTCATTTCACAATAGTCTTCTGATTTCTATGGAAGCCACAAGAAAAAAAATTATGCTTTGGTAAATCATAATTATGATTAATTTATGACACGTCATTATGAGATTTAAAAAAGTTGAAATTGATATATGAAGTCATAATTATGAAAAAAGTTAAAAAGTTACAATTATGACATTCTAAGCTAATTAGTAGATAAAAATGTAAATTATGACATACTAAGCCATAATTATGAGATAAAAATGCAAAATTATGACATACTAACTCATAATCATGAGATATAAAATCAAAATTATGATATACCAAGTCATTATTAGATTAAAAAAAGTCTCATAATGAGACTAAGTCATAATTATGAGATAAGTTAAAAATGACATTCTAAGCCATAATTGTGACACAAAATGTCAAAATTATGACATACCAAGTTATTATGAGCTAAAAAGTTGAAATTGAAATACTAAATCATAATGATTTTTATGTAATAATTTTGACTTAGCATGTGATCATTTCGACTTAGGGTATCATACATTTTACTTATGTTACGACTTTCTCATAATTAGTTAAAAAATAATAAAAAGTTAAAAATATGACATTCTAAGCCATAATTATGAGACAAAAAGTAAAAATTATGACATACCAAGTCATTATTAAATAAAATTGACATACTAAATCATAATGATTAAGTCATAATTATGACTATGTCATATGTTTAACTTAGTATGTGATAATTTTGACTTAAAGGGTTAGTTCACCCAAAAAAGAAAATTCTGTCATTTATTACTTACCATCATGCTGTTCCACACCTGTAAGACCTTCATTAATCTTCGGAACACAAAATAAGATATTTTAGTTGAAATCCAATGGCTCCATGAGGCCTTCATAGGGAGCAATGGACATTTCCTCTCAAAAGATCCATAAAGGTACTAAAAACTAAATTTTTTTTCATGTGAGTACAGTGGTTCAATATTAATATTATAAAGCAACGAGAATATTTTTGGAGCGCCAAAACAAACAAAATAACGACTTATTTAGTGATGGACGATTTCAAAACACTGCTTCAGGAAGATTCGGAGCACAAATGAATCAGTGTATCGAATCATGATTCAGATCGCGTGTCAAACTGCCAACGGCTGAAATCACGTGACTTTGGTGCTCCGAACCGCTGATTCGATACACTGATTCATTATGCTCCGATGCTTCCTGAAGCAGTGTTTTGAAATCGGCCATCACTAAATAAGTCATTATTTATTTATTTTTTGGCGCTCCAAAAATATTCTCGTAACTTTATAATATTAATATTGAACCACTGTACTCACATGAACTGATTTAAATATGTTTTTAGTACATTAATGGATCTTGAGAGAGGAAATGTCATTGCTCCCTATGGAGGCCTCATGGAACCATTGGATTTCAACTAAAATATCTTATTTTGTGTTCTGAAGATTAATGAAGGTCTTACGGGTGTGGAACGGCATGAGGGTGAGTAATAAATGACAGAATTTTCATTTTTGGGTGAACTAACCCTTTAAGTGTCCAAATTTTTACTTTTTATGCCAAAATTATGACTTTCTCATAATTATGACACTTTGTATGTCATAATTGTGTCTTTTACCCCCGGTTTCACAGACACGGCTTAAGCTAGTCCCAGACTAAAATGCATGTTTGAGGTGTTTTACCTGAAAGTAACTTGCACCGACATATCTTAAAATATGTCACCGCCATTGTTTTGTCTCAAGATTCACACATGTAATGTTTTTTTCTAAGGCACATTTATAAAAGCTACTTAAATGTCCTAATTGAACTAAGACCTAATCCTGGCTTAATCTAAGCCCTGTCTGTGAAACCAGGCCTTCATCTCATAATTATGACTTAGTATATTCAAATTTCAACTTTTTATGTCATGATTATGATTTACAAAAGCATAATTTTTTTCTTATGTGGCAGTAATGACCTTCCTTAGATTTCCTTTCATTCAGCACAATCTGTCATTTGGACAAATAAGGCACTCTTTGCTTTGTAGCAATTGGCATCATTAATATTTTTGATAAGAGAATTCTTGTCTCCACTGTCACACAGGCTTGTTAATTAAAGATCCGGGTGTGTACTGTGTGTCTATATAACACAGGCACATGACATAATTCAGTAAGAACCCAACAGCACACTGTCTCTCAAAGGTCAGGCTGTCATTAGAGTGAACATTGCCTCCTATAGCAGCCGCAGGTCGTCTTGTTATTCCAACATGCACTGATTGGACTCTCTGTTCTGGTGAATCACATTTCACCCCAAAATAAGACATTTACAAGAACAAGGAGCTTGTTTCAAGATGATTTTGGCATTATGTCATTATTTTCAGGACAATTAAACTCAATTCCTTCCATATTCTCATTAATGTAATGCAAAAATCAACTCATTTTTATTACTGTAAAACAGTAATTGAAATTTTTAATGAAAATTACAATAGATTTAATTCAGAACATTAAATATTTTGACAATGTATGAATACTTAAAGGTGCTAAAGAGGATGTTTTGTTTTATACATTTTTGCAATATTACTTGAAACTGTCTTTACTTACTGATAAAAGACTATTTATTAGGTGCACTGAAAGGAATAATATTAATATACATCATCTGTGCATGAGGTAGGGCCTTAAAAACATCAGCCAATCGTTTTGGCCCTCTGGCTTGTCAGTCACTGCCATGACGTTCCTTGTGAGAGACGAGCGCGGCTGCGCGCTCCAGTAACTTTCCACACTCCACAGGCGCCGCATGCGATGTTTTTGTCCGGAGACAGGAGTAACAACTGCAGATTATGAGTTACCTGCGGTGAGTCCAACATAATGAATCCACTAACACGACACAGCGAATGCCGGTGGTAAACACTCGTTTTCCAATACTCGTGCACGAGTTTTGGGAGGCGTTCCCTCGAAAAGAGGGGGGGGGGTTGTTCTTACGCATGTGCTCATTTCAAAAACTCAGTAACAGTCTTTGGTTTCTCAGTCGACGAAAAGATCCTCTTTATCACCTTTAATTTAAATAGCCTTTTGTTTTCTACACTACAATTATAAGAATTGGCATGCAAATAATGTCAATGCAATTAATATTAATGGACCTAAATGGACCTGAACATTATAGTTAAATTATAATATTTATTATTTTTCTTTTAGGTTTAGGGCAGTGTTATTTTAGTATAATATGCTGTTATCGTTTTTATTAATATATTGTATTAGATTTTATTTTATATATTTTCTGTTTTCATTTAAATTTTAGTCAAAGTTTTAGTAACTGTTTTTGTAATTTTTATTAGTTTTTTTTTTTTTTTTTTTTATATTTATACATTTTTTATTAAGTTTTAGCTTTTAGTTTATTTAGTTTTAGTTATTTTAGTACTTCAACCAACTAACTTCAACTTAACTAACTTCAACGAAAATGATAAGTTAAATACTTGGCAAGTAATAAGTTCTTGTCAATAAAATGTCATATAAGTACAAGTATTTTAGTTAATTTTAGTATGGTGTGCAAAATAAATTTTAGTATGGTATGCAAAATAAAATTTAAACTAGATAATAAAGTTTGACAATTTTGAAAATAACAATAACAAGTCAAATGTAAAATTTAGGAATTCACAATTTCTACACAACTAAAGTTAACAAATTTGTGAACTCCTTTGAACAAAATGACTAATTTTGGAGCATGCGCTCATGAAATCCTGACCCTTTCCATCCACTGGATGGCAGTGTTGCTTCTTGAGAGATGGATGTAATGAGTCATAAAAGGACTCAGTGAGTCATCTGGCTCTGGGAAATAGTCAAGCACAATCAGTGCTCTCTCTCAGTGGACCAAAAAGAGCTTTAATATGCTGTCGCCATCTCGAAACTCCATATGATTACATGTAGAAAAATCCCAATAAAGATTAAATAAAATACAAGCCAGTACATCATCTTAGAAACTTTATTAACCACTTAAAACTACCTTCACTTGGCAAAATTTAAGACGAAAATTGTGGTTGGTCACATTGATTTTTATTCAGAGCTGACAAACTACATAAGGAACGGTCGTGTCAGGGACTCTGATGTGTTCGGGAACAATGACATCACAAGAACTGCTACGTGAAGAGACAGACCGACAGCACACATCACTGTACTGTCACGTCACAGATGGACACATAGCTTATGCAACTCTGATGGGATTGGAGTGCTATCATCAGTACAAAGATCTCATTGCTTTATTTGATATTGTCTACAGTTTACAGTACACTACTCGTATAGAGCTAATAATGTAACAACATGGAAAACAAGTGCTAGTCACTATGACTATACAGCAAATATGAACTCAAGTGCTCACTTCCTGATGACAGGGATCCAGATGTCAGTCTTTGTGGCTTGTGAGGTCCTCATTTATGTCTGGTGTCACCTAATGCGAGTCGACAAATCTTAGTTGTTGTTGAGGACCCACCATGATGCTGTAGAAAAAACACATTATATTATATTATATTATATTATATTATATTTTATTATATTATAATTTATGAGAGATAATTTATATGTAATTCACCTGGAACCAGCATAGTCGTCATAATCTCTGGTGTCTCTAAGAAATCCACATTACCTCTCTGGAAGGTTTTGCTGTAATTGGTTTGCAGATGACTATAAATAGAAACACACTTTTCAGTTATATTATATATTACAATTTGAATTTTTTTTTTTTTTTTACTATTGATTGCAATAAGAAGTGGTTTGAATCAATGAAAATGAGGGAGTGACTTACTTCTTCCACACGTTGCTTTGCTCCCAGAACTCGTACAGTATGAAGCGGGATTCATTGGCAAGCCGCTGAACTGCAATGCTGCCGAGAGAGCAGAGCCAGTGCAGGATTACTATTAAACTGGTTCTTTTGAATTTGAAATGGCTCTTATGAGAGCATTTACATGTGGATGAAGCTCTAATTCTGTGTAATGTTTAAAGGGTTTCAAAAATTGAAGGAATGGTTTACCTAAAATTTAAAATGTTCTATATGACTTTCTTTGTTTTTGTGGAAATGGATACTTGAATGTATGTATGAGATTTGAAAGCTCATAGAGGATTTGCAGCACATAATGATTAAATGAAAAATGTATTAGCTTAAATATTAAATGCAATTAGCTGAACTTTGGAGGTTTTTTTTTTTTTAACCCACTTAAAGGGATAGTTCACCCAAAAATGAAAATTACCCCATGATTTACTCACCCTCAAGCCATCCTAGGTGTATATGACTTTATTCTTTCAAACGAAAACAATTGGAGTTACATTAAATAATATCCTGGCTCTTCCAAGCTTTATAATGGCAGTGAATAGAGGATGAGATTTTGAAGCTTGAAAAAAATGCAACCATCCAACATAAAAGATATCCACAAAGCTCCAGGGGGTTAAAGGGTTAGTTCACCCAAAAATGAAAATTCTGTCATTAACGACTCACCCTCATGTCGTTCCAAACCCGTAAGACCTCTGTTCATCTTCAGAACACAGTTTAAGATATTTTAGATTTAGTCCGAGAGCTTTCTGTCCCTCCATTGAAAATGTATGTACGGTATACTGTCCATGTCCAGAAAGGTAATAAAAACATCATCAAAGTAGTCCATGTGACATCAGTGGGTTAGTTAGAAGTTTTTGAAGCATCGAAAATACATTTTGGTCCACAAATAACAAAAACTACGACTTTATTCAGCATTGTCTTCTCTTCCGGGTCTGTTGTATATCTGCTTTCACTCCACAGTGACGCTGCTGCTTGTTCTTTCCTTTTTTACGGCGGTTGGCATCCAGCTTATTGGTGCATTACCGCCCCCTTCTGCTCCGGACAGTGACGCTGATGACGTATTATCCGGTGCGCCCGAGGTTCATTTACAGTCTGAGGGAGACGCATGCTGTATTCAAGCTATTCTACATTGTTTGTATTTTGGTAATGCTATATTTTTTAAAATGGTGCGTAGGTGTGCATGTGGCGGATGTCCTAATCGCATCACTGTCCGGAGCAGAAGGGGGCGGTAATGCACCAATAAGCTGGATGCCAACCGCCGTAAAACAGGAAAGAAGAAGCAGCAGCAGCGTCACTGTGGAGTGAAAGCGGATATACAACAGACCCGGAAGAGAAGACAATGCTGAATAAAGTCATAGTTTTTGTTATTTTTGGACCAAAATGTATTTTCGATGCTTCAAAAAAATTCTAACTAACCCACTGATGTCACATGGACTACTTTGATGATGTTTTTATTACCTTTCTGGACATGGACAGTATACCGTACATACACTTTCAATGGAGGGACAGAAAGCTCTCGGACTAAATCTAAAATATCTTAAACTGTGTTCTGAAGATGAACGAAGGTCTTACGGGTTTGGAACGACATGAGGGTGAGTCATTAATGACATAATTTTCATTTTTGGGTGAACTAACCCTTTAATAAAGGCCTTCTGAAGTGAAACGAATAATAAGTATTCTTGTCGCTTCATAAAATTAAGGTTGAACCACTGCAGTCACGTGGACTTATTTATCGATGTCTTTAGTACCTTTCTGGACCTTGAAAGTGGTGGCTAAATTGCTGTCTATGGACGAGTCAGATACCTCTCGGATTTCATCAAAAATATCTTAATATGTGTTCTGAAGATGAACGAAGGTCTTACGGGTGTGGAACGACATGAGAGTGAGTAATTAATTTGGGTAAACTAACACTTTAAAAGCCCTAGCCCACATTTACTTTCACTGAATGGAAAAAAAACAGCTTGAACATTCTACACAACATCTCATTTTGTGTTCCACAAAAGGAAAAAGGTCATACAGGTTTGGAACAAAATGAGGTAACAGAATTATCATGAC